>NC_142713.1:13436052-13768006 GCF_055471065.1 Atractosteus spatula
GTTGTTCCTGCCCTATAAGTTACACGGGGGTTACCAAAGTTGCCAAAACATGTTTATTTCTGCTGAAAAACACGTTTTGACAATTTCTGTACACTGGGGTTAAGGGCTGACTCAATGTGCTCTTCTGAGCCAGGCAGTTACACAGCAATTCTAAAGGCTGACAAAACGCGTTTATTTCGGGCTGAAAAACACGTTTTGAAAACTGTGTTGTTCCTGCCCTATAAGTTACATGGTGGTGACCAAAGTTGCCAAAACGTCTTTATTTCTGCTGAAAAACACGTTTTGACAATTTCTGAGCACTGGGGTTAAGGGCTGACTCAATCTGCTCTTCTGAGCCAGGCAGTTACACTGCGAATCTAAGGGCTGAGAAAAAGCGTTTATTTCGGGCTGAAAAACACGTTTTGAAAACTGTGTTGTTCCTACCCTATAAGTTACATGGGGGTTACCAAAGTTGCCAAAACATGTTTATTTCAGCTGAAAAACACGTTTTGACAATTTCTGTACACTGGGGTTAAGGGCTGACTCAATGTGCTCTTCTGAGCCAGGCAGTTACACAGCGATTCTAAGGGCTGACAAAACGCGTTTATTTCGGGCCGAAAAACACGTTTTGAAAACTGTGTTGTTCCTGCCCTATAAGTTACATGGGGGTTACCAAAGTTGCCAAAACATGTTTATTTCTGCTGAAAAACACGTTTTGACAATTTCTGTACACTGGGGTTAAGGGCTGACTCAATGTGCTCTTCTGAGCCAGGCAGTTACACTGCGATTCTAAGGGCTGACAAAACGCGTTTATTTCGGGCTGAAAAACACGTTTTGAAAACTGTGCTGTTCCTGCCCTATAAGTTACATGGTGGTGACCAAAGTTGCCAAAACGATCTTATTTCTGCTGAAAAACACGTTTTGACAATTTCTGAGCACTGGGGTTAAGGGCTGACTCAGTGTGCTCTTCTGAGCCAGGCAGTTACACTGCGAATCTAAGGGCTGAGAAAAAGCGTTTATTTCGGGCTGAAAAACACGTTTTGAAAACTGTGTTGTTCCTACCCTATAAGTTACATGGGGGTTACCAAAGTTGCCAAAACATGTTTATTTCTGCTGAAAAACACGTTTTGACAATTTCTGTACACTGGGGTTAAGGGCTGACTCAATGTGCTCTTCTGAGCCAGGCAGTTACACTGCGATTCTAAGGGCTGACAAAACGCGTTTATTTCGGGCTGAAAAACACGTTTTGAAAACTGTGCTGTTCCTGCCCTATAAGTTACATGGTGGTGACCAAAGTTGCCAAAACGTCTTTATTTCTGCTGAAAAACACGTTTTGACAATTTCTGCACACTGGGGTTAAGGGCTGACTCAATGTGCTCTTCTGAGCCAGGCAGTTACACAGCGATTCTAAGGGCTGACAAAACGCGTTTATTTCGGGCTGAAAAACACGTTTTGAAAACTGTGTTGTTCCTGCCCTAAAAGTTACATGGTGGTTACCAAAGTTGCCAAAACGTGTTTATTTCTGCTGAAAAACACGTTTTGACAATTTCTGAGCACTGGGGTTAAGGGCTGACTCAATGTGCTCTTCTGTGCCAGGCAGTTACACTGCGAATCTAAGGGCTGAGAAAAAGCGTTTATTTCGGGCTGAAAAACACGTTTTGAAAACTGTGTTGTTCCTACCCTATAAGTTACATGGGGGTTACCAAAGTTGCCAAAACATGTTTATTTCTGCTGAAAAACACATTTTGACAATTTCTGTACACTGGGGTTAAGGGCTGACTCAATGTGCTCTTCTGAGCCAGGCAGTTACACAGCGATTCTAAGGGCTGACAAAACGCGTTTATTTCGGGCTGAAAAACACGTTTTGAAAACTGTGTTGTTCCTGCCCTAAAAGTTACATGGTGGTGACCAAAGTTGCCAAAACGTGTTTATTTCTGCTGAAAAACACGATTTGACAATTTCTGAGCACTGGGGTTAAGGGCTGACTCAATGTGCTCTTCTGAGCCAGGCAGTTACACTGCGAATCTAAGGGCTGAGAAAAAGCGTTTATTTCGGGCTGAAAAACACGTTTTGAAAACTGTGCTGTTCCTGCCCTATAAGTTACATGGTGGTGACCAAAGTTGCCAAAACGTCTTTATTTCTGCTGAAAAACACGTTTTGACAATTTCTGAGCACTGGGGTTAAGGGCTGACTCAATGTGCTCTTCTGAGCCAGGCAGTTACACTGCGAATCTAAGGGCTGAGAAAAAGCGTTTATTTCGGGCTGAAAAACACGTTTTGAAAACTGTGTTGTTCCTGCCCTATAAGTTACACGGGGGTTACCAAAGTTGCCAAAACATGTTTATTTCTGCTGAAAAACACGTTTTGACAATTTCTGTACACTGGGGTTAAGGGCTGACTCAATGTGCTCTTCTGAGCCAGGCAGTTACACAGCAATTCTAAAGGCTGACAAAACGCGTTTATTTCGGGCTGAAAAACACGTTTTGAAAACTGTGTTGTTCCTGCCCTATAAGTTACATGGTGGTGACCAAAGTTGCCAAAACGTCTTTATTTCTGCTGAAAAACACGTTTTGACAATTTCTGAGCACTGGGGTTAAGGGCTGACTCAATCTGCTCTTCTGAGCCAGGCAGTTACACTGCGAATCTAAGGGCTGAGAAAAAGCGTTTATTTCGGGCTGAAAAACACGTTTTGAAAACTGTGTTGTTCCTACCCTATAAGTTACATGGGGGTTACCAAAGTTGCCAAAACATGTTTATTTCAGCTGAAAAACACGTTTTGACAATTTCTGTACACTGGGGTTAAGGGCTGACTCAATGTGCTCTTCTGAGCCAGGCAGTTACACAGCGATTCTAAGGGCTGACAAAACGCGTTTATTTCGGGCCGAAAAACACGTTTTGAAAACTGTGTTGTTCCTGCCCTATAAGTTACATGGGGGTTACCAAAGTTGCCAAAACATGTTTATTTCTGCTGAAAAACACGTTTTGACAATTTCTGTACACTGGGGTTAAGGGCTGACTCAATGTGCTCTTCTGAGCCAGGCAGTTACACTGCGATTCTAAGGGTTGACAAAACGCGTTTATTTCGGGCTGAAAAACACGTTTTGAAAACTGTGCTGTTCCTGCCCTATAAGTTACATGGTGGTGACCAAAGTTGCCAAAACGTCTTTATTTCTGCTGAAAAACACGTTTTGACAATTTCTGAGCACTGGGGTTAAGGGCTGACTCAATGTGCTCTTCTGAGCCAGGCAGTTACACTGCGAATCTAAGGGCTGAGAAAAAGCGTTTATTTCGGGCTGAAAAACACGTTTTGAAAACTGTGCTGTTCCTGCCCTATAAGTTACATGGTGGTGACCAAAGTTGCCAAAACATGTTTATTTCTGCTGAAAAACACGTTTTGACAATTTCTGTACACTGGGGTTAAGGGCTGACTCAGTGTGCTCTTCTGAGCCAGGCAGTTACACAGCGATTCTAAGGGCTGACAAAACGCGTTTATTTCGGGCTGAAAAACACGTTTTGAAAACTGTGTTGTTCCTGCCCTATAAGTTACATGGTGGTGACCAAAGTTACCAAAACGTGTTTATTTCTGCTGAAAAACACGTTTTGACAATTTCTGAGCACTGGGGTTAAGGGCTGACTCAGTGTGCTCTTCTGAGCCAGGCAGTTACACTGCGAATCTAAGGGCTGAGAAAAAGCGTTTATTTCGGGCTGAAAAACACGTTTTGAAAACTGTGTTGTTCCTACCCTATAAGTTACATGGGGGTTACCAAAGTTGCCAAAACATGTTTATTTCTGCTGAAAAACACGTTTTGACAATTTCTGTACACTGGGGTTAAGGGCTGACTCAATGTGCTCTTCTGAGCCAGGCAGTTACACTGCGATTCTAAGGGCTGACAAAACGCGTTTATTTCGGGCTGAAAAACACGTTTTGAAAACTGTGCTGTTCCTGCCCTATAAGTTACATGGTGGTGACCAAAGTTGCCAAAACATGTTTATTTCTGCTGAAAAACACGTTTTGACAATTTCTGAGCACTGGGGTTAAGGGCTGACTCAGTGTGCTCTTCTGAGCCAGGCAGTTACACTGCGAATCTAAGGGCTGAGAAAAAGCGTTTATTTCGGGCTGAAAAACACGTTTTGAAAACTGTGTTGTTCCTACCCTATAAGTTACATGGGGGTTACCAATGTTGCCAAAACATGTTTATTTCTGCTGAAAAACACGTTTTGACAATTTCTGTACACTGGGGTTAAGGGCTGACTCAATGTGCTCTTCTGAGCCAGGCAGTTACACTGCGATTCTAAGGGCTGACAAAACGCGTTTATTTCGGGCTGAAAAACACGTTTTGAAAACTGTGCTGTTCCTGCCCTATAAGTTACATGGTGGTGACCAAAGTTGCCAAAACGTCTTTATTTCTGCTGAAAAACACGTTTTGAAAATTTCTGAGCACTGGGGTTAAGGGCTGACTCAATGTGCTCTTCTGAGCCAGGCAGTTACACTGCGAATCTAAGGGCTGAGAAAAAGCGTTTATTTCGGGCTGAAAAACACGTTTTGAAAACTGTGTTGTTCCTACCCTATAAGTTACATGGGGGTTACCAAAGTTGCCAAAACATGTTTATTTCTGCTGAAAAACACGTTTTGACAATTTCTGTACACTGGGGTTAAGGGCTGACTCAATGTGCTCTTCTGAGCCAGGCAGTTACACAGCGATTCTAAGGGCTGACAAAACGCGTTTATTTCGGGCTGAAAAACACGTTTTGAAAACTGTGCTGTTCCTGCCCTATAAGTTACATGGTGGTGACCAAAGTTGCCAAAACGTCTTTATTTCTGCTGAAAAACACGTTTTGACAATTTCTGAGCACTGGGGTTAAGGGCTGACTCAATGTGCTCTTCTGTGCCAGGCAGTTACACTGCGAATCTAAGGGCTGAGAAAAAGCGTTTATTTCGGGCTGAAAAACACGTTTTGAAAACTGTGTTGTTCCTACCCTATAAGTTACATGGAGGTTACCAAAGTTGCCAAAACATGTTTATTTCTGCTGAAAAACACATTTTGACAATTTCTGTACACTGGGGTTAAGGGCTGACTCAATGTGCTCTTCTGAGCCAGGCAGTTACACAGCGATTCTAAGGGCTGACAAAACGCGTTTATTTCGGGCTGAAAAACACGTTTTGAAAACTGTGTTGTTCCTGCCCTAAAAGTTACATGGTGGTGACCAAAGATGCCAAAACGTGTTTATTTCTGCTGAAAAACACGATTTGACAATTTCTGAGCACTGGGGTTAAGGGCTGACTCAGTGTGCTCTTCTGAGCCAGGCAGTTACACAGCGATTCTAAGGGCTGACAAAACGCGTTTATTTCGGGCTGAAAAACACGTTTTGAAAACTGTGCTGTTCCTGCCCTATAAGTTACATGGAGGTTACCAAAGTTGCCAAAACATGTTTATTTCTGCTGAAAAACACATTTTGACAATTTCTGTACACTGGGGTTAAGGGCTGACTCAATGTGCTCTTCTGAGCCAGGCAGTTACACAGCGATTCTAAGGGCTGACAAAACGCGTTTATTTCGGGCTGAAAAACACGTTTTGAAAACTGTGTTGTTCCTGCCCTAAAAGTTACATGGTGGTGACCAAAGTTGCCAAAACGTGTTTATTTCTGCTGAAAAACACGTTTTGACAATTTCTGAGCACTGGGGTTAAGGGCTGACTCAATGTGCTCTTCTGAGCCAGGCAGTTACACTGCGAATCTAAGGGCTGAGAAAAAGCGTTTATTTCGGGCTGAAAAACACGTTTTGAAAACTGTGCTGTTCCTGCCCTATAAGTTACATGGTGGTGACCAAAGTTGCCAAAACATGTTTATTTCTGCTGAAAAACACGTTTTGACAATTTCTGAGCACTGGGGTTAAGGGCTGACTCAATGTGCTCTTCTGAGCCAGGCAGTTACACAGCGATTCTAAGGGCTGACAAAACGCGTTTATTTCGGGCTGAAAAACACGTTTTGAAAACTGTGTTGTTCCTGCCCTATAAGTTACATGGTGGTGACCAAAGTTGCCAAAACGTCTTTATTTCTGCTGAAAAACACGTTTTGACAATTTCTGAGCACTGGGGTTAAGGGCTGACTCAGTGTGCTCTTCTGAGCCAGGCAGTTACACTGCGAATCTAAGGGCTGAGAAAAAGCGTTTATTTCGGGCTGAAAAACACGTTTTGAAAACTGTGTTGTTCCTACCCTATAAGTTACATGGGGGTTACCAAAGTTGCCAAAACATGTTTATTTCTGCTGAAAAACACGTTTTGACAATTTCTGTACACTGGGGTTAAGGGCTGACTCAATGTGCTCTTCTGAGCCAGGCAGTTACACTGCGATTCTAAGGGCTGACAAAACGCGTTTATTTCGGGCTGAAAAACACGTTTTGAAAACTGTGCTGTTCCTGCCCTATAAGTTACATGGTGGTGACCAAAGTTGCCAAAACGATCTTATTTCTGCTGAAAAACACGTTTTGACAATTTCTGAGCACTGGGGTTAAGGGCTGACTCAATGTGCTCTTCTGAGCCAGGCAGTTACACTGCGAATCTAAGGGCTGAGAAAAAGCGTTTATTTCGGGCTGAAAAACACGTTTTGAAAACTGTGTTGTTCCTACCCTATAAGTTACATGGGGGTTACCAAAGTTGCCAAAACATGTTTATTTCTGCTGAAAAACACGTTTTGACAATTTCTGTACACTGGGGTTAAGGGCTGACTCAATGTGCTCTTCTGAGCCAGGCAGTTACACAGCGATTCTAAGGGCTGACAAAACGCGTTTATTTCGGGCTGAAAAACACGTTTTGAAAACTGTGCTGTTCCTGCCCTATAAGTTACATGGTGGTGACCAAAGTTGCCAAAACGTCTTTATTTCTGCTGAAAAACACGTTTTGACAATTTCTGAGCACTGGGGTTAAGGGCTGACTCAATGTGCTCTTCTGTGCCAGGCAGTTACACTGCGAATCTAAGGGCTGAGAAAAAGCGTTTATTTCGGGCTGAAAAACACGTTTTGAAAACTGTGTTGTTCCTACCCTATAAGTTACATGGGGGTTACCAAAGTTGCCAAAACATGTTTATTTCTGCTGAAAAACACATTTTGACAATTTCTGTACACTGGGGTTAAGGGCTGACTCAATGTGCTCTTCTGAGCCAGGCAGTTACACAGCGATTCTAAGGGCTGACAAAACGCGTTTATTTCGGGCTGAAAAACACGTTTTGAAAACTGTGTTGTTCCTGCCCTAAAAGTTACATGGTGGTGACCAAAGTTGCCAAAACGTGTTTATTTCTGCTGAAAAACACGATTTGACAATTTCTGAGCACTGGGGTTAAGGGCTGACTCAATGTGCTCTTCTGAGCCAGGCAGTTACACTGCGAATCTAAGGGCTGAGAAAAAGCGTTTATTTCGGGCTGAAAAACACGTTTTGAAAACTGTGCTGTTCCTGCCCTATAAGTTACATGGTGGTGACCAAAGTTGCCAAAACGTCTTTATTTCTGCTGAAAAACACGTTTTGACAATTTCTGAGCACTGGGGTTAAGGGCTGACTCAATGTGCTCTTCTGAGCCAGGCAGTTACACTGCGAATCTAAGGGCTGAGAAAAAGCGTTTATTTCGGGCTGAAAAACACGTTTTGAAAACTGTGTTGTTCCTGCCCTATAAGTTACACGGGGGTTACCAAAGTTGCCAAAACATGTTTATTTCTGCTGAAAAACACGTTTTGACAATTTCTGTACACTGGGGTTAAGGGCTGACTCAATGTGCTCTTCTGAGCCAGGCAGTTACACAGCAATTCTAAAGGCTGACAAAACGCGTTTATTTCGGGCTGAAAAACACGTTTTGAAAACTGTGTTGTTCCTGCCCTATAAGTTACATGGTGGTGACCAAAGTTGCCAAAACGTCTTTATTTCTGCTGAAAAACACGTTTTGACAATTTCTGAGCACTGGGGTTAAGGGCTGACTCAATCTGCTCTTCTGAGCCAGGCAGTTACACTGCGAATCTAAGGGCTGAGAAAAAGCGTTTATTTCGGGCTGAAAAACACGTTTTGAAAACTGTGTTGTTCCTACCCTATAAGTTACATGGGGGTTACCAAAGTTGCCAAAACATGTTTATTTCAGCTGAAAAACACGTTTTGACAATTTCTGTACACTGGGGTTAAGGGCTGACTCAATGTGCTCTTCTGAGCCAGGCAGTTACACAGCGATTCTAAGGGCTGACAAAACGCGTTTATTTCGGGCCGAAAAACACGTTTTGAAAACTGTGTTGTTCCTGCCCTATAAGTTACATGGGGGTTACCAAAGTTGCCAAAACATGTTTATTTCTGCTGAAAAACACGTTTTGACAATTTCTGTACACTGGGGTTAAGGGCTGACTCAATGTGCTCTTCTGAGCCAGGCAGTTACACTGCGATTCTAAGGGCTGACAAAACGCGTTTATTTCGGGCTGAAAAACACGTTTTGAAAACTGTGCTGTTCCTGCCCTATAAGTTACATGGTGGTGACCAAAGTTGCCAAAACGATCTTATTTCTGCTGAAAAACACGTTTTGACAATTTCTGAGCACTGGGGTTAAGGGCTGACTCAGTGTGCTCTTCTGAGCCAGGCAGTTACACTGCGAATCTAAGGGCTGAGAAAAAGCGTTTATTTCGGGCTGAAAAACACGTTTTGAAAACTGTGTTGTTCCTACCCTATAAGTTACATGGGGGTTACCAAAGTTGCCAAAACATGTTTATTTCTGCTGAAAAACACGTTTTGACAATTTCTGTACACTGGGGTTAAGGGCTGACTCAATGTGCTCTTCTGAGCCAGGCAGTTACACTGCGATTCTAAGGGCTGACAAAACGCGTTTATTTCGGGCTGAAAAACACGTTTTGAAAACTGTGCTGTTCCTGCCCTATAAGTTACATGGTGGTGACCAAAGTTGCCAAAACGTCTTTATTTCTGCTGAAAAACACGTTTTGACAATTTCTGCACACTGGGGTTAAGGGCTGACTCAATGTGCTCTTCTGAGCCAGGCAGTTACACAGCGATTCTAAGGGCTGACAAAACGCGTTTATTTCGGGCTGAAAAACACGTTTTGAAAACTGTGTTGTTCCTGCCCTAAAAGTTACATGGTGGTTACCAAAGTTGCCAAAACGTGTTTATTTCTGCTGAAAAACACGTTTTGACAATTTCTGAGCACTGGGGTTAAGGGCTGACTCAATGTGCTCTTCTGTGCCAGGCAGTTACACTGCGAATCTAAGGGCTGAGAAAAAGCGTTTATTTCGGGCTGAAAAACACGTTTTGAAAACTGTGTTGTTCCTACCCTATAAGTTACATGGGGGTTACCAAAGTTGCCAAAACATGTTTATTTCTGCTGAAAAACACATTTTGACAATTTCTGTACACTGGGGTTAAGGGCTGACTCAATGTGCTCTTCTGAGCCAGGCTGTTACACAGCGATTCTAAGGGCTGACAAAACGCGTTTATTTCGGGCTGAAAAACACGTTTTGAAAACTGTGTTGTTCCTGCCCTAAAAGTTACATGGTGGTGACCAAAGTTGCCAAAACGTGTTTATTTCTGCTGAAAAACACGATTTGACAATTTCTGAGCACTGGGGTTAAGGGCTGACTCAATGTGCTCTTCTGAGCCAGGCAGTTACACTGCGAATCTAAGGGCTGAGAAAAAGCGTTTATTTCGGGCTGAAAAACACGTTTTGAAAACTGTGCTGTTCCTGCCCTATAAGTTACATGGTGGTGACCAAAGTTGCCAAAACGTCTTTATTTCTGCTGAAAAACACGTTTTGACAATTTCTGAGCACTGGGGTTAAGGGCTGACTCAATGTGCTCTTCTGAGCCAGGCAGTTACACTGCGAATCTAAGGGCTGAGAAAAAGCGTTTATTTCGGGCTGAAAAACACGTTTTGAAAACTGTGTTGTTCCTGCCCTATAAGTTACACGGGGGTTACCAAAGTTGCCAAAACATGTTTATTTCTGCTGAAAAACACGTTTTGACAATTTCTGTACACTGGGGTTAAGGGCTGACTCAATGTGCTCTTCTGAGCCAGGCAGTTACACAGCAATTCTAAAGGCTGACAAAACGCGTTTATTTCGGGCTGAAAAACACGTTTTGAAAACTGTGTTGTTCCTGCCCTATAAGTTACATGGTGGTGACCAAAGTTGCCAAAACGTCTTTATTTCTGCTGAAAAACACGTTTTGACAATTTCTGAGCACTGGGGTTAAGGGCTGACTCAATCTGCTCTTCTGAGCCAGGCAGTTACACTGCGAATCTAAGGGCTGAGAAAAAGCGTTTATTTCGGGCTGAAAAACACGTTTTGAAAACTGTGTTGTTCCTACCCTATAAGTTACATGGGGGTTACCAAAGTTGCCAAAACATGTTTATTTCAGCTGAAAAACACGTTTTGACAATTTCTGTACACTGGGGTTAAGGGCTGACTCAATGTGCTCTTCTGAGCCAGGCAGTTACACAGCGATTCTAAGGGCTGACAAAACGCGTTTATTTCGGGCCGAAAAACACGTTTTGAAAACTGTGTTGTTCCTGCCCTATAAGTTACATGGGGGTTACCAAAGTTGCCAAAACATGTTTATTTCTGCTGAAAAACACGTTTTGACAATTTCTGTACACTGGGGTTAAGGGCTGACTCAATGTGCTCTTCTGAGCCAGGCAGTTACACTGCGATTCTAAGGGTTGACAAAACGCGTTTATTTCGGGCTGAAAAACACGTTTTGAAAACTGTGCTGTTCCTGCCCTATAAGTTACATGGTGGTGACCAAAGTTGCCAAAACGTCTTTATTTCTGCTGAAAAACACGTTTTGACAATTTCTGAGCACTGGGGTTAAGGGCTGACTCAATGTGCTCTTCTGAGCCAGGCAGTTACACTGCGAATCTAAGGGCTGAGAAAAAGCGTTTATTTCGGGCTGAAAAACACGTTTTGAAAACTGTGCTGTTCCTGCCCTATAAGTTACATGGTGGTGACCAAAGTTGCCAAAACATGTTTATTTCTGCTGAAAAACACGTTTTGACAATTTCTGTACACTGGGGTTAAGGGCTGACTCAGTGTGCTCTTCTGAGCCAGGCAGTTACACAGCGATTCTAAGGGCTGACAAAACGCGTTTATTTCGGGCTGAAAAACACGTTTTGAAAACTGTGTTGTTCCTGCCCTATAAGTTACATGGTGGTGACCAAAGTTACCAAAACGTGTTTATTTCTGCTGAAAAACACGTTTTGACAATTTCTGAGCACTGGGGTTAAGGGCTGACTCAGTGTGCTCTTCTGAGCCAGGCAGTTACACTGCGAATCTAAGGGCTGAGAAAAAGCGTTTATTTCGGGCTGAAAAACACGTTTTGAAAACTGTGTTGTTCCTACCCTATAAGTTACATGGGGGTTACCAAAGTTGCCAAAACATGTTTATTTCTGCTGAAAAACACGTTTTGACAATTTCTGTACACTGGGGTTAAGGGCTGACTCAATGTGCTCTTCTGAGCCAGGCAGTTACACTGCGATTCTAAGGGCTGACAAAACGCGTTTATTTCGGGCTGAAAAACACGTTTTGAAAACTGTGCTGTTCCTGCCCTATAAGTTACATGGTGGTGACCAAAGTTGCCAAAACATGTTTATTTCTGCTGAAAAACACGTTTTGACAATTTCTGAGCACTGGGGTTAAGGGCTGACTCAGTGTGCTCTTCTGAGCCAGGCAGTTACACTGCGAATCTAAGGGCTGAGAAAAAGCGTTTATTTCGGGCTGAAAAACACGTTTTGAAAACTGTGTTGTTCCTACCCTATAAGTTACATGGGGGTTACCAAAGTTGCCAAAACATGTTTATTTCTGCTGAAAAACACGTTTTGACAATTTCTGTACACTGGGGTTAAGGGCTGACTCAATGTGCTCTTCTGAGCCAGGCAGTTACACTGCGATTCTAAGGGCTGACAAAACGCGTTTATTTCGGGCTGAAAAACACGTTTTGAAAACTGTGCTGTTCCTGCCCTATAAGTTACATGGTGGTGACCAAAGTTGCCAAAACGTCTTTATTTCTGCTGAAAAACACGTTTTGACAATTTCTGAGCACTGGGGTTAAGGGCTGACTCAATGTGCTCTTCTGAGCCAGGCAGTTACACTGCGAATCTAAGGGCTGAGAAAAAGCGTTTATTTCGGGCTGAAAAACACGTTTTGAAAACTGTGTTGTTCCTACCCTATAAGTTACATGGGGGTTACCAAAGTTGCCAAAACATGTTTATTTCTGCTGAAAAACACGTTTTGACAATTTCTGTACACTGGGGTTAAGGGCTGACTCAATGTGCTCTTCTGAGCCAGGCAGTTACACAGCGATTCTAAGGGCTGACAAAACGCGTTTATTTCGGGCTGAAAAACACGTTTTGAAAACTGTGCTGTTCCTGCCCTATAAGTTACATGGTGGTGACCAAAGTTGCCAAAACGTCTTTATTTCTGCTGAAAAACACGTTTTGACAATTTCTGAGCACTGGGGTTAAGGGCTGACTCAATGTGCTCTTCTGTGCCAGGCAGTTACACTGCGAATCTAAGGGCTGAGAAAAAGCGTTTATTTCGGGCTGAAAAACACGTTTTGAAAACTGTGTTGTTCCTACCCTATAAGTTACATGGAGGTTACCAAAGTTGCCAAAACATGTTTATTTCTGCTGAAAAACACATTTTGACAATTTCTGTACACTGGGGTTAAGGGCTGACTCAATGTGCTCTTCTGAGCCAGGCAGTTACACAGCGATTCTAAGGGCTGACAAAACGCGTTTATTTCGGGCTGAAAAACACGTTTTGAAAACTGTGTTGTTCCTGCCCTAAAAGTTACATGGTGGTGACCAAAGTTGCCAAAACGTGTTTATTTCTGCTGAAAAACACGATTTGACAATTTCTGAGCACTGGGGTTAAGGGCTGACTCAATGTGCTCTTCTGAGCCAGGCAGTTACACAGCGATTCTAAGGGCTGACAAAACGCGTTTATTTCGGGCTGAAAAACACGTTTTGAAAACTGTGTTGTTCCTGCCCTATAAGTTACATGGTGGTGACCAAAGTTGCCAAAACATGTTTATTTCTGCTGAAAAACACGTTTTGACAATTTCTGAGCACTGGGGTTAAGGGCTGACTCAGTGTGCTCTTCTGAGCCAGGCAGTTACACTGCGAATCTAAGGGCTGAGAAAAAGCGTTTATTTCGGGCTGAAAAACACGTTTTGAAAACTGTGTTGTTCCTACCCTATAAGTTACATGGGGGTTACCAAAGTTGCCAAAACATGTTTATTTCTGCTGAAAAACACGTTTTGACAATTTCTGTACACTGGGGTTAAGGGCTGACTCAATGTGCTCTTCTGAGCCAGGCAGTTACACTGCGATTCTAAGGGCTGACAAAACGCGTTTATTTCGGGCTGAAAAACACGTTTTGAAAACTGTGCTGTTCCTGCCCTATAAGTTACATGGTGGTGACCAAAGTTGCCAAAACATGTTTATTTCTGCTGAAAAACACGTTTTGACAATTTCTGAGCACTGGGGTTAAGGGCTGACTCAGTGTGCTCTTCTGAGCCAGGCAGTTACACTGCGAATCTAAGGGCTGAGAAAAAGCGTTTATTTCGGGCTGAAAAACACGTTTTGAAAACTGTGTTGTTCCTACCCTATAAGTTACATGGGGGTTACCAAAGTTGCCAAAACATGTTTATTTCTGCTGAAAAACACGTTTTGACAATTTCTGTAAACTGGGGTTAAGGGCTGATTCAATGTGCTCTTCTGAGCCAGGCAGTTACACTGCGATTCTAAGGGCTGACAAAACGCGTTTATTTCGGGCTGAAAAACACGTTTTGAAAACTGTGCTGTTCCTGCCCTATAAGTTACATGGTGGTGACCAAAGTTGCCAAAACGTCTTTATTTCTGCTGAAAAACACGTTTTGACAATTTCTGAGCACTGGGGTTAAGGGCTGACTCAATGTGCTCTTCTGAGCCAGGCAGTTACACTGCGAATCTAAGGGCTGAGAAAAAGCGTTTATTTCGGGCTGAAAAACACGTTTTGAAAACTGTGCTGTTCCTGCCCTGTAAGTTACATGGTGGTGACCAAAGTTGCCAAAACGTCTTTATTTCTGCTGAAAAACACGTTTTGACAATTTCTGAGCACTGGGGTTAAGGGCTGACTCAATGTGCTCTTCTGAGCCAGGCAGTTACACTGCGAATCTAAGGGCTGAGAAAAAGCGTTTATTTCGGGCTGAAAAACACGTTTTGAAAACTGTGTTGTTCCTACCCTATAAGTTACATGGGGGTTACCAAAGTTGCCAAAACATGTTTATTTCTGCTGAAAAACACGTTTTGACAATTTCTGTACACTGGGGTTAAGGGCTGACTCAATGTGCTCTTCTGAGCCAGGCAGTTACACTGCGATTCTAAGGGCTGACAAAACGCGTTTATTTCGGGCTGAAAAACACGTTTTGAAAACTGTGCTGTTCCTGCCCTATAAGTTACATGGTGGTGACCAAAGTTGCCAAAACATGTTTATTTCTGCTGAAAAACACGTTTTGACAATTTCTGAGCACTGGGGTTAAGGGCTGACTCAGTGTGCTCTTCTGAGCCAGACAGTTACACTGCGAATCTAAGGGCTGAGAAAAAGCGTTTATTTCGGGCTGAAAAACATGTTTTGAAAACTGTGTTGTTCCTACCCTATAAGTTACATGGGGGTTACCAAAGTTGCCAAAACACGTTTATTTCTGCTGAAAAACACGTTTTGACAATTTCTGTACACTGGGGTTAAGGGCTGACTCAATGTGCTCTTCTGAGCCAGGCAGTTACACTGCGATTCTAAGGGCTGACAAAACGCGTTTATTTCGGGCTGAAAAACACGTTTTGAAAACTGTGCTGTTCCTGCCCTATAAGTTACATGGTGGTGACCAAAGTTGCCAAAACGTCTTTATTTCTGCTGAAAAACACGTTTTGACAATTTCTGAGCACTGGGGTTAAGGGCTGACTCAATGTGCTCTTCTGAGCCAGGCAGTTACACTGCGAATCTAAGGGCTGAGAAAAAGCGTTTATTTCGGGCTGAAAAACACGTTTTGAAAACTGTGTTGTTCCTGCCCTATAAGTTACATGGGGGTTACCAAAGTTGCCAAAACATGTTTATTTCTGCTGAAAAACACGTTTTGACAATTTCTGTACACTGGGGTTAAGGGCTGACTCAATGTGCTCTTCTGAGCCAGGCAGTTACACAGCGATTCTAAGGGCTGACAAAACGCGTTTATTTCGGGCTGAAAAACACGTTTTGAAAACTGTGCTGTTCCTGCCCTATAAGTTACATGGTGGTGACCAAAGTTGCCAAAACGTCTTTATTTCTGCTGAAAAACACGTTTTGACAATTTCTGAGCACTGGGGTTAAGGGCTGACTCAATGTGCTCTTCTGTGCCAGGCAGTTACACTGCGAATCTAAGGGCTGAGAAAAAGCGTTTATTTCGGGCTGAAAAACACGTTTTGAAAACTGTGTTGTTCCTACCCTATAAGTTACATGGAGGTTACCAAAGTTGCCAAAACATGTTTATTTCTGCTGAAAAACACATTTTGACAATTTCTGTACACTGGGGTTAAGGGCTGACTCAATGTGCTCTTCTGAGCCAGGCAGTTACACAGCGATTCTAAGGGCTGACAAAACGCGTTTATTTCGGGCTGAAAAACACGTTTTGAAAACTGTGTTGTTCCTGCCCTAAAAGTTACATGGTGGTGACCAAAGTTGCCAAAACGTGTTTATTTCTGCTGAAAAACACGATTTGACAATTTCTGAGCACTGGGGTTAAGGGCTGACTCAATGTGCTCTTCTGAGCCAGGCAGTTACACAGCGATTCTAAGGGCTGACAAAACGCGTTTATTTCGGGCTGAAAAACACGTTTTGAAAACTGTGTTGTTCCTGCCCTATAAGTTACATGGTGGTGACCAAAGTTGCCAAAACATGTTTATTTCTGCTGAAAAACACGTTTTGACAATTTCTGAGCACTGGGGTTAAGGGCTGACTCAGTGTGCTCTTCTGAGCCAGGCAGTTACACTGCGAATCTAAGGGCTGAGAAAAAGCGTTTATTTCGGGCTGAAAAACACGTTTTGAAAACTGTGTTGTTCCTACCCTATAAGTTACATGGGGGTTACCAAAGTTGCCAAAACATGTTTATTTCTGCTGAAAAACACGTTTTGACAATTTCTGTACACTGGGGTTAAGGGCTGACTCAATGTGCTCTTCTGAGCCAGGCAGTTACACTGCGATTCTAAGGGCTGACAAAACGCGTTTATTTCGGGCTGAAAAACACGTTTTGAAAACTGTGCTGTTCCTGCCCTATAAGTTACATGGTGGTGACCAAAGTTGCCAAAACATGTTTATTTCTGCTGAAAAACACGTTTTGACAATTTCTGAGCACTGGGGTTAAGGGCTGACTCAGTGTGCTCTTCTGAGCCAGGCAGTTACACTGCGAATCTAAGGGCTGAGAAAAAGCGTTTATTTCGGGCTGAAAAACACGTTTTGAAAACTGTGTTGTTCCTACCCTATAAGTTACATGGGGGTTACCAAAGTTGCCAAAACATGTTTATTTCTGCTGAAAAACACGTTTTGACAATTTCTGTATACTGGGGTTAAGGGCTGATTCAATGTGCTCTTCTGAGCCAGGCAGTTACACTGCGATTCTAAGGGCTGACAAAACGCGTTTATTTCGGGCTGAAAAACACGTTTTGAAAACTGTGCTGTTCCTGCCCTATAAGTTACATGGTGGTGACCAAAGTTGCCAAAACGTCTTTATTTCTGCTGAAAAACACGTTTTGACAATTTCTGAGCACTGGGGTTAAGGGCTGACTCAATGTGCTCTTCTGAGCCAGGCAGTTACACTGCGAATCTAAGGGCTGAGAAAAAGCGTTTATTTCGGGCTGAAAAACACGTTTTGAAAACTGTGCTGTTCCTGCCCTGTAAGTTACATGGTGGTGACCAAAGTTGCCAAAACGTCTTTATTTCTGCTGAAAAACACGTTTTGACAATTTCTGAGCACTGGGGTTAAGGGCTGACTCAATGTGCTCTTCTGAGCCAGGCAGTTACACTGCGAATCTAAGGGCTGAGAAAAAGCGTTTATTTCGGGCTGAAAAACACGTTTTGAAAACTGTGTTGTTCCTACCCTATAAGTTACATGGGGGTTACCAAAGTTGCCAAAACATGTTTATTTCTGCTGAAAAACACGTTTTGACAATTTCTGTACACTGGGGTTAAGGGCTGACTCAATGTGCTCTTCTGAGCCAGGCAGTTACACTGCGATTCTAAGGGCTGACAAAACGCGTTTATTTCGGGCTGAAAAACACGTTTTGAAAACTGTGCTGTTCCTGCCCTATAAGTTACATGGTGGTGACCAAAGTTGCCAAAACATGTTTATTTCTGCTGAAAAACACGTTTTGACAATTTCTGAGCACTGGGGTTAAGGGCTGACTCAGTGTGCTCTTCTGAGCCAGACAGTTACACTGCGAATCTAAGGGCTGAGAAAAAGCGTTTATTTCGGGCTGAAAAACATGTTTTGAAAACTGTGTTGTTCCTACCCTATAAGTTACATGGGGGTTACCAAAGTTGCCAAAACACGTTTATTTCTGCTGAAAAACACGTTTTGACAATTTCTGTACACTGGGGTTAAGGGCTGACTCAATGTGCTCTTCTGAGCCAGGCAGTTACACTGCGATTCTAAGGGCTGACAAAACGCGTTTATTTCGGGCTGAAAAACACGTTTTGAAAACTGTGCTGTTCCTGCCCTATAAGTTACATGGTGGTGACCAAAGTTGCCAAAACGTCTTTATTTCTGCTGAAAAACACGTTTTGACAATTTCTGAGCACTCTGGTTAAGGGCTGACTCAATGTGCTCTTCTGAGCCAGGCAGTTACACTGCGAATCTAAGGGCTGAGAAAAAGCGTTTATTTCGGGCTGAAAAACACGTTTTGAAAACTGTGTTGTTCCTGCCCTAAAAGTTACATGGTGGTGACCAAAGTTGCCAAAACGTGTTTATTTCTGCTGAAAAACACGATTTGACAATTTCTGAGCACTGGGGTTAAGGGCTGACTCAATGTGCTCTTCTGAGCCAGGCAGTTACACTGCGAATCTAAGGGCTGAGAAAAAGCGTTTATTTCGGGCTGAAAAACACGTTTTGAAAACTGTGCTGTTCCTGCCCTATAAGTTACATGGTGGTGACCAAAGTTGCCAAAACGTCTTTATTTCTGCTGAAAAACACGTTTTGACAATTTCTGAGCACTGGGGTTAAGGGCTGACTCAATGTGCTCTTCTGAGCCAGACAGTTACACTGCGAATCTAAGGGCTGAGAAAAAGCGTTTATTTCGGGCTGAAAAACACGTTTTGAAAACTGTGTTGTTCCTGCCGTATAAGTTACACGGGGGTTACCAAAGTTGCCAAAACATGTTTATTTCTGCTGAGAAACACGTTTTGACAATTTCTGTACACTGGGGTTAAGGGCTGACTCAATGTGCTCTTCTGAGCCAGGCAGTTACACTGCGATTCTAAGGGCTGACAAAACGCGTTTATTTCGGGCTGAAAAACACGTTTTGAAAACTGTGCTGTTCCTGCCCTATAAGTTACATGGTGGTGACCAAAGTTGCCAAAACGTCTTTATTTCTGCTGAAAAACACGTTTTGACAATTTCTGAGCACTGGGGTTAAGGGCTGACTCAATGTGCTCTTCTGAGCCAGGCAGTTACACTGCGAATCTAAGGGCTGAGAAAAAGCGTTTATTTCGGGCTGAAAAACACGTTTTGAAAACTGTGTTGTTCCTACCCTATAAGTTACATGGGGGTTACCAAAGTTGCCAAAACATGTTTATTTCTGCTGAAAAACACGTTTTGACAATTTCTGTACACTGGGGTTAAGGGCTGACTCAATGTGCTCTTCTGAGCCAGGCAGTTACACTGCGATTCTAAGGGCTGACAAAACGCGTTTATTTCGGGCTGAAAAACACGTTTTGAAAACTATGCTGTTCCTGCCCTATAAGTTACATGGTGGTGACCAAAGTTGCCAAAACGTCTTTATTTCTGCTGAAAAACACGTTTTGACAATTTCTGAGCACTGGGGTTAAGGGCTGACTCAATGTGCTCTTCTGAGCCAGGCAGTTACACTGCGAATCTAAGGGCTGAGAAAAAGCGTTTATTTCGGGCTGAAAAACACGTTTTGAAAACTGTGTTGTTCCTACCCTATAAGTTACATGGGGGTTACCAAAGTTGCCAAAACATGTTTATTTCTGCTGAAAAACACGTTTTGACAATTTCTGAGCACTGGGGTTAAGGGCTGACTCAATGTGCTCTTCTGAGCCAGGCAGTTACACTGCGAATCTAAGGGCTGAGAAAAAGCGTTTATTTCGGGCTGAAAAACACGTTTTGAAAACTGTGTTGTTCCTGCCCTATAAGTTACACGGGGGTTACCAAAGTTGCCAAAACATGTTTATTTCTGCTGAAAAACACGTTTTGACAATTTCTGTACACTGGGGTTAAGGGCTGACTCAATGTGCTCTTCTGAGCCAGGCAGTTACACAGCAATTCTAAAGGCTGACAAAACGCGTTTATTTCGGGCTGAAAAACACGTTTTGAAAACTGTGTTGTTCCTGCCCTATAAGTTACATGGTGGTGACCAAAGTTGCCAAAACGTCTTTATTTCTGCTGAAAAACACTTTTTGACAATTTCTGAGCACTGGGGTTAAGGGCTGACTCAATCTGCTCTTCTGAGCCAGGCAGTTACACTGCGAATCTAAGGGCTGAGAAAAAGCGTTTATTTCGGGCTGAAAAACACGTTTTGAAAACTGTGTTGTTCCTACCCTATAAGTTACATGGGGGTTACCAAAGTTGCCAAAACATGTTTATTTCAGCTGAAAAAC
Organism: Atractosteus spatula; assembly: GCF_055471065.1. NCBI lineage: Eukaryota > Metazoa > Chordata > Actinopteri > Semionotiformes > Lepisosteidae > Atractosteus > Atractosteus spatula. The sequence goes on from NC_142713.1 coordinate 13,455,900, forward strand.
ACGTTTTGACAATTTCTGTACACTGGGGTTAAGGGCTGACTCAATGTGCTCTTCTGAGCCAGGCAGTTACACAGCGATTCTAAGGGCTGACAAAACGCGTTTATTTCGGGCCGAAAAACACGTTTTGAAAACTGTGTTGTTCCTGCCCTATAAGTTACATGGGGGTTACCAAAGTTGCCAAAACATGTTTATTTCTGCTGAAAAACACGTTTTGACAATTTCTGTACACTGGGGTTAAGGGCTGACTCAATGTGCTCTTCTGAGCCAGGCAGTTACACTGCGATTCTAAGGGCTGACAAAACGCGTTTATTTCGGGCTGAAAAACACGTTTTGAAAACTGTGCTGTTCCTGCCCTATAAGTTACATGGTGGTGACCAAAGTTGCCAAAACGTCTTTATTTCTGCTGAAAAACACGTTTTGACAATTTCTGAGCACTGGGGTTAAGGGCTGACTCAATGTGCTCTTCTGAGCCAGGCAGTTACACTGCGAATCTAAGGGCTGAGAAAAAGCGTTTATTTCGGGCTGAAAAACACGTTTTGAAAACTGTGCTGTTCCTGCCCTATAAGTTACATGGTGGTGACCAAAGTTATCAAAACATGTTTATTTCTGCTGAAAAACACGTTTTGACAATTTCTGAGCACTGGGGTTAAGGGCTGACTCAGTGTGCTCTTCTGAGCCAGGCAGTTACACTGCGAATCTAAGGGATGAGAAAAAGCGTTTATTTCGGGCTGAAAAACACGTTTTGAAAACTGTGTTGTTCCTACCCTATAAGTTACATGGGGGTTACCAAAGTTGCCAAAACATGTTTATTTCTGCTGAAAAACACGTTTTGACAATTTCTGTAAACTGGGGTTAAGGGCTGACTCAATGTGCTCTTCTGAGCAAGGCAGTTACACTGCGATTCTAAGGGCTGACAAAACGCGTTCATTTCGGGCTGAAAAACACGTTTTGAAAACTGTGCTGTTCCTGCCCTATAAGTTACATGGTGGTGACCAAAGTTGCCAAAACGTCTTTATTTCTGCTGAAAAACACGTTTTGACAATTTCTGAGCACTGGGGTTAAGGGCTGACTCAATGTGCTCTTCTGAGCCAGGCAGTTACACTGCGAATCTAAGGGCTGAGAAAAAGCGTTTATTTCGGGCTGAAAAACACGTTTTGAAAACTGTGCTGTTCCTGCCCTGTAAGTTACATGGTGGTGACCAAAGTTGCCAAAACGTGTTTATTTCTGCTGAAAAACACATTTTGACAATTTCTGTACACTGGGGTTAAGTGCTGACTCAATGTGCTCTTCTGAGCCAGGCAGTTACACAGCGATTCTAAGGGCTGACAAAACGCGTTTATTTCGGGCTGAAAAACACGTTTTGAAAACTGTGTTGTTCCTGCCCTATAAGTTACATGGGGGTTACCAAAGTTGCCAAAACATGTTTATTTCTGCTGAAAAACACGTTTTGACAATTTCTGTACACTGGGGTTAAGGGCTGACTCAATGTGCTCTTCTGAGCCAGGCAGTTACACTGCGAATCTAAGGGCTGAGAAAAAGCGTTTATTTCGGGCTGAAAAACAAGTTTTGAAAACTGTGCTGTTCCTGCCCTGTAAGTTACATGGTGGTGACCAAAGTTGCCAAAACGTGTTTATTTCTGCTGAAAAACACATTTTGACAATTTCTGTACACTGGGGTTAAGTTCTGACTCAATGTGCTCTTCTGAGCCAGGCAGTTACACAGCGATTCTAAGGGCTGACAAAACGCGTTTATTTCGGGCTGAAAAACACGTTTTGAAAACTGTGTTGTTCCTACCCTATAAGTTACATGGGGGTTACCAAAGTTGCCAAAACATGTTTATTTCTGCTGAAAAACACGTTTTGACAATTTCTGAGCACTGGGGTTAAGGGCTGACTCAGTGTGCTCTTCTGAGCCAGGCAGTTACACTGCGAATCTAAGGGCTGAGAAAAAGCGTTTATTTCGGGCTGAAAAACACGTTTTGAAAACTGTGTTGTTCCTACCCTATAAGTTACATGGGGGGTACCAAAGTTGCCAAAACATGTTTATTTCTGCTGAAAAACAAGTTTTGACAATTTCTGTACACTGGGGTTAAGGGCTGACTCAATGTGCTCTTCTGAGCCAGGCAGTTACACAGCGATTCTAAGGGCTGACAAAACGCGTTTATTTCGGGCTGAAAAACACGTTTTGAAAACTGTGCTGTTCCTGCCCTATAAGTTACATGGAGGTTACCAAAGTTGCCAAAACATGTTTATTTCTGCTGAAAAACACATTTTGACAATTTCTGTACACTGGGGTTAAGGGCTGACTCAATGTGCTCTTCTGAGCCAGGCAGTTACACAGCGATTCTAAGGGCTGACAAAACGCGTTTATTTCGGGCTGAAAAACACGTTTTGAAAACTGTGTTGTTCCTGCCCTAAAAGTTACATGGTGGTGACCAAAGTTGCCAAAACGTGTGTATTTCTGCTGAAAAACACGATTTGACAATTTCTGAGCACTGGGGTTAAGGGCTGACTCAATGTGCTCTTCTGAGCCAGGCAGTTACACTGCGAATCTAAGGGCTGAGAAAAAGCGTTTATTTCGGGCTGAAAAACACGTTTTGAAAACTGTGCTGTTCCTGCCCTATAAGTTACATGGTGGTGACCAAAGTTGCCAAAACATGTTTATTTCTGCTGAAAAACACGTTTTGACAATTTCTGAGCACTGGGGTTAAGGGCTGACTCAATGTGCTCTTCTGAGCCAGGCAGTTACACAGCGATTCTAAGGGCTGACAAAACGCGTTTATTTCGGGCTGAAAAACACGTTTTGAAAACTGTGCTGTTCCTGCCCTATAAGTTACATGGTGGTGACCAAAGTTGCCAAAACGTCTTTATTTCTGCTGAAAAACACGTTTTGACAATTTCTGAGCACTGGGGTTAAGGGCTGACTCAATGTGCTCTTCTGAGCCAGGCAGTTACACTGCGATTCTAAGGGCTGACAAAACGCGTTTATTTCGGGCTGAAAAACACGTTTTGAAAACTGTGCTGTTCCTGCCCTATAAGTTACATGGTGGTGACCAAAGTTGCCAAAACGTCTTTATTTCTGCTGAAAAACACGTTTTGACAATTTCTGAGCACTGGGGTTAAGGGCTGACTCAATGTGCTCTTCTGAGCCAGGCAGTTACACTGCGAATCTAAGGGCTGAGAAAAAGCGTTTATTTCGGGCTGAAAAACACGTTTTGAAAACTGTGTTGTTCCTGCCCTAAAAGTTACATGGTGGTGACCAAAGTTGCCAAAACGTGTTTATTTCTGCTGAAAAACACGATTTGACAATTTCTGAGCACTGGGGTTAAGGGCTGACTCAATGTGCTCTTCTGAGCCAGGCAGTTACACTGCGAATCTAAGGGCTGAGAAAAAGCGTTTATTTCGGGCTGAAAAACACGTTTTGAAAACTGTGCTGTTCCTGCCCTATAAGTTACATGGTGGTGACCAAAGTTGCCAAAACGTCTTTATTTCTGCTGAAAAACACGTTTTGACAATTTCTGAGCACTGGGGTTAAGGGCTGACTCAATGTGCTCTTCTGAGCCAGACAGTTACACTGCGAATCTAAGGGCTGAGAAAAAGCGTTTATTTCGGGCTGAAAAACACGTTTTGAAAACTGTGTTGTTCCTGCCGTATAAGTTACACGGGGGTTACCAAAGTTGCCAAAACATGTTTATTTCTGCTGAAAAACACGTTTTGACAATTTCTGTACACTGGGGTTAAGGGCTGACTCAATGTGCTCTTCTGAGCCAGGCAGTTACACTGCGATTCTAAGGGCTGACAAAACGCGTTTATTTCGGGCTGAAAAACACGTTTTGAAAACTGTGCTGTTCCTGCCCTATAAGTTACATGGTGGTGACCAAAGTTGCCAAAACGTCTTTATTTCTGCTGAAAAACACGTTTTGACAATTTCTGAGCACTGGGGTTAAGGGCTGACTCAATGTGCTCTTCTGAGCCAGGCAGTTACACTGCGAATCTAAGGGCTGAGAAAAAGCGTTTATTTCGGGCTGAAAAACACGTTTTGAAAACTGTGTTGTTCCTACCCTATAAGTTACATGGGGGTTACCAAAGTTGCCAAAACATGTTTATTTCTGCTGAAAAACACGTTTTGACAATTTCTGTACACTGGGGTTAAGGGCTGACTCAATGTGCTCTTCTGAGCCAGGCAGTTACACTGCGATTCTAAGGGCTGACAAAACGCGTTTATTTCGGGCTGAAAAACACGTTTTGAAAACTGTGCTGTTCCTGCCCTATAAGTTACATGGTGGTGACCAAAGTTGCCAAAACGTCTTTATTTCTGCTGAAAAACACGTTTTGACAATTTCTGAGCACTGGGGTTAAGGGCTGACTCAATGTGCTCTTCTGAGCCAGGCAGTTACACTGCGAATCTAAGGGCTGAGAAAAAGCGTTTATTTCGGGCTGAAAAACACGTTTTGAAAACTGTGTTGTTCCTACCCTATAAGTTACATGGGGGTTACCAAAGTTGCCAAAACATGTTTATTTCTGCTGAAAAACACGTTTTGACAATTTCTGAGCACTGGGGTTAAGGGCTGACTCAATGTGCTCTTCTGAGCCAGGCAGTTACACTGCGAATCTAAGGGCTGAGAAAAAGCGTTTATTTCGGGCTGAAAAACACGTTTTGAAAACTGTGTTGTTCCTGCCCTATAAGTTACACGGGGGTTACCAAAGTTGCCAAAACATGTTTATTTCTGCTGAAAAACACGTTTTGACAATTTCTGTACACTGGGGTTAAGGGCTGACTCAATGTGCTCTTCTGAGCCAGGCAGTTACACAGCAATTCTAAAGGCTGACAAAACGCGTTTATTTCGGGCTGAAAAACACGTTTTGAAAACTGTGTTGTTCCTGCCCTATAAGTTACATGGTGGTGACCAAAGTTGCCAAAACGTCTTTATTTCTGCTGAAAAACACTTTTTGACAATTTCTGAGCACTGGGGTTAAGGGCTGACTCAATCTGCTCTTCTGAGCCAGGCAGTTACACTGCGAATCTAAGGGCTGAGAAAAAGCGTTTATTTCGGGCTGAAAAACACGTTTTGAAAACTGTGTTGTTCCTACCCTATAAGTTACATGGGGGTTACCAAAGTTGCCAAAACATGTTTATTTCAGCTGAAAAACACGTTTTGACAATTTCTGTACACTGGGGTTAAGGGCTGACTCAATGTGCTCTTCTGAGCCAGGCAGTTACACAGCGATTCTAAGGGCTGACAAAACGCGTTTATTTCGGGCCGAAAAACACGTTTTGAAAACTGTGTTGTTCCTGCCCTATAAGTTACATGGGGGTTACCAAAGTTGCCAAAACATGTTTATTTCTGCTGAAAAACACGTTTTGACAATTTCTGTACACTGGGGTTAAGGGCTGACTCAATGTGCTCTTCTGAGCCAGGCAGTTACACTGCGATTCTAAGGGCTGACAAAACGCGTTTATTTCGGGCTGAAAAACACGTTTTGAAAACTGTGCTGTTCCTGCCCTATAAGTTACATGGTGGTGACCAAAGTTGCCAAAACGTCTTTATTTCTGCTGAAAAACACGTTTTGACAATTTCTGAGCACTGGGGTTAAGGGCTGACTCAATGTGCTCTTCTGAGCCAGGCAGTTACACTGCGAATCTAAGGGCTGAGAAAAAGCGTTTATTTCGGGCTGAAAAACACGTTTTGAAAACTGTGCTGTTCCTGCCCTATAAGTTACATGGTGGTGACCAAAGTTATCAAAACATGTTTATTTCTGCTGAAAAACACGTTTTGACAATTTCTGAGCACTGGGGTTAAGGGCTGACTCAGTGTGCTCTTCTGAGCCAGGCAGTTACACTGCGAATCTAAGGGATGAGAAAAAGCGTTTATTTCGGGCTGAAAAACACGTTTTGAAAACTGTGTTGTTCCTACCCTATAAGTTACATGGGGGTTACCAAAGTTGCCAAAACATGTTTATTTCTGCTGAAAAACACGTTTTGACAATTTCTGTAAACTGGGGTTAAGGGCTGACTCAATGTGCTCTTCTGAGCAAGGCAGTTACACTGCGATTCTAAGGGCTGACAAAACGCGTTCATTTCGGGCTGAAAAACACGTTTTGAAAACTGTGCTGTTCCTGCCCTATAAGTTACATGGTGGTGACCAAAGTTGCCAAAACGTCTTTATTTCTGCTGAAAAACACGTTTTGACAATTTCTGAGCACTGGGGTTAAGGGCTGACTCAATGTGCTCTTCTGAGCCAGGCAGTTACACTGCGAATCTAAGGGCTGAGAAAAAGCGTTTATTTCGGGCTGAAAAACACGTTTTGAAAACTGTGCTGTTCCTGCCCTGTAAGTTACATGGTGGTGACCAAAGTTGCCAAAACGTGTTTATTTCTGCTGAAAAACACATTTTGACAATTTCTGTACACTGGGGTTAAGTGCTGACTCAATGTGCTCTTCTGAGCCAGGCAGTTACACAGCGATTCTAAGGGCTGACAAAACGCGTTTATTTCGGGCTGAAAAACACGTTTTGAAAACTGTGTTGTTCCTGCCCTATAAGTTACATGGGGGTTACCAAAGTTGCCAAAACATGTTTATTTCTGCTGAAAAACACGTTTTGACAATTTCTGTACACTGGGGTTAAGGGCTGACTCAATGTGCTCTTCTGAGCCAGGCAGTTACACTGCGAATCTAAGGGCTGAGAAAAAGCGTTTATTTCGGGCTGAAAAACAAGTTTTGAAAACTGTGCTGTTCCTGCCCTGTAAGTTACATGGTGGTGACCAAAGTTGCCAAAACGTGTTTATTTCTGCTGAAAAACACATTTTGACAATTTCTGTACACTGGGGTTAAGTTCTGACTCAATGTGCTCTTCTGAGCCAGGCAGTTACACAGCGATTCTAAGGGCTGACAAAACGCGTTTATTTCGGGCTGAAAAACACGTTTTGAAAACTGTGTTGTTCCTACCCTATAAGTTACATGGGGGTTACCAAAGTTGCCAAAACATGTTTATTTCTGCTGAAAAACACGTTTTGACAATTTCTGAGCACTGGGGTTAAGGGCTGACTCAGTGTGCTCTTCTGAGCCAGGCAGTTACACTGCGAATCTAAGGGCTGAGAAAAAGCGTTTATTTCGGGCTGAAAAACACGTTTTGAAAACTGTGTTGTTCCTACCCTATAAGTTACATGGGGGGTACCAAAGTTGCCAAAACATGTTTATTTCTGCTGAAAAACAAGTTTTGACAATTTCTGTACACTGGGGTTAAGGGCTGACTCAATGTGCTCTTCTGAGCCAGGCAGTTACACAGCGATTCTAAGGGCTGACAAAACGCGTTTATTTCGGGCTGAAAAACACGTTTTGAAAACTGTGCTGTTCCTGCCCTATAAGTTACATGGAGGTTACCAAAGTTGCCAAAACATGTTTATTTCTGCTGAAAAACACATTTTGACAATTTCTGTACACTGGGGTTAAGGGCTGACTCAATGTGCTCTTCTGAGCCAGGCAGTTACACAGCGATTCTAAGGGCTGACAAAACGCGTTTATTTCGGGCTGAAAAACACGTTTTGAAAACTGTGTTGTTCCTGCCCTAAAAGTTACATGGTGGTGACCAAAGTTGCCAAAACGTGTTTATTTCTGCTGAAAAACACGATTTGACAATTTCTGAGCACTGGGGTTAAGGGCTGACTCAATGTGCTCTTCTGAGCCAGGCAGTTACACTGCGAATCTAAGGGCTGAGAAAAAGCGTTTATTTCGGGCTGAAAAACACGTTTTGAAAACTGTGCTGTTCCTGCCCTATAAGTTACATGGTGGTGACCAAAGTTGCCAAAACATGTTTATTTCTGCTGAAAAACACGTTTTGACAATTTCTGAGCACTGGGGTTAAGGGCTGACTCAATGTGCTCTTCTGAGCCAGGCAGTTACACTGCGATTCTAAGGGCTGACAAAACGCGTTTATTTCGGGCTGAAAAACACGTTTTGAAAACTGTGCTGTTCCTGCCCTATAAGTTACATGGTGGTGACCAAAGTTGCCAAAACATGTTTATTTCTGCTGAAAAACACGTTTTGACAATTTCTGAGCACTGGGGTTAAGGGCTGACTCAGTGTGCTCTTCTGAGCCAGGCAGTTACACTGCGAATCTAAGGGCTGAGAAAAAGCGTTTATTTCGGGCTGAAAAACACGTTTTGAAAACTGTGTTGTTCCTACCCTATAAGTTACATGGGGGTTACCAAAGTTGCCAAAACATGTTTATTTCTGCTGAAAAACACGTTTTGACAATTTCTGTACACTGGGGTTAAGGGCTGACTCAATGTGCTCTTCTGAGCCAGGCAGTTACACTGCGATTCTAAGGGCTGACAAAACGCGTTTATTTCGGGCTGAAAAACACGTTTTGAAAACTGTGCTGTTCCTGCCCTATAAGTTACATGGTGGTGACCAAAGTTGCCAAAACGTCTTTATTTCTGCTGAAAAACACGTTTTGACAATTTCTGAGCACTGGGGTTAAGGGCTGACTCAATGTGCTCTTCTGAGCCAGGCAGTTACACTGCGAATCTAAGGGCTGAGAAAAAGCGTTTATTTCGGGCTGAAAAACACGTTTTGAAAACTGTGTTGTTCCTACCCTATAAGTTACATGGGGGTTACCAAAGTTGCCAAAACATGTTTATTTCAGCTGAAAAACACGTTTTGACAATTTCTGTACACTGGGGTTAAGGGCTGACTCAATGTGCTCTTCTGAGCCAGGCAGTTACACAGCGATTCTAAGGGCTGACAAAACGCGTTTATTTCGGGCCGAAAAACACGTTTTGAAAACTGTGTTGTTCCTGCCCTATAAGTTACATGGGGGTTACCAAAGTTGCCAAAACATGTTTATTTCTGCTGAAAAACACGTTTTGACAATTTCTGTACACTGGGGTTAAGGGCTGACTCAATGTGCTCTTCTGAGCCAGGCAGTTACACTGCGATTCTAAGGGCTGACAAAACGCGTTTATTTCGGGCTGAAAAACACGTTTTGAAAACTGTGCTTTTCCTGCCCTATAAGTTACATGGTGGTGACCAAAGTTGCCAAAACGTCTTTATTTCTGCTGAAAAACACGTTTTGACAATTTCTGAGCACTGGGGTTAAGGGCTGACTCAATGTGCTCTTCTGAGCCAGGCAGTTACACTGCGAATCTAAGGGCTGAGAAAAAGCGTTTATTTCGGGCTGAAAAACACGTTTTGAAAACTGTGCTGTTCCTGCCCTATAAGTTACATGGTGGTGACCAAAGTTATCAAAACATGTTTATTTCTGCTGAAAAACACGTTTTGACAATTTCTGAGCACTGGGGTTAATGGCTGACTCAGTGTGCTCTTCTGAGCCAGGCAGTTACACTGCGAATCTAAGGGATGAGAAAAAGCGTTTATTTCGGGCTGAAAAACACGTTTTGAAAACTGTGTTGTTCCTACCCTATAAGTTACATGGGGGTTACCAAAGTTGCCAAAACATGTTTATTTCTGCTGAAAAACACGTTTTGACAATTTCTGTAAACTGGGGTTAAGGGCTGACTCAATGTGCTCTTCTGAGCAAGGCAGTTACACTGCGATTCTAAGGGCTGACAAAACGCGTTTATTTCGGGCTGAAAAACACGTTTTGAAAACTGTGCTGTTCCTGCCCTATAAGTTACATGGTGGTGACCAAAGTTGCCAAAACGTCTTTATTTCTGCTGAAAAACACGTTTTGACAATTTCTGAGCACTGGGGTTAAGGGCTGACTCAATGTGCTCTTCTGAGCCAGGCAGTTACACTGCGAATCTAAGGGCTGAGAAAAAGCGTTTATTTCGGGCTGAAAAACACGTTTTGAAAACTGTGCTGTTCCTGCCCTGTAAGTTACATGGTGGTGACCAAAGTTGCCAAAACGTGTTTATTTCTGCTGAAAAACACATTTTGACAATTTCTGTACACTGGGGTTAAGTGCTGACTCAATGTGCTCTTCTGAGCCAGGCAGTTACACAGCGATTCTAAGGGCTGACAAAACGCGTTTATTTCGGGCTGAAAAACACGTTTTGAAAACTGTGTTGTTCCTGCCCTATAAGTTACATGGGGGTTACCAAAGTTGCCAAAACATGTTTATTTCTGCTGAAAAACACGTTTTGACAATTTCTGTACACTGGGGTTAAGGGCTGACTCAATGTGCTCTTCTGAGCCAGGCAGTTACACTGCGAATCTAAGGGCTGAGAAAAAGCGTTTATTTCGGGCTGAAAAACACGTTTTGAAAACTGTGCTGTTCCTGCCCTGTAAGTTACATGGTGGTGACCAAAGTTGCCAAAACGTGTTTATTTCTGCTGAAAAACACATTTTGACAATTTCTGTACACTGGGGTTAAGTGCTGACTCAATGTGCTCTTCTGAGCCAGGCAGTTACACAGCGATTCTAAGGGCTGACAAAACGCGTTTATTTCGGGCTGAAAAACACGTTTTGAAAACTGTGTTGTTCCTACCCTATAAGTTACATGGGGGTTACCAAAGTTGCCAAAACATGTTTATTTCTGCTGAAAAACACGTTTTGACAATTTCTGAGCACTGGGGTTAAGGGCTGACTCAGTGTGCTCTTCTGAGCCAGGCAGTTACACTGCGAATCTAAGGGCTGAGAAAAAGCGTTTATTTCGGGCTGAAAAACACGTTTTGAAAACTGTGTTGTTCCTACCCTATAAGTTACATGGGGGTTACCAAAGTTGCCAAAACATGTTTATTTCTGCTGAAAAACACGTTTTGACAATTTCTGTACACTGGGGTTAAGGGCTGACTCAATGTGCTCTTCTGAGCCAGGCAGTTACACTGCGATTCTAAGGGCTGACAAAACGCGTTTATTTCGGGCTGAAAAACACGTTTTGAAAACTGTGCTGTTCCTGCCCTATAAGTTACATGGTGGTGACCAAAGTTGCCAAAACATGTTTATTTCTGCTGAAAAACACGTTTTGACAATTTCTGAGCACTGGGGTTAAGGGCTGACTCAGTGTGCTCTTCTGAGCCAGGCAGTTACACTGCGAATCTAAGGGCTGAGAAAAAGCGTTTATTTCGGGCTGAAAAACACGTTTTGAAAACTGTGTTGTTCCTACCCTATAAGTTACATGGGGGTTACCAAAGTTGCCAAAACATGTTTATTTCTGCTGAAAAACACGTTTTGACAATTTCTGTACACTGGGGTTAAGGGCTGACTCAATGTGCTCTTCTGAGCCAGGCAGTTACACTGCGATTCTAAGGGCTGACAAAACGCGTTTATTTCGGGCTGAAAAACACGTTTTGAAAACTGTGCTGTTCCTGCCCTATAAGTTACATGGTGGTGACCAAAGTTGCCAAAACGTCTTTATTTCTGCTGAAAAACACGTTTTGACAATTTCTGAGCACTGGGGTTAAGGGCTGACTCAATGTGCTCTTCTGAGCCAGGCAGTTACACTGCGAATCTAAGGGCTGAGAAAAAGCGTTTATTTCGGGCTGAAAAACACGTTTTGAAAACTGTGTTGTTCCTACCCTATAAGTTACATGGGGGTTACCAAAGTTGCCAAAACATGTTTATTTCTGCTGAAAAACACGTTTTGACAATTTCTGAGCACTGGGGTTAAGGGCTGACTCAATGTGCTCTTCTGAGCCAGGCAGTTACACTGCGAATCTAAGGGCTGAGAAAAAGCGTTTATTTCGGGCTGAAAAACACGTTTTGAAAACTGTGTTGTTCCTGCCCTATAAGTTACACGGGGGTTACCAAAGTTGCCAAAACATGTTTATTTCTGCTGAAAAACACGTTTTGACAATTTCTGTACACTGGGGTTAAGGGCTGACTCAATGTGCTCTTCTGAGCCAGGCAGTTACACAGCAATTCTAAAGGCTGACAAAACGCGTTTATTTCGGGCTGAAAAACACGTTTTGAAAACTGTGTTGTTCCTGCCCTATAAGTTACATGGTGGTGACCAAAGTTGCCAAAACGTCTTTATTTCTGCTGAAAAACACTTTTTGACAATTTCTGAGCACTGGGGTTAAGGGCTGACTCAATCTGCTCTTCTGAGCCAGGCAGTTACACTGCGAATCTAAGGGCTGAGAAAAAGCGTTTATTTCGGGCTGAAAAACACGTTTTGAAAACTGTGTTGTTCCTACCCTATAAGTTACATGGGGGTTACCAAAGTTGCCAAAACATGTTTATTTCAGCTGAAAAACACGTTTTGACAATTTCTGTACACTGGGGTTAAGGGCTGACTCAATGTGCTCTTCTGAGCCAGGCAGTTACACAGCGATTCTAAGGGCTGACAAAACGCGTTTATTTCGGGCCGAAAAACACGTTTTGAAAACTGTGTTGTTCCTGCCCTATAAGTTACATGGGGGTTACCAAAGTTGCCAAAACATGTTTATTTCTGCTGAAAAACACGTTTTGACAATTTCTGTACACTGGGGTTAAGGGCTGACTCAATGTGCTCTTCTGAGCCAGGCAGTTACACTGCGATTCTAAGGGCTGACAAAACGCGTTTATTTCGGGCTGAAAAACACGTTTTGAAAACTGTGCTGTTCCTGCCCTATAAGTTACATGGTGGTGACCAAAGTTGCCAAAACGTCTTTATTTCTGCTGAAAAACACGTTTTGACAATTTCTGAGCACTGGGGTTAAGGGCTGACTCAATGTGCTCTTCTGAGCCAGGCAGTTACACTGCGAATCTAAGGGCTGAGAAAAAGCGTTTATTTCGGGCTGAAAAACACGTTTTGAAAACTGTGCTGTTCCTGCCCTATAAGTTACATGGTGGTGACCAAAGTTATCAAAACATGTTTATTTCTGCTGAAAAACACGTTTTGACAATTTCTGAGCACTGGGGTTAAGGGCTGACTCAGTGTGCTCTTCTGAGCCAGGCAGTTACACTGCGAATCTAAGGGATGAGAAAAAGCGTTTATTTCGGGCTGAAAAACACGTTTTGAAAACTGTGTTGTTCCTACCCTATAAGTTACATGGGGGTTACCAAAGTTGCCAAAACATGTTTATTTCTGCTGAAAAACACGTTTTGACAATTTCTGTAAACTGGGGTTAAGGGCTGACTCAATGTGCTCTTCTGAGCAAGGCAGTTACACTGCGATTCTAAGGGCTGACAAAACGCGTTCATTTCGGGCTGAAAAACACGTTTTGAAAACTGTGCTGTTCCTGCCCTATAAGTTACATGGTGGTGACCAAAGTTGCCAAAACGTCTTTATTTCTGCTGAAAAACACGTTTTGACAATTTCTGAGCACTGGGGTTAAGGGCTGACTCAATGTGCTCTTCTGAGCCAGGCAGTTACACTGCGAATCTAAGGGCTGAGAAAAAGCGTTTATTTCGGGCTGAAAAACACGTTTTGAAAACTGTGCTGTTCCTGCCCTGTAAGTTACATGGTGGTGACCAAAGTTGCCAAAACGTGTTTATTTCTGCTGAAAAACACATTTTGACAATTTCTGTACACTGGGGTTAAGTGCTGACTCAATGTGCTCTTCTGAGCCAGGCAGTTACACAGCGATTCTAAGGGCTGACAAAACGCGTTTATTTCGGGCTGAAAAACACGTTTTGAAAACTGTGTTGTTCCTGCCCTATAAGTTACATGGGGGTTACCAAAGTTGCCAAAACATGTTTATTTCTGCTGAAAAACACGTTTTGACAATTTCTGTACACTGGGGTTAAGGGCTGACTCAATGTGCTCTTCTGAGCCAGGCAGTTACACTGCGAATCTAAGGGCTGAGAAAAAGCGTTTATTTCGGGCTGAAAAACAAGTTTTGAAAACTGTGCTGTTCCTGCCCTGTAAGTTACATGGTGGTGACCAAAGTTGCCAAAACGTGTTTATTTCTGCTGAAAAACACATTTTGACAATTTCTGTACACTGGGGTTAAGTTCTGACTCAATGTGCTCTTCTGAGCCAGGCAGTTACACAGCGATTCTAAGGGCTGACAAAACGCGTTTATTTCGGGCTGAAAAACACGTTTTGAAAACTGTGTTGTTCCTACCCTATAAGTTACATGGGGGTTACCAAAGTTGCCAAAACATGTTTATTTCTGCTGAAAAACACGTTTTGACAATTTCTGAGCACTGGGGTTAAGGGCTGACTCAGTGTGCTCTTCTGAGCCAGGCAGTTACACTGCGAATCTAAGGGCTGAGAAAAAGCGTTTATTTCGGGCTGAAAAACACGTTTTGAAAACTGTGTTGTTCCTACCCTATAAGTTACATGGGGGGTACCAAAGTTGCCAAAACATGTTTATTTCTGCTGAAAAACAAGTTTTGACAATTTCTGTACACTGGGGTTAAGGGCTGACTCAATGTGCTCTTCTGAGCCAGGCAGTTACACAGCGATTCTAAGGGCTGACAAAACGCGTTTATTTCGGGCTGAAAAACACGTTTTGAAAACTGTGCTGTTCCTGCCCTATAAGTTACATGGAGGTTACCAAAGTTGCCAAAACATGTTTATTTCTGCTGAAAAACACATTTTGACAATTTCTGTACACTGGGGTTAAGGGCTGACTCAATGTGCTCTTCTGAGCCAGGCAGTTACACAGCGATTCTAAGGGCTGACAAAACGCGTTTATTTCGGGCTGAAAAACACGTTTTGAAAACTGTGTTGTTCCTGCCCTAAAAGTTACATGGTGGTGACCAAAGTTGCCAAAACGTGTGTATTTCTGCTGAAAAACACGATTTGACAATTTCTGAGCACTGGGGTTAAGGGCTGACTCAATGTGCTCTTCTGAGCCAGGCAGTTACACTGCGAATCTAAGGGCTGAGAAAAAGCGTTTATTTCGGGCTGAAAAACACGTTTTGAAAACTGTGCTGTTCCTGCCCTATAAGTTACATGGTGGTGACCAAAGTTGCCAAAACATGTTTATTTCTGCTGAAAAACACGTTTTGACAATTTCTGAGCACTGGGGTTAAGGGCTGACTCAATGTGCTCTTCTGAGCCAGGCAGTTACACAGCGATTCTAAGGGCTGACAAAACGCGTTTATTTCGGGCTGAAAAACACGTTTTGAAAACTGTGCTGTTCCTGCCCTATAAGTTACATGGTGGTGACCAAAGTTGCCAAAACGTCTTTATTTCTGCTGAAAAACACGTTTTGACAATTTCTGAGCACTGGGGTTAAGGGCTGACTCAATGTGCTCTTCTGAGCCAGGCAGTTACACTGCGATTCTAAGGGCTGACAAAACGCGTTTATTTCGGGCTGAAAAACACGTTTTGAAAACTGTGCTGTTCCTGCCCTATAAGTTACATGGTGGTGACCAAAGTTGCCAAAACGTCTTTATTTCTGCTGAAAAACACGTTTTGACAATTTCTGAGCACTGGGGTTAAGGGCTGACTCAATGTGCTCTTCTGAGCCAGGCAGTTACACTGCGAATCTAAGGGCTGAGAAAAAGCGTTTATTTCGGGCTGAAAAACACGTTTTGAAAACTGTGTTGTTCCTGCCCTAAAAGTTACATGGTGGTGACCAAAGTTGCCAAAACGTGTTTATTTCTGCTGAAAAACACGATTTGACAATTTCTGAGCACTGGGGTTAAGGGCTGACTCAATGTGCTCTTCTGAGCCAGGCAGTTACACTGCGAATCTAAGGGCTGAGAAAAAGCGTTTATTTCGGGCTGAAAAACACGTTTTGAAAACTGTGCTGTTCCTGCCCTATAAGTTACATGGTGGTGACCAAAGTTGCCAAAACGTCTTTATTTCTGCTGAAAAACACGTTTTGACAATTTCTGAGCACTGGGGTTAAGGGCTGACTCAATGTGCTCTTCTGAGCCAGACAGTTACACTGCGAATCTAAGGGCTGAGAAAAAGCGTTTATTTCGGGCTGAAAAACACGTTTTGAAAACTGTGTTGTTCCTGCCGTATAAGTTACACGGGGGTTACCAAAGTTGCCAAAACATGTTTATTTCTGCTGAAAAACACGTTTTGACAATTTCTGTACACTGGGGTTAAGGGCTGACTCAATGTGCTCTTCTGAGCCAGGCAGTTACACTGCGATTCTAAGGGCTGACAAAACGCGTTTATTTCGGGCTGAAAAACACGTTTTGAAAACTGTGCTGTTCCTGCCCTATAAGTTACATGGTGGTGACCAAAGTTGCCAAAACGTCTTTATTTCTGCTGAAAAACACGTTTTGACAATTTCTGAGCACTGGGGTTAAGGGCTGACTCAATGTGCTCTTCTGAGCCAGGCAGTTACACTGCGAATCTAAGGGCTGAGAAAAAGCGTTTATTTCGGGCTGAAAAACACGTTTTGAAAACTGTGTTGTTCCTACCCTATAAGTTACATGGGGGTTACCAAAGTTGCCAAAACATGTTTATTTCTGCTGAAAAACACGTTTTGACAATTTCTGTACACTGGGGTTAAGGGCTGACTCAATGTGCTCTTCTGAGCCAGGCAGTTACACTGCGATTCTAAGGGCTGACAAAACGCGTTTATTTCGGGCTGAAAAACACGTTTTGAAAACTGTGCTGTTCCTGCCCTATAAGTTACATGGTGGTGACCAAAGTTGCCAAAACGTCTTTATTTCTGCTGAAAAACACGTTTTGACAATTTCTGAGCACTGGGGTTAAGGGCTGACTCAATGTGCTCTTCTGAGCCAGGCAGTTACACTGCGAATCTAAGGGCTGAGAAAAAGCGTTTATTTCGGGCTGAAAAACACGTTTTGAAAACTGTGTTGTTCCTACCCTATAAGTTACATGGGGGTTACCAAAGTTGCCAAAACATGTTTATTTCTGCTGAAAAACACGTTTTGACAATTTCTGAGCACTGGGGTTAAGGGCTGACTCAATGTGCTCTTCTGAGCCAGGCAGTTACACTGCGAATCTAAGGGCTGAGAAAAAGCGTTTATTTCGGGCTGAAAAACACGTTTTGAAAACTGTGTTGTTCCTGCCCTATAAGTTACACGGGGGTTACCAAAGTTGCCAAAACATGTTTATTTCTGCTGAAAAACACGTTTTGACAATTTCTGTACACTGGGGTTAAGGGCTGACTCAATGTGCTCTTCTGAGCCAGGCAGTTACACAGCAATTCTAAAGGCTGACAAAACGCGTTTATTTCGGGCTGAAAAACACGTTTTGAAAACTGTGTTGTTCCTGCCCTATAAGTTACATGGTGGTGACCAAAGTTGCCAAAACGTCTTTATTTCTGCTGAAAAACACTTTTTGACAATTTCTGAGCACTGGGGTTAAGGGCTGACTCAATCTGCTCTTCTGAGCCAGGCAGTTACACTGCGAATCTAAGGGCTGAGAAAAAGCGTTTATTTCGGGCTGAAAAACACGTTTTGAAAACTGTGTTGTTCCTACCCTATAAGTTACATGGGGGTTACCAAAGTTGCCAAAACATGTTTATTTCAGCTGAAAAACACGTTTTGACAATTTCTGTACACTGGGGTTAAGGGCTGACTCAATGTGCTCTTCTGAGCCAGGCAGTTACACAGCGATTCTAAGGGCTGACAAAACGCGTTTATTTCGGGCCGAAAAACACGTTTTGAAAACTGTGTTGTTCCTGCCCTATAAGTTACATGGGGGTTACCAAAGTTGCCAAAACATGTTTATTTCTGCTGAAAAACACGTTTTGACAATTTCTGTACACTGGGGTTAAGGGCTGACTCAATGTGCTCTTCTGAGCCAGGCAGTTACACTGCGATTCTAAGGGCTGACAAAACGCGTTTATTTCGGGCTGAAAAACACGTTTTGAAAACTGTGCTGTTCCTGCCCTATAAGTTACATGGTGGTGACCAAAGTTGCCAAAACGTCTTTATTTCTGCTGAAAAACACGTTTTGACAATTTCTGAGCACTGGGGTTAAGGGCTGACTCAATGTGCTCTTCTGAGCCAGGCAGTTACACTGCGAATCTAAGGGCTGAGAAAAAGCGTTTATTTCGGGCTGAAAAACACGTTTTGAAAACTGTGCTGTTCCTGCCCTATAAGTTACATGGTGGTGACCAAAGTTATCAAAACATGTTTATTTCTGCTGAAAAACACGTTTTGACAATTTCTGAGCACTGGGGTTAAGGGCTGACTCAGTGTGCTCTTCTGAGCCAGGCAGTTACACTGCGAATCTAAGGGATGAGAAAAAGCGTTTATTTCGGGCTGAAAAACACGTTTTGAAAACTGTGTTGTTCCTACCCTATAAGTTACATGGGGGTTACCAAAGTTGCCAAAACATGTTTATTTCTGCTGAAAAACACGTTTTGACAATTTCTGTAAACTGGGGTTAAGGGCTGACTCAATGTGCTCTTCTGAGCAAGGCAGTTACACTGCGATTCTAAGGGCTGACAAAACGCGTTCATTTCGGGCTGAAAAACACGTTTTGAAAACTGTGCTGTTCCTGCCCTATAAGTTACATGGTGGTGACCAAAGTTGCCAAAACGTCTTTATTTCTGCTGAAAAACACGTTTTGACAATTTCTGAGCACTGGGGTTAAGGGCTGACTCAATGTGCTCTTCTGAGCCAGGCAGTTACACTGCGAATCTAAGGGCTGAGAAAAAGCGTTTATTTCGGGCTGAAAAACACGTTTTGAAAACTGTGCTGTTCCTGCCCTGTAAGTTACATGGTGGTGACCAAAGTTGCCAAAACGTGTTTATTTCTGCTGAAAAACACATTTTGACAATTTCTGTACACTGGGGTTAAGTGCTGACTCAATGTGCTCTTCTGAGCCAGGCAGTTACACAGCGATTCTAAGGGCTGACAAAACGCGTTTATTTCGGGCTGAAAAACACGTTTTGAAAACTGTGTTGTTCCTGCCCTATAAGTTACATGGGGGTTACCAAAGTTGCCAAAACATGTTTATTTCTGCTGAAAAACACGTTTTGACAATTTCTGTACACTGGGGTTAAGGGCTGACTCAATGTGCTCTTCTGAGCCAGGCAGTTACACTGCGAATCTAAGGGCTGAGAAAAAGCGTTTATTTCGGGCTGAAAAACAAGTTTTGAAAACTGTGCTGTTCCTGCCCTGTAAGTTACATGGTGGTGACCAAAGTTGCCAAAACGTGTTTATTTCTGCTGAAAAACACATTTTGACAATTTCTGTACACTGGGGTTAAGTTCTGACTCAATGTGCTCTTCTGAGCCAGGCAGTTACACAGCGATTCTAAGGGCTGACAAAACGCGTTTATTTCGGGCTGAAAAACACGTTTTGAAAACTGTGTTGTTCCTACCCTATAAGTTACATGGGGGTTACCAAAGTTGCCAAAACATGTTTATTTCTGCTGAAAAACACGTTTTGACAATTTCTGAGCACTGGGGTTAAGGGCTGACTCAGTGTGCTCTTCTGAGCCAGGCAGTTACACTGCGAATCTAAGGGCTGAGAAAAAGCGTTTATTTCGGGCTGAAAAACACGTTTTGAAAACTGTGTTGTTCCTACCCTATAAGTTACATGGGGGGTACCAAAGTTGCCAAAACATGTTTATTTCTGCTGAAAAACAAGTTTTGACAATTTCTGTACACTGGGGTTAAGGGCTGACTCAATGTGCTCTTCTGAGCCAGGCAGTTACACAGCGATTCTAAGGGCTGACAAAACGCGTTTATTTCGGGCTGAAAAACACGTTTTGAAAACTGTGCTGTTCCTGCCCTATAAGTTACATGGAGGTTACCAAAGTTGCCAAAACATGTTTATTTCTGCTGAAAAACACATTTTGACAATTTCTGTACACTGGGGTTAAGGGCTGACTCAATGTGCTCTTCTGAGCCAGGCAGTTACACAGCGATTCTAAGGGCTGACAAAACGCGTTTATTTCGGGCTGAAAAACACGTTTTGAAAACTGTGTTGTTCCTGCCCTAAAAGTTACATGGTGGTGACCAAAGTTGCCAAAACGTGTTTATTTCTGCTGAAAAACACGATTTGACAATTTCTGAGCACTGGGGTTAAGGGCTGACTCAATGTGCTCTTCTGAGCCAGGCAGTTACACTGCGAATCTAAGGGCTGAGAAAAAGCGTTTATTTCGGGCTGAAAAACACGTTTTGAAAACTGTGCTGTTCCTGCCCTATAAGTTACATGGTGGTGACCAAAGTTGCCAAAACATGTTTATTTCTGCTGAAAAACACGTTTTGACAATTTCTGAGCACTGGGGTTAAGGGCTGACTCAATGTGCTCTTCTGAGCCAGGCAGTTACACTGCGATTCTAAGGGCTGACAAAACGCGTTTATTTCGGGCTGAAAAACACGTTTTGAAAACTGTGCTGTTCCTGCCCTATAAGTTACATGGTGGTGACCAAAGTTGCCAAAACATGTTTATTTCTGCTGAAAAACACGTTTTGACAATTTCTGAGCACTGGGGTTAAGGGCTGACTCAGTGTGCTCTTCTGAGCCAGGCAGTTACACTGCGAATCTAAGGGCTGAGAAAAAGCGTTTATTTCGGGCTGAAAAACACGTTTTGAAAACTGTGTTGTTCCTACCCTATAAGTTACATGGGGGTTACCAAAGTTGCCAAAACATGTTTATTTCTGCTGAAAAACACGTTTTGACAATTTCTGTACACTGGGGTTAAGGGCTGACTCAATGTGCTCTTCTGAGCCAGGCAGTTACACTGCGATTCTAAGGGCTGACAAAACGCGTTTATTTCGGGCTGAAAAACACGTTTTGAAAACTGTGCTGTTCCTGCCCTATAAGTTACATGGTGGTGACCAAAGTTGCCAAAACGTCTTTATTTCTGCTGAAAAACACGTTTTGACAATTTCTGAGCACTGGGGTTAAGGGCTGACTCAATGTGCTCTTCTGAGCCAGGCAGTTACACTGCGAATCTAAGGGCTGAGAAAAAGCGTTTATTTCGGGCTGAAAAACACGTTTTGAAAACTGTGTTGTTCCTACCCTATAAGTTACATGGGGGTTACCAAAGTTGCCAAAACATGTTTATTTCAGCTGAAAAACACGTTTTGACAATTTCTGTACACTGGGGTTAAGGGCTGACTCAATGTGCTCTTCTGAGCCAGGCAGTTACACAGCGATTCTAAGGGCTGACAAAACGCGTTTATTTCGGGCCGAAAAACACGTTTTGAAAACTGTGTTGTTCCTGCCCTATAAGTTACATGGGGGTTACCAAAGTTGCCAAAACATGTTTATTTCTGCTGAAAAACACGTTTTGACAATTTCTGTACACTGGGGTTAAGGGCTGACTCAATGTGCTCTTCTGAGCCAGGCAGTTACACTGCGATTCTAAGGGCTGACAAAACGCGTTTATTTCGGGCTGAAAAACACGTTTTGAAAACTGTGCTTTTCCTGCCCTATAAGTTACATGGTGGTGACCAAAGTTGCCAAAACGTCTTTATTTCTGCTGAAAAACACGTTTTGACAATTTCTGAGCACTGGGGTTAAGGGCTGACTCAATGTGCTCTTCTGAGCCAGGCAGTTACACTGCGAATCTAAGGGCTGAGAAAAAGCGTTTATTTCGGGCTGAAAAACACGTTTTGAAAACTGTGCTGTTCCTGCCCTATAAGTTACATGGTGGTGACCAAAGTTATCAAAACATGTTTATTTCTGCTGAAAAACACGTTTTGACAATTTCTGAGCACTGGGGTTAATGGCTGACTCAGTGTGCTCTTCTGAGCCAGGCAGTTACACTGCGAATCTAAGGGATGAGAAAAAGCGTTTATTTCGGGCTGAAAAACACGTTTTGAAAACTGTGTTGTTCCTACCCTATAAGTTACATGGGGGTTACCAAAGTTGCCAAAACATGTTTATTTCTGCTGAAAAACACGTTTTGACAATTTCTGTAAACTGGGGTTAAGGGCTGACTCAATGTGCTCTTCTGAGCAAGGCAGTTACACTGCGATTCTAAGGGCTGACAAAACGCGTTTATTTCGGGCTGAAAAACACGTTTTGAAAACTGTGCTGTTCCTGCCCTATAAGTTACATGGTGGTGACCAAAGTTGCCAAAACGTCTTTATTTCTGCTGAAAAACACGTTTTGACAATTTCTGAGCACTGGGGTTAAGGGCTGACTCAATGTGCTCTTCTGAGCCAGGCAGTTACACTGCGAATCTAAGGGCTGAGAAAAAGCGTTTATTTCGGGCTGAAAAACACGTTTTGAAAACTGTGCTGTTCCTGCCCTGTAAGTTACATGGTGGTGACCAAAGTTGCCAAAACGTGTTTATTTCTGCTGAAAAACACATTTTGACAATTTCTGTACACTGGGGTTAAGTGCTGACTCAATGTGCTCTTCTGAGCCAGGCAGTTACACAGCGATTCTAAGGGCTGACAAAACGCGTTTATTTCGGGCTGAAAAACACGTTTTGAAAACTGTGTTGTTCCTGCCCTATAAGTTACATGGGGGTTACCAAAGTTGCCAAAACATGTTTATTTCTGCTGAAAAACACGTTTTGACAATTTCTGTACACTGGGGTTAAGGGCTGACTCAATGTGCTCTTCTGAGCCAGGCAGTTACACTGCGAATCTAAGGGCTGAGAAAAAGCGTTTATTTCGGGCTGAAAAACACGTTTTGAAAACTGTGCTGTTCCTGCCCTGTAAGTTACATGGTGGTGACCAAAGTTGCCAAAACGTGTTTATTTCTGCTGAAAAACACATTTTGACAATTTCTGTACACTGGGGTTAAGTGCTGACTCAATGTGCTCTTCTGAGCCAGGCAGTTACACAGCGATTCTAAGGGCTGACAAAACGCGTTTATTTCGGGCTGAAAAACACGTTTTGAAAACTGTGTTGTTCCTACCCTATAAGTTACATGGGGGTTACCAAAGTTGCCAAAACATGTTTATTTCTGCTGAAAAACACGTTTTGACAATTTCTGAGCACTGGGGTTAAGGGCTGACTCAGTGTGCTCTTCTGAGCCAGGCAGTTACACTGCGAATCTAAGGGCTGAGAAAAAGCGTTTATTTCGGGCTGAAAAACACGTTTTGAAAACTGTGTTGTTCCTACCCTATAAGTTACATGGGGGTTACCAAAGTTGCCAAAACATGTTTATTTCTGCTGAAAAACACGTTTTGACAATTTCTGTACACTGGGGTTAAGGGCTGACTCAATGTGCTCTTCTGAGCCAGGCAGTTACACTGCGATTCTAAGGGCTGACAAAACGCGTTTATTTCGGGCTGAAAAACACGTTTTGAAAACTGTGCTGTTCCTGCCCTATAAGTTACATGGTGGTGACCAAAGTTGCCAAAACGTCTTTATTTCTGCTGAAAAACACGTTTTGACAATTTCTGAGCACTGGGGTTAAGGGCTGACTCAATGTGCTCTTCTGAGCCAGGCAGTTACACTGCGAATCTAAGGGCTGAGAAAAAGCGTTTATTTCGGGCTGAAAAACACGTTTTGAAAACTGTGTTGTTCCTACCCTATAAGTTACATGGGGGTTACCAAAGTTGCCAAAACATGTTTATTTCTGCTGAAAAACACGTTTTGACAATTTCTGTACACTGGGGTTAAGGGCTGACTCAATGTGCTCTTCTGAGCCAGGCAGTTACACAGCGATTCTAAGGGCTGACAAAACGCGTTTATTTCGGGCTGAAAAACACGTTTTGAAAACTGTGTTGTTCCTGCCCTAAAAGTTACATGGTGGTGACCAAAGTTGCCAAAACGTGTTTATTTCTGCTGAAAAACACGATTTGACAATTTCTGAGCACTGGGGTTAAGGGCTGACTCAATGTGCTCTTCTGAGCCAGGCAGTTACACAGCGATTCTAAGGGCTGACAAAACGCGTTTATTTCGGGCTGAAAAACACGTTTTGAAAACTGTGTTGTTCCTGCCCTATAAGTTACATGGTGGTGACCAAAGTTGCCAAAACATGTTTATTTCTGCTGAAAAACACGTTTTGACAATTTCTGAGCACTGGGGTTAAGGGCTGACTCAGTGTGCTCTTCTGAGCCAGGCAGTTACACTGCGAATCTAAGGGCTGAGAAAAAGCGTTTATTTCGGGCTGAAAAACACGTTTTGAAAACTGTGTTGTTCCTACCCTATAAGTTACATGGGGGTTACCAAAGTTGCCAAAACATGTTTATTTCTGCTGAAAAACACGTTTTGACAATTTCTGTACACTGGGGTTAAGGGCTGACTCAATGTGCTCTTCTGAGCCAGGCAGTTACACTGCGATTCTAAGGGCTGACAAAACGCGTTTATTTCGGGCTGAAAAACACGTTTTGAAAACTGTGCTGTTCCTGCCCTATAAGTTACATGGTGGTGACCAAAGTTGCCAAAACATGTTTATTTCTGCTGAAAAACACGTTTTGACAATTTCTGAGCACTGGGGTTAAGGGCTGACTCAGTGTGCTCTTCTGAGCCAGGCAGTTACACTGCGAATCTAAGGGCTGAGAAAAAGCGTTTATTTCGGGCT
The DNA here is from genome assembly GCF_055471065.1 of Atractosteus spatula. NCBI lineage: Eukaryota > Metazoa > Chordata > Actinopteri > Semionotiformes > Lepisosteidae > Atractosteus > Atractosteus spatula. The sequence continues at coordinate 13,480,114 of NC_142713.1, forward strand.
GAAAAACACGTTTTGAAAACTGTGTTGTTCCTACCCTATAAGTTACATGGGGGTTACCAAAGTTGCCAAAACATGTTTATTTCTGCTGAAAAACACGTTTTGACAATTTCTGTAAACTGGGGTTAAGGGCTGATTCAATGTGCTCTTCTGAGCCAGGCAGTTACACTGCGATTCTAAGGGCTGACAAAACGCGTTTATTTCGGGCTGAAAAACACGTTTTGAAAACTGTGCTGTTCCTGCCCTATAAGTTACATGGTGGTGACCAAAGTTGCCAAAACGTCTTTATTTCTGCTGAAAAACACGTTTTGACAATTTCTGAGCACTGGGGTTAAGGGCTGACTCAATGTGCTCTTCTGAGCCAGGCAGTTACACTGCGAATCTAAGGGCTGAGAAAAAGCGTTTATTTCGGGCTGAAAAACACGTTTTGAAAACTGTGCTGTTCCTGCCCTGTAAGTTACATGGTGGTGACCAAAGTTGCCAAAACGTCTTTATTTCTGCTGAAAAACACGTTTTGACAATTTCTGAGCACTGGGGTTAAGGGCTGACTCAATGTGCTCTTCTGAGCCAGGCAGTTACACTGCGAATCTAAGGGCTGAGAAAAAGCGTTTATTTCGGGCTGAAAAACACGTTTTGAAAACTGTGTTGTTCCTACCCTATAAGTTACATGGGGGTTACCAAAGTTGCCAAAACATGTTTATTTCTGCTGAAAAACACGTTTTGACAATTTCTGTACACTGGGGTTAAGGGCTGACTCAATGTGCTCTTCTGAGCCAGGCAGTTACACTGCGATTCTAAGGGCTGACAAAACGCGTTTATTTCGGGCTGAAAAACACGTTTTGAAAACTGTGCTGTTCCTGCCCTATAAGTTACATGGTGGTGACCAAAGTTGCCAAAACATGTTTATTTCTGCTGAAAAACACGTTTTGACAATTTCTGAGCACTGGGGTTAAGGGCTGACTCAGTGTGCTCTTCTGAGCCAGACAGTTACACTGCGAATCTAAGGGCTGAGAAAAAGCGTTTATTTCGGGCTGAAAAACATGTTTTGAAAACTGTGTTGTTCCTACCCTATAAGTTACATGGGGGTTACCAAAGTTGCCAAAACACGTTTATTTCTGCTGAAAAACACGTTTTGACAATTTCTGTACACTGGGGTTAAGGGCTGACTCAATGTGCTCTTCTGAGCCAGGCAGTTACACTGCGATTCTAAGGGCTGACAAAACGCGTTTATTTCGGGCTGAAAAACACGTTTTGAAAACTGTGCTGTTCCTGCCCTATAAGTTACATGGTGGTGACCAAAGTTGCCAAAACGTCTTTATTTCTGCTGAAAAACACGTTTTGACAATTTCTGAGCACTGGGGTTAAGGGCTGACTCAATGTGCTCTTCTGAGCCAGGCAGTTACACTGCGAATCTAAGGGCTGAGAAAAAGCGTTTATTTCGGGCTGAAAAACACGTTTTGAAAACTGTGTTGTTCCTGCCCTATAAGTTACATGGGGGTTACCAAAGTTGCCAAAACATGTTTATTTCTGCTGAAAAACACGTTTTGACAATTTCTGTACACTGGGGTTAAGGGCTGACTCAATGTGCTCTTCTGAGCCAGGCAGTTACACAGCGATTCTAAGGGCTGACAAAACGCGTTTATTTCGGGCTGAAAAACACGTTTTGAAAACTGTGCTGTTCCTGCCCTATAAGTTACATGGTGGTGACCAAAGTTGCCAAAACGTCTTTATTTCTGCTGAAAAACACGTTTTGACAATTTCTGAGCACTGGGGTTAAGGGCTGACTCAATGTGCTCTTCTGTGCCAGGCAGTTACACTGCGAATCTAAGGGCTGAGAAAAAGCGTTTATTTCGGGCTGAAAAACACGTTTTGAAAACTGTGTTGTTCCTACCCTATAAGTTACATGGAGGTTACCAAAGTTGCCAAAACATGTTTATTTCTGCTGAAAAACACATTTTGACAATTTCTGTACACTGGGGTTAAGGGCTGACTCAATGTGCTCTTCTGAGCCAGGCAGTTACACAGCGATTCTAAGGGCTGACAAAACGCGTTTATTTCGGGCTGAAAAACACGTTTTGAAAACTGTGTTGTTCCTGCCCTAAAAGTTACATGGTGGTGACCAAAGTTGCCAAAACGTGTTTATTTCTGCTGAAAAACACGATTTGACAATTTCTGAGCACTGGGGTTAAGGGCTGACTCAATGTGCTCTTCTGAGCCAGGCAGTTACACAGCGATTCTAAGGGCTGACAAAACGCGTTTATTTCGGGCTGAAAAACACGTTTTGAAAACTGTGTTGTTCCTGCCCTATAAGTTACATGGTGGTGACCAAAGTTGCCAAAACATGTTTATTTCTGCTGAAAAACACGTTTTGACAATTTCTGAGCACTGGGGTTAAGGGCTGACTCAGTGTGCTCTTCTGAGCCAGGCAGTTACACTGCGAATCTAAGGGCTGAGAAAAAGCGTTTATTTCGGGCTGAAAAACACGTTTTGAAAACTGTGTTGTTCCTACCCTATAAGTTACATGGGGGTTACCAAAGTTGCCAAAACATGTTTATTTCTGCTGAAAAACACGTTTTGACAATTTCTGTACACTGGGGTTAAGGGCTGACTCAATGTGCTCTTCTGAGCCAGGCAGTTACACTGCGATTCTAAGGGCTGACAAAACGCGTTTATTTCGGGCTGAAAAACACGTTTTGAAATCTGTGCTGTTCCTGCCCTATAAGTTACATGGTGGTGACCAAAGTTGCCAAAACATGTTTATTTCTGCTGAAAAACACGTTTTGACAATTTCTGAGCACTGGGGTTAAGGGCTGACTCAGTGTGCTCTTCTGAGCCAGGCAGTTACACTGCGAATCTAAGGGCTGAGAAAAAGCGTTTATTTCGGGCTGAAAAACACGTTTTGAAAACTGTGTTGTTCCTACCCTATAAGTTACATGGGGGTTACCAAAGTTGCCAAAACATGTTTATTTCTGCTGAAAAACACGTTTTGACAATTTCTGTAAACTGGGGTTAAGGGCTGATTCAATGTGCTCTTCTGAGCCAGGCAGTTACACTGCGATTCTAAGGGCTGACAAAACGCGTTTATTTCGGGCTGAAAAACACGTTTTGAAAACTGTGCTGTTCCTGCCCTATAAGTTACATGGTGGTGACCAAAGTTGCCAAAACGTCTTTATTTCTGCTGAAAAACACGTTTTGACAATTTCTGAGCACTGGGGTTAAGGGCTGACTCAATGTGCTCTTCTGAGCCAGGCAGTTACACTGCGAATCTAAGGGCTGAGAAAAAGCGTTTATTTCGGGCTGAAAAACACGTTTTGAAAACTGTGCTGTTCCTGCCCTGTAAGTTACATGGTGGTGACCAAAGTTGCCAAAACGTCTTTATTTCTGCTGAAAAACACGTTTTGACAATTTCTGAGCACTGGGGTTAAGGGCTGACTCAATGTGCTCTTCTGAGCCAGGCAGTTACACTGCGAATCTAAGGGCTGAGAAAAAGCGTTTATTTCGGGCTGAAAAACACGTTTTGAAAACTGTGTTGTTCCTACCCTATAAGTTACATGGGGGTTACCAAAGTTGCCAAAACATGTTTATTTCTGCTGAAAAACACGTTTTGACAATTTCTGTACACTGGGGTTAAGGGCTGACTCAATGTGCTCTTCTGAGCCAGGCAGTTACACTGCGATTCTAAGGGCTGACAAAACGCGTTTATTTCGGGCTGAAAAACACGTTTTGAAAACTGTGCTGTTCCTGCCCTATAAGTTACATGGTGGTGACCAAAGTTGCCAAAACATGTTTATTTCTGCTGAAAAACACGTTTTGACAATTTCTGAGCACTGGGGTTAAGGGCTGACTCAGTGTGCTCTTCTGAGCCAGACAGTTACACTGCGAATCTAAGGGCTGAGAAAAAGCGTTTATTTCGGGCTGAAAAACATGTTTTGAAAACTGTGTTGTTCCTACCCTATAAGTTACATGGGGGTTACCAAAGTTGCCAAAACACGTTTATTTCTGCTGAAAAACACGTTTTGACAATTTCTGTACACTGGGGTTAAGGGCTGACTCAATGTGCTCTTCTGAGCCAGGCAGTTACACTGCGATTCTAAGGGCTGACAAAACGCGTTTATTTCGGGCTGAAAAACACGTTTTGAAAACTGTGCTGTTCCTGCCCTATAAGTTACATGGTGGTGACCAAAGTTGCCAAAACGTCTTTATTTCTGCTGAAAAACACGTTTTGACAATTTCTGAGCACTGGGGTTAAGGGCTGACTCAATGTGCTCTTCTGAGCCAGGCAGTTACACTGCGAATCTAAGGGCTGAGAAAAAGCGTTTATTTCGGGCTGAAAAACACGTTTTGAAAACTGTGTTGTTCCTGCCCTATAAGTTACATGGGGGTTACCAAAGTTGCCAAAACATGTTTATTTCTGCTGAAAAACACGTTTTGACAATTTCTGTACACTGGGGTTAAGGGCTGACTCAATGTGCTCTTCTGAGCCAGGCAGTTACACAGCGATTCTAAGGGCTGACAAAACGCGTTTATTTCGGGCTGAAAAACACGTTTTGAAAACTGTGCTGTTCCTGCCCTATAAGTTACATGGTGGTGACCAAAGTTGCCAAAACGTCTTTATTTCTGCTGAAAAACACGTTTTGACAATTTCTGAGCACTGGGGTTAAGGGCTGACTCAATGTGCTCTTCTGTGCCAGGCAGTTACACTGCGAATCTAAGGGCTGAGAAAAAGCGTTTATTTCGGGCTGAAAAACACGTTTTGAAAACTGTGTTGTTCCTACCCTATAAGTTACATGGGGGTTACCAAAGTTGCCAAAACATGTTTATTTCTGCTGAAAAACACATTTTGACAATTTCTGTACACTGGGGTTAAGGGCTGACTCAATGTGCTCTTCTGAGCCAGGCAGTTACACAGCGATTCTAAGGGCTGACAAAACGCGTTTATTTCGGGCTGAAAAACACGTTTTGAAAACTGTGTTGTTCCTGCCCTAAAAGTTACATGGTGGTGACCAAAGTTGCCAAAACGTGTTTATTTCTGCTGAAAAACACGATTTGACAATTTCTGAGCACTGGGGTTAAGGGCTGACTCAATGTGCTCTTCTGAGCCAGGCAGTTACACTGCGAATCTAAGGGCTGAGAAAAAGCGTTTATTTCGGGCTGAAAAACACGTTTTGAAAACTGTGCTGTTCCTGCCCTATAAGTTACATGGTGGTGACCAAAGTTGCCAAAACGTCTTTATTTCTGCTGAAAAACACGTTTTGACAATTTCTGAGCACTGGGGTTAAGGGCTGACTCAATGTGCTCTTCTGAGCCAGACAGTTACACTGCGAATCTAAGGGCTGAGAAAAAGCGTTTATTTCGGGCTGAAAAACACGTTTTGAAAACTGTGTTGTTCCTGCCGTATAAGTTACACGGGGGTTACCAAAGTTGCCAAAACATGTTTATTTCTGCTGAAAAACACGTTTTGACAATTTCTGTACACTGGGGTTAAGGGCTGACTCAATGTGCTCTTCTGAGCCAGGCAGTTACACTGCGATTCTAAGGGCTGACAAAACGCGTTTATTTCGGGCTGAAAAACACGTTTTGAAAACTGTGCTGTTCCTGCCCTATAAGTTACATGGTGGTGACCAAAGTTGCCAAAACGTCTTTATTTCTGCTGAAAAACACGTTTTGACAATTTCTGAGCACTGGGGTTAAGGGCTGACTCAATGTGCTCTTCTGAGCCAGGCAGTTACACTGCGAATCTAAGGGCTGAGAAAAAGCGTTTATTTCGGGCTGAAAAACACGTTTTGAAAACTGTGTTGTTCCTACCCTATAAGTTACATGGGGGTTACCAAAGTTGCAAAAACATGTTTATTTCTGCTGAAAAACACGTTTTGACAATTTCTGTACACTGGGGTTAAGGGCTGACTCAATGTGCTCTTCTGAGCCAGGCAGTTACACTGCGATTCTAAGGGCTGACAAAACGCGTTTATTTCGGGCTGAAAAACACGTTTTGAAAACTGTGCTGTTCCTGCCCTATAAGTTACATGGTGGTGACCAAAGTTGCCAAAACGTCTTTATTTCTGCTGAAAAACACGTTTTGACAATTTCTGAGCACTGGGGTTAAGGGCTGACTCAATGTGCTCTTCTGAGCCAGGCAGTTACACTGCGAATCTAAGGGCTGAGAAAAAGCGTTTATTTCGGGCTGAAAAACACGTTTTGAAAACTGTGTTGTTCCTACCCTATAAGTTACATGGGGGATACCAAAGTTGCCAAAACATGTTTATTTCTGCTGAAAAACACGTTTTGACAATTTCTGAGCACTGGGGTTAAGGGCTGACTCAATGTGCTCTTCTGAGCCAGGCAGTTACACTGCGAATCTAAGGGCTGAGAAAAAGCGTTTATTTCGGGCTGAAAAACACGTTTTGAAAACTGTGTTGTTCCTGCCCTATAAGTTACACGGGGGTTACCAAAGTTGCCAAAACATGTTTATTTCTGCTGAAAAACACGTTTTGACAATTTCTGTACACTGGGGTTAAGGGCTGACTCAATGTGCTCTTCTGAGCCAGGCAGTTACACAGCAATTCTAAAGGCTGACAAAACGCGTTTATTTCGGGCTGAAAAACACGTTTTGAAAACTGTGTTGTTCCTGCCCTATAAGTTACATGGTGGTGACCAAAGTTGCCAAAACGTCTTTATTTCTGCTGAAAAACACTTTTTGACAATTTCTGAGCACTGGGGTTAAGGGCTGACTCAATCTGCTCTTCTGAGCCAGGCAGTTACACTGCGAATCTAAGGGCTGAGAAAAAGCGTTTATTTCGGGCTGAAAAACACGTTTTGAAAACTGTGTTGTTCCTACCCTATAAGTTACATGGGGGTTACCAAAGTTGCCAAAACATGTTTATTTCAGCTGAAAAACACGTTTTGACAATTTCTGTACACTGGGGTTAAGGGCTGACTCAATGTGCTCTTCTGAGCCAGGCAGTTACACAGCGATTCTAAGGGCTGACAAAACGCGTTTATTTCGGGCCGAAAAACACGTTTTGAAAACTGTGTTGTTCCTGCCCTATAAGTTACATGGGGGTTACCAAAGTTGCCAAAACATGTTTATTTCTGCTGAAAAACACGTTTTGACAATTTCTGTACACTGGGGTTAAGGGCTGACTCAATGTGCTCTTCTGAGCCAGGCAGTTACACTGCGATTCTAAGGGCTGACAAAACGCGTTTATTTCGGGCTGAAAAACACGTTTTGAAAACTGTGCTGTTCCTGCCCTATAAGTTACATGGTGGTGACCAAAGTTGCCAAAACGTCTTTATTTCTGCTGAAAAACACGTTTTGACAATTTCTGAGCACTGGGGTTAAGGGCTGACTCAATGTGCTCTTCTGAGCCAGGCAGTTACACTGCGAATCTAAGGGCTGAGAAAAAGCGTTTATTTCGGGCTGAAAAACACGTTTTGAAAACTGTGCTGTTCCTGCCCTATAAGTTACATGGTGGTGACCAAAGTTGCCAAAACATGTTTATTTCTGCTGAAAAACACGTTTTGACAATTTCTGAGCACTGGGGTTAAGGGCTGACTCAATGTGCTCTTCTGAGCCAGGCAGTTACACTGCGAATCTAAGGGCTGAGAAAAAGCGTTTATTTCGGGCTGAAAAACACGTTTTGAAAACTGTGCTGTTCCTGCCCTATAAGTTACATGGTGGTGACCAAAGTTGCCAAAACGTCTTTATTTCTGCTGAAAAACACGTTTTGACAATTTCTGAGCACTGGGGTTAAGGGCTGACTCAATGTGCTCTTCTGAGCCAGGCAGTTACACTGCGAATCTAAGGGCTGAGAAAAAGCGTTTATTTCGGGCTGAAAAACACGTTTTGAAAACTGTGCTGTTCCTGCCCTGTAAGTTACATGGTGGTGACCAAAGTTGCCAAAACGTGTTTATTTCTGCTGAAAAACACATTTTGACAATTTCTGTACACTGGGGTTAAGTGCTGACTCAATGTGCTCTTCTGAGCCAGGCAGTTACACAGCGATTCTAAGGGCTGACAAAACGCGTTTATTTCGGGCTGAAAAACACGTTTTGAAAACTGTGTTGTTCCTGCCCTATAAGTTACATGGGGGTTACCAAAGTTGCCAAAACATGTTTATTTCTGCTGAAAAACACGTTTTGACAATTTCTGTACACTGGGGTTAAGGGCTGACTCAATGTGCTCTTCTGAGCCAGGCAGTTACACTGCGAATCTAAGGGCTGAGAAAAAGCGTTTATTTCGGGCTGAAAAACAAGTTTTGAAAACTGTGCTGTTCCTGCCCTGGAAGTTACATGGTGGTGACCAAAGTTGCCAAAACGTGTTTATTTCTGCTGAAAAACACATTTTGACAATTTCTGTACACTGGGGTTAAGTGCTGACTCAATGTGCTCTTCTGAGCCAGGCAGTTACACAGCGATTCTAAGGGCTGACAAAACGCGTTTATTTCGGGCTGAAAAACACGTTTTGAAAACTGTGTTGTTCCTACCCTATAAGTTACATGGGGGTTACCAAAGTTGCCAAAACATGTTTATTTCTGCTGAAAAACACGTTTTGACAATTTCTGAGCACTGGGGTTAAGGGCTGACTCAGTGTGCTCTTCTGAGCCAGGCAGTTACACTGCGAATCTAAGGGCTGAGAAAAAGCGTTTATTTCGGGCTGAAAAACACGTTTTGAAAACTGTGTTGTTCCTACCCTATAAGTTACATGGGGGGTACCAAAGTTGCCAAAACATGTTTATTTCTGCTGAAAAACACGTTTTGACAATTTCTGTACACTGGGGTTAAGGGCTGACTCAATGTGCTCTTCTGAGCCAGGCAGTTACACAGCGATTCTAAGGGCTGACAAAACGCGTTTATTTCGGGCTGAAAAACACGTTTTGAAAACTGTGCTGTTCCTGCCCTATAAGTTACATGGAGGTTACCAAAGTTGCCAAAACATGTTTATTTCTGCTGAAAAACACATTTTGACAATTTCTGTACACTGGGGTTAAGGGCTGACTCAATGTGCTCTTCTGAGCCAGGCAGTTACACAGCGATTCTAAGGGCTGACAAAACGCGTTTATTTCGGGCTGAAAAACACGTTTTGAAAACTGTGTTGTTCCTGCCCTAAAAGTTACATGGTGGTGACCAAAGTTGCCAAAACGTGTTTATTTCTGCTGAAAAACACGATTTGACAATTTCTGAGCACTGGGGTTAAGGGCTGACTCAATGTGCTCTTCTGAGCCAGGCAGTTACACTGCGAATCTAAGGGCTGAGAAAAAGCGTTTATTTCGGGCTGAAAAACACGTTTTGAAAACTGTGCTGTTCCTGCCCTATAAGTTACATGGTGGTGACCAAAGTTGCCAAAACATGTTTATTTCTGCTGAAAAACACGTTTTGACAATTTCTGAGCACTGGGGTTAAGGGCTGACTCAATGTGCTCTTCTGAGCCAGGCAGTTACACAGCGATTCTAAGGGCTGACAAAACGCGTTTATTTCGGGCTGAAAAACACGTTTTGAAAACTGTGTTGTTCCTGCCCTATAAGTTACATGGTGGTGACCAAAGTTGCCAAAACATGTTTATTTCTGCTGAAAAACACGTTTTGACAATTTCTGAGCACTGGGGTTAAGGGCTGACTCAGTGTGCTCTTCTGAGCCAGGCAGTTACACTGCGAATCTAAGGGCTGAGAAAAAGCGTTTATTTCGGGCTGAAAAACACGTTTTGAAAACTGTGTTGTTCCTACCCTATAAGTTACATGGGGGTTACCAAAGTTGCCAAAACATGTTTATTTCTGCTGAAAAACACGTTTTGACAATTTCTGTACACTGGGGTTAAGGGCTGACTCAATGTGCTCTTCTGAGCCAGGCAGTTACACTGCGATTCTAAGGGCTGACAAAACGCGTTTATTTCGGGCTGAAAAACACGTTTTGAAAACTGTGCTGTTCCTGCCCTATCAGTTACATGGTGGTGACCAAAGTTGCCAAAACATGTTTATTTCTGCTGAAAAACACGTTTTGACAATTTCTGAGCACTGGGGTTAAGGGCTGACTCAGTGTGCTCTTCTGAGCCAGGCAGTTACACTGCGAATCTAAGGGCTGAGAAAAAGCGTTTATTTCGGGCTGAAAAACACGTTTTGAAAACTGTGTTGTTCCTACCCTATAAGTTACATGGGGGTTACCAAAGTTGCCAAAACATGTTTATTTCTGCTGAAAAACACGTTTTGACAATTTCTGTACACTGGGGTTAAGGGCTGACTCAATGTGCTCTTCTGAGCCAGGCAGTTACACTGCGATTCTAAGGGCTGACAAAACGCGTTTATTTCGGGCTGAAAAACACGTTTTGAAAACTGTGCTGTTCCTGCCCTATAAGTTACATGGTGGTGACCAAAGTTGCCAAAACGTCTTTATTTCTGCTGAAAAACACGTTTTGACAATTTCTGAGCACTGGGGTTAAGGGCTGACTCAATGTGCTCTTCTGAGCCAGGCAGTTACACTGCGAATCTAAGGGCTGAGAAAAAGCGTTTATTTCGGGCTGAAAAACACGTTTTGAAAACTGTGTTGTTCCTACCCTATAAGTTACATGGGGGTTACCAAAGTTGCCAAAACATGTTTATTTCAGCTGAAAAACACGTTTTGACAATTTCTGTACACTGGGGTTAAGGGCTGACTCAATGTGCTCTTCTGAGCCAGGCAGTTACACAGCGATTCAAAGGGCTGACAAAACGCGTTTATTTCGGGCCGAAAAACACGTTTTGAAAACTGTGCTGTTCCTGCCCTATAAGTTACATGGTGGTGACCAAAGTTGCCAAAACGTCTTTATTTCTGCTGAAAAACACGTTTTGACAATTTCTGAGCACTGGGGTTAAGGGCTGACTCAATGTGCTCTTCTGAGCCAGGCAGTTACACTGCGAATCTAAGGGCTGAGAAAAAGCGTTTATTTCGGGCTGAAAAACACGTTTTGAAAACTGTGTTGTTCCTACCCTATAAGTTACATGGGGGTTACCAAAGTTGCCAAAACATGTTTATTTCTGCTGAAAAACACGTTTTGACAATTTCTGTACACTGGGGTTAAGGGCTGACTCAATGTGCTCTTCTGAGCCAGGCAGTTACACAGCGATTCTAAGGGCTGACAAAACGCGTTTATTTCGGGCTGAAAAACACGTTTTGAAAACTGTGCTGTTCCTGCCCTATAAGTTACATGGTGGTGACCAAAGTTGCCAAAACGTCTTTATTTCTGCTGAAAAACACGTTTTGACAATTTCTGAGCACTGGGGTTAAGGGCTGACTCAATGTGCTCTTCTGTGCCAGGCAGTTACACTGCGAATCTAAGGGCTGAGAAAAAGCGTTTATTTCGGGCTGAAAAACACGTTTTGAAAACTGTGTTGTTCCTACCCTATAAGTTACATGGAGGTTACCAAAGTTGCCAAAACATGTTTATTTCTGCTGAAAAACACATTTTGACAATTTCTGTACACTGGGGTTAAGGGCTGACTCAATGTGCTCTTCTGAGCCAGGCAGTTACACAGCGATTCTAAGGGCTGACAAAACGCGTTTATTTCGGGCTGAAAAACACGTTTTGAAAACTGTGTTGTTCCTGCCCTAAAAGTTACATGGTGGTGACCAAAGTTGCCAAAACGTGTTTATTTCTGCTGAAAAACACGATCTGACAATTTCTGAGCACTGGGGTTAAGGGCTGACTCAATGTGCTCTTCTGAGCCAGGCAGTTACACTGCGAATCTAAGGGCTGAGAAAAAGCGTTTATTTCGGGCTGAAAAACACGTTTTGAAAACTGTGTTGTTCCTACCCTATAAGTTACATGGGGGTTACCAAAGTTGCCAAAACATGTTTATTTCTGCTGAAAAACACGTTTTGACAATTTCTGTACACTGGGGTTAAGGGCTGACTCAATGTGCTCTTCTGAGCCAGGCAGTTACACTGCGATTCTAAGGGCTGACAAAACGCGTTTATTTCGGGCTGAAAAACACGTTTTGAAAACTGTGCTGTTCCTGCCCTATAAGTTACATGGTGGTGACCAAAGTTGCCAAAACATGTTTATTTCTGCTGAAAAACACGTTTTGACAATTTCTGAGAACTGGGGTTAAGGGCTGACTCAGTGTGCTCTTCTGAGCCAGGCAGTTACACTGCGAATCTAAGGGCTGAGAAAAAGCGTTTATTTCGGGCTGAAAAACACGTTTTGAAAACTGTGTTGTTCCTACCCTATAAGTTACATGGGGGTTACCAAAGTTGCCAAAACATGTTTATTTCTGCTGAAAAACACGTTTTGACAATTTCTGTAAACTGGGGTTAAGGGCTGATTCAATGTGCTCTTCTGAGCCAGGCAGTTACACTGCGATTCTAAGGGCTGACAAAACGCGTTTATTTCGGGCTGAAAAACACGTTTTGAAAACTGTGCTGTTCCTGCCCTATAAGTTACATGGTGGTGACCAAAGTTGCCAAAACGTCTTTATTTCTGCTGAAAAACACGTTTTGACAATTTCTGAGCACTGGGGTTAAGGGCTGACTCAATGTGCTCTTCTGAGCCAGGCAGTTACACTGCGAATCTAAGGGCTGAGAAAAAGCGTTTATTTCGGGCTGAAAAACACGTTTTGAAAACTGTGCTGTTCCTGCCCTGTAAGTTACATGGTGGTGACCAAAGTTGCCAAAACGTCTTTATTTCTGCTGAAAAACACGTTTTGACAATTTCTGAGCACTGGGGTTAAGGGCTGACTCAATGTGCTCTTCTGAGCCAGGCAGTTACACTGCGAATCTAAGGGCTGAGAAAAAGCGTTTATTTCGGGCTGAAAAACACGTTTTGAAAACTGTGTTGTTCCTACCCTATAAGTTACATGGGGGTTACCAAAGTTGCCAAAACATGTTTATTTCTGCTGAAAAACACGTTTTGACAATTTCTGTACACTGGGGTTAAGGGCTGACTCAATGTGCTCTTCTGAGCCAGGCAGTTACACTGCGATTCTAAGGGCTGACAAAACGCGTTTATTTCGGGCTGAAAAACACGTTTTGAAAACTGTGCTGTTCCTGCCCTATAAGTTACATGGTGGTGACCAAAGTTGCCAAAACATGTTTATTTCTGCTGAAAAACACGTTTTGACAATTTCTGAGCACTGGGGTTAAGGGCTGACTCAGTGTGCTCTTCTGAGCCAGACAGTTACACTGCGAATCTAAGGGCTGAGAAAAAGCGTTTATTTCGGGCTGAAAAACATGTTTTGAAAACTGTGTTGTTCCTACCCTATAAGTTACATGGGGGTTACCAAAGTTGCCAAAACACGTTTATTTCTGCTGAAAAACACGTTTTGACAATTTCTGTACACTGGGGTTAAGGGCTGACTCAATGTGCTCTTCTGAGCCAGGCAGTTACACTGCGATTCTAAGGGCTGACAAAACGCGTTTATTTCGGGCTGAAAAACACGTTTTGAAAACTGTGCTGTTCCTGCCCTATAAGTTACATGGTGGTGACCAAAGTTGCCAAAACGTCTTTATTTCTGCTGAAAAACACGTTTTGACAATTTCTGAGCACTGGGGTTAAGGGCTGACTCAATGTGCTCTTCTGAGCCAGGCAGTTACACTGCGAATCTAAGGGCTGAGAAAAAGCGTTTATTTCGGGCTGAAAAACACGTTTTGAAAACTGTGTTGTTCCTGCCCTATAAGTTACATGGGGGTTACCAAAGTTGCCAAAACATGTTTATTTCTGCTGAAAAACACGTTTTGACAATTTCTGTACACTGGGGTTAAGGGCTGACTCAATGTGCTCTTCTGAGCCAGGCAGTTACACAGCGATTCTAAGGGCTGACAAAACGCGTTTATTTCGGGCTGAAAAACACGCTTTGAAAACTGTGCTGTTCCTGCCCTATAAGTTACATGGTGGTGACCAAAGTTGCCAAAACGTCTTTATTTCTGCTGAAAAACACGTTTTGACAATTTCTGAGCACTGGGGTTAAGGGCTGACTCAATGTGCTCTTCTGTGCCAGGCAGTTACACTGCGAATCTAAGGGCTGAGAAAAAGCGTTTATTTCGGGCTGAAAAACACGTTTTGAAAACTGTGTTGTTCCTACCCTATAAGTTACATGGGGGTTACCAAAGTTGCCAAAACATGTTTATTTCTGCTGAAAAACACATTTTGACAATTTCTGTACACTGGGGTTAAGGGCTGACTCAATGTGCTCTTCTGAGCCAGGCAGTTACACAGCGATTCTAAGGGCTGACAAAACGCGTTTATTTCGGGCTGAAAAACACGTTTTGAAAACTGTGTTGTTCCTGCCCTAAAAGTTACATGGTGGTGACCAAAGTTGCCAAAACGTGTTTATTTCTGCTGAAAAACACGATTTGACAATTTCTGAGCACTGGGGTTAAGGGCTGACTCAATGTGCTCTTCTGAGCCAGGCAGTTACACTGCGAATCTAAGGGCTGAGAAAAAGCGTTTATTTCGGGCTGAAAAACACGTTTTGAAAACTGTGCTGTTCCTGCCCTATAAGTTACATGGTGGTGACCAAAGTTGCCAAAACGTCTTTATTTCTGCTGAAAAACACGTTTTGACAATTTCTGAGCACTGGGGTTAAGGGCTGACTCAATGTGCTCTTCTGAGCCAGACAGTTACACTGCGAATCTAAGGGCTGAGAAAAAGCGTTTATTTCGGGCTGAAAAACACGTTTTGAAAACTGTGTTGTTCCTGCCGTATAAGTTACACGGGGGTTACCAAAGTTGCCAAAACATGTTTATTTCTGCTGAAAAACACGTTTTGACAATTTCTGTACACTGGGGTTAAGGGCTGACTCAATGTGCTCTTCTGAGCCAGGCAGTTACACTGCGATTCTAAGGGCTGACAAAACGCGTTTATTTCGGGCTGAAAAACACGTTTTGAAAACTGTGCTGTTCCTGCCCTATAAGTTACATGGTGGTGACCAAAGTTGCCAAAACGTCTTTATTTCTGCTGAAAAACACGTTTTGACAATTTCTGAGCACTGGGGTTAAGGGCTGACTCAATGTGCTCTTCTGAGCCAGGCAGTTACACTGCGAATCTAAGGGCTGAGAAAAAGCGTTTATTTCGGGCTGAAAAACACGTTTTGAAAACTGTGTTGTTCCTACCCTATAAGTTACATGGGGGTTACCAAAGTTGCCAAAACATGTTTATTTCTGCTGAAAAACACGTTTTGACAATTTCTGAGCACTGGGGTTAAGGGCTGACTCAATGTGCTCTTCTGAGCCAGGCAGTTACACTGCGAATCTAAGGGCTGAGAAAAAGCGTTTATTTCGGGCTGAAAAACACGTTTTGAAAACTGTGTTGTTCCTGCCCTATAAGTTACACGGGGGTTACCAAAGTTGCCAAAACATGTTTATTTCTGCTGAAAAACACGTTTTGACAATTTCTGTACACTGGGGTTAAGGGCTGACTCAATGTGCTCTTCTGAGCCAGGCAGTTACACAGCAATTCTAAAGGCTGACAAAACGCGTTTATTTCGGGCTGAAAAACACGTTTTGAAAACTGTGTTGTTCCTGCCCTATAAGTTACATGGTGGTGACCAAAGTTGCCAAAACGTCTTTATTTCTGCTGAAAAACACTTTTTGACAATTTCTGAGCACTGGGGTTAAGGGCTGACTCAATCTGCTCTTCTGAGCCAGGCAGTTACACTGCGAATCTAAGGGCTGAGAAAAAGCGTTTATTTCGGGCTGAAAAACACGTTTTGAAAACTGTGTTGTTCCTACCCTATAAGTTACATGGGGGTTACCAAAGTTGCCAAAACATGTTTATTTCAGCTGAAAAACACGTTTTGACAATTTCTGTACACTGGGGTTAAGGGCTGACTCAATGTGCTCTTCTGAGCCAGGCAGTTACACAGCGATTCTAAGGGCTGACAAAACGCGTTTATTTCGGGCCGAAAAACACGTTTTGAAAACTGTGTTGTTCCTGCCCTATAAGTTACATGGGGGTTACCAAAGTTGCCAAAACATGTTTATTTCTGCTGAAAAACACGTTTTGACAATTTCTGTACACTGGGGTTAAGGGCTGACTCAATGTGCTCTTCTGAGCCAGGCAGTTACACTGCGATTCTAAGGGCTGACAAAACGCGTTTATTTCGGGCTGAAAAACACGTTTTGAAAACTGTGCTGTTCCTGCCCTATAAGTTACATGGTGGTGACCAAAGTTGCCAAAACGTCTTTATTTCTGCTGAAAAACACGTTTTGACAATTTCTGAGCACTGGGGTTAAGGGCTGACTCAATGTGCTCTTCTGAGCCAGGCAGTTACACTGCGAATCTAAGGGCTGAGAAAAAGCGTTTATTTCGGGCTGAAAAACACGTTTTGAAAACTGTGCTGTTCCTGCCCTATAAGTTACATGGTGGTGACCAAAGTTGCCAAAACATGTTTATTTCTGCTGAAAAACACGTTTTGACAATTTCTGAGCACTGGGGTTAAGGGCTGACTCAATGTGCTCTTCTGAGCCAGGCAGTTACACTGCGAATCTAAGGGCTGAGAAAAAGCGTTTATTTCGGGCTGAAAAACACGTTTTGAAAACTGTGCTGTTCCTGCCCTATAAGTTACATGGTGGTGACCAAAGTTGCCAAAACGTCTTTATTTCTGCTGAAAAACACGTTTTGACAATTTCTGAGCACTGGGGTTAAGGGCTGACTCAATGTGCTCTTCTGAGCCAGGCAGTTACACTGCGAATCTAAGGGCTGAGAAAAAGCGTTTATTTCGGGCTGAAAAACACGTTTTGAAAACTGTGCTGTTCCTGCCCTGTAAGTTACATGGTGGTGACCAAAGTTGCCAAAACGTGTTTATTTCTGCTGAAAAACACATTTTGACAATTTCTGTACACTGGGGTTAAGTGCTGACTCAATGTGCTCTTCTGAGCCAGGCAGTTACACAGCGATTCTAAGGGCTGACAAAACGCGTTTATTTCGGGCTGAAAAACACGTTTTGAAAACTGTGTTGTTCCTGCCCTATAAGTTACATGGGGGTTACCAAAGTTGCCAAAACATGTTTATTTCTGCTGAAAAACACGTTTTGACAATTTCTGTACACTGGGGTTAAGGGCTGACTCAATGTGCTCTTCTGAGCCAGGCAGTTACACTGCGAATCTAAGGGCTGAGAAAAAGCGTTTATTTCGGGCTGAAAAACAAGTTTTGAAAACTGTGCTGTTCCTGCCCTGTAAGTTACATGGTGGTGACCAAAGTTGCCAAAACGTGTTTATTTCTGCTGAAAAACACATTTTGACAATTTCTGTACACTGGGGTTAAGTGCTGACTCAATGTGCTCTTCTGAGCCAGGCAGTTACACAGCGATTCTAAGGGCTGAGAAAAAGCGTTTATTTCGGGCTGAAAAACACGTTTTGAAAACTGTGTTGTTCCTACCCTATAAGTTACATGGGGGGTACCAAAGTTGCCAAAACATGTTTATTTCTGCTGAAAAACACGTTTTGACAATTTCTGTACACTGGGGTTAAGGGCTGACTCAATGTGCTCTTCTGAGCCAGGCAGTTACACAGCGATTCTAAGGGCTGACAAAACGCGTTTATTTCGGGCTGAAAAACACGTTTTGAAAACTGTGCTGTTCCTGCCCTATAAGTTACATGGAGGTTACCAAAGTTGCCAAAACATGTTTATTTCTGCTGAAAAACACATTTTGACAATTTCTGTACACTGGGGTTAAGGGCTGACTCAATGTGCTCTTCTGAGCCAGGCAGTTACACAGCGATTCTAAGGGCTGACAAAACGCGTTTATTTCGGGCTGAAAAACACGTTTTGAAAACTGTGTTGTTCCTGCCCTAAAAGTTACATGGTGGTGACCAAAGTTGCCAAAACGTGTTTATTTCTGCTGAAAAACACGATTTGACAATTTCTGAGCACTGGGGTTAAGGGCTGACTCAATGTGCTCTTCTGAGGCAGGCAGTTACACTGCGAATCTAAGGGCTGAGAAAAAGCGTTTATTTCGGGCTGAAAAACACGTTTTGAAAACTGTGCTGTTCCTGCCCTATAAGTTACATGGTGGTGACCAAAGTTGCCAAAACATGTTTATTTCTGCTGAAAAACACGTTTTGACAATTTCTGAGCACTGGGGTTAAGGGCTGACTCAATGTGCTCTTCTGAGCCAGGCAGTTACACAGCGATTCTAAGGGCTGACAAAACGCGTTTATTTCGGGCTGAAAAACACGTTTTGAAAACTGTGTTGTTCCTGCCCTATAAGTTACATGGTGGTGACCAAAGTTGCCAAAACATGTTTATTTCTGCTGAAAAACACGTTTTGACAATTTCTGAGCACTGGGGTTAAGGGCTGACTCAGTGTGCTCTTCTGAGCCAGGCAGTTACACTGCGAATCTAAGGGCTGAGAAAAAGCGTTTATTTCGGGCTGAAAAACACGTTTTGAAAACTGTGTTGTTCCTACCCTATAAGTTACATGGGGGTTACCAAAGTTGCCAAAACATGTTTATTTCTGCTGAAAAACACGTTTTGACAATTTCTGTACACTGGGGTTAAGGGCTGACTCAATGTGCTCTTCTGAGCCAGGCAGTTACACTGCGATTCTAAGGGCTGACAAAACGCGTTTATTTCGGGCTGAAAAACACGTTTTGAAAACTGTGCTGTTCCTGCCCTATAAGTTACATGGTGGTGACCAAAGTTGCCAAAACGTCTTTATTTCTGCTGAAAAACACGTTTTGACAATTTCTGAGCACTGGGGTTAAGGGCTGACTCAATGTGCTCTTCTGAGCCAGGCAGTTACACTGCGAATCTAAGGGCTGAGAAAAAGCGTTTATTTCGGGCTGAAAAACACGTTTTGAAAACTGTGTTGTTCCTACCTTATAAGTTACATGGGGGTTACCAAAGTTGCCAAAACATGTTTATTTCAGCTGAAAAACACGTTTTGACAATTTCTGTACACTGGGGTTAAGGGCTGACTCAATGTGCTCTTCTGAGCCAGGCAGTTACACAGCGATTCTAAGGGCTGACAAAACGCGTTTATTTCGGGCCGAAAAACACGTTTTGAAAACTGTGCTGTTCCTGCCCTATAAGTTACATGGTGGTGACCAAAGTTGCCAAAACGTCTTTATTTCTGCTGAAAAACACGTTTTGACAATTTCTGAGCACTGGGGTTAAGGGCTGACTCAATGTGCTCTTCTGAGCCAGGCAGTTACACTGCGAATCTAAGGGCTGAGAAAAAGCGTTTATTTCGGGCTGAAAAACACGTTTTGAAAACTGTGTTGTTCCTACCCTATAAGTTACATGGGGGTTACCAAAGTTGCCAAAACATGTTTATTTCTGCTGAAAAACACGTTTTGACAATTTCTGTACACTGGGGTTAAGGGCTGACTCAATGTGCTCTTCTGAGCCAGGCAGTTACACAGCGATTCTAAGGGCTGACAAAACGCGTTTATTTCGGGCTGAAAAACACGTTTTGAAAACTGTGCTGTTCCTGCCCTATAAGTTACATGGTGGTGACCAAAGTTGCCAAAACGTCTTTATTTCTGCTGAAAAACACGTTTTGACAATTTCTGAGCACTGGGGTTAAGGGCTGACTCAATGTGCTCTTCTGTGCCAGGCAGTTACACTGCGAATCTAAGGGCTGAGAAAAAGCGTTTATTTCGGGCTGAAAAACACGTTTTGAAAACTGTGTTGTTCCTACCCTATAAGTTACATGGAGGTTACCAAAGTTGCCAAAACATGTTTATTTCTGCTGAAAAACACATTTTGACAATTTCTGTACACTGGGGTTAAGGGCTGACTCAATGTGCTCTTCTGAGCCAGGCAGTTACACAGCGATTCTAAGGGCTGACAAAACGCGTTTATTTCGGGCTGAAAAACACGTTTTGAAAACTGTGTTGTTCCTGCCCTAAAAGTTACATGGTGGTGACCAAAGTTGCCAAAACGTGTTTATTTCTGCTGAAAAACACGATTTGACAATTTCTGAGCACTGGGGTTAAGGGCTGACTCAATGTGCTCTTCTGAGCCAGGCAGTTACACAGCGATTCTAAGGGCTGACAAAACGCGTTTATTTCGGGCTGAAAAACACGTTTTGAAAACTGTGTTGTTCCTGCCCTATAAGTTACATGGTGGTGACCAAAGTTGCCAAAACATGTTTATTTCTGCTGAAAAACACGTTTTGACAATTTCTGAGCACTGGGGTTAAGGGCTGACTCAGTGTGCTCTTCTGAGCCAGGCAGTTACACTGCGAATCTAAGGGCTGAGAAAAAGCGTTTATTTCGGGCTGAAAAACACGTTTTGAAAACTGTGTTGTTCCTACCCTATAAGTTACATGGGGGTTACCAAAGTTGCCAAAACATGTTTATTTCTGCTGAAAAACACGTTTTGACAATTTCTGTACACTGGGGTTAAGGGCTGACTCAATGTGCTCTTCTGAGCCAGGCAGTTACACTGCGATTCTAAGGGCTGACAAAACGCGTTTATTTCGGGCTGAAAAACACGTTTTGAAAACTGTGCTGTTCCTGCCCTATAAGTTACATGGTGGTGACCAAAGTTGCCAAAACATGTTTATTTCTGCTGAAAAACACGTTTTGACAATTTCTGAGCACTGGGGTTAAGGGCTGACTCAGTGTGCTCTTCTGAGCCAGGCAGTTACACTGCGAATCTAAGGGCTGAGAAAAAGCGTTTATTTCGGGCTGAAAAACACGTTTTGAAAACTGTGTTGTTCCTACCCTATAAGTTACATGGGGGTTACCAAAGTTGCCAAAACATGTTTATTTCTGCTGAAAAACACGTTTTGACAATTTCTGTAAACTGGGGTTAAGGGCTGATTCAATGTGCTCTTCTGAGCCAGGCAGTTACACTGCGATTCTAAGGGCTGACAAAACGCGTTTATTTCGGGCTGAAAAACACGTTTTGAAAACTGTGCTGTTCCTGCCCTATAAGTTACATGGTGGTGACCAAAGTTGCCAAAACGTCTTTATTTCTGCTGAAAAACACGTTTTGACAATTTCTGAGCACTGGGGTTAAGGGCTGACTCAATGTGCTCTTCTGAGCCAGGCAGTTACACTGCGAATCTAAGGGCTGAGAAAAAGCGTTTATTTCGGGCTGAAAAACACGTTTTGAAAACTGTGCTGTTCCTGCCCTGTAAGTTACATGGTGGTGACCAAAGTTGCCAAAACGTCTTTATTTCTGCTGAAAAACACGTTTTGACAATTTCTGAGCACTGGGGTTAAGGGCTGACTCAATGTGCTCTTCTGAGCCAGGCAGTTACACTGCGAATCTAAGGGCTGAGAAAAAGCGTTTATTTCGGGCTGAAAAACACGTTTTGAAAACTGTGTTGTTCCTACCCTATAAGTTACATGGGGGTTACCAAAGTTGCCAAAACATGTTTATTTCTGCTGAAAAACACGTTTTGACAATTTCTGTACACTGGGGTTAAGGGCTGACTCAATGTGCTCTTCTGAGCCAGGCAGTTACACTGCGATTCTAAGGGCTGACAAAACGCGTTTATTTCGGGCTGAAAAACACGTTTTGAAAACTGTGCTGTTCCTGCCCTATAAGTTACATGGTGGTGACCAAAGTTGCCAAAACATGTTTATTTCTGCTGAAAAACACGTTTTGACAATTTCTGAGCACTGGGGTTAAGGGCTGACTCAGTGTGCTCTTCTGAGCCAGACAGTTACACTGCGAATCTAAGGGCTGAGAAAAAGCGTTTATTTCGGGCTGAAAAACATGTTTTGAAAACTGTGTTGTTCCTACCCTATAAGTTACATGGGGGTTACCAAAGTTGCCAAAACACGTTTATTTCTGCTGAAAAACACGTTTTGACAATTTTTGTACACTGGGGTTAAGGGCTGACTCAATGTGCTCTTCTGAGCCAGGCAGTTACACTGCGATTCTAAGGGCTGACAAAACGCGTTTATTTCGGGCTGAAAAACACGTTTTGAAAACTGTGCTGTTCCTGCCCTATAAGTTACATGGTGGTGACCAAAGTTGCCAAAACGTCTTTATTTCTGCTGAAAAACACGTTTTGACAATTTCTGAGCACTGGGGTTAAGGGCTGACTCAATGTGCTCTTCTGAGCCAGGCAGTTACACTGCGAATCTAAGGGCTGAGAAAAAGCGTTTATTTCGGGCTGAAAAACACGTTTTGAAAACTGTGTTGTTCCTGCCCTATAAGTTACATGGGGGTTACCAAAGTTGCCAAAACATGTTTATTTCTGCTGAAAAACACGTTTTGACAATTTCTGTACACTGGGGTTAAGGGCTGACTCAATGTGCTCTTCTGAGCCAGGCAGTTACACAGCGATTCTAAGGGCTGACAAAACGCGTTTATTTCGGGCTGAAAAACACGTTTTGAAAACTGTGCTGTTCCTGCCCTATAAGTTACATGGTGGTGACCAAAGTTGCCAAAACGTCTTTATTTCTGCTGAAAAACACGTTTTGACAATTTCTGAGCACTGGGGTTAAGGGCTGACTCAATGTGCTCTTCTGTGCCAGGCAGTTACACTGCGAATCTAAGGGCTGAGAAAAAGCGTTTATTTCGGGCTGAAAAACACGTTTTGAAAACTGTGTTGTTCCTACCCTATAAGTTACATGGAGGTTACCAAAGTTGCCAAAACATGTTTATTTCTGCTGAAAAACACATTTTGACAATTTCTGTACACTGGGGTTAAGGGCTGACTCAATGTGCTCTTCTGAGCCAGGCAGTTACACAGCGATTCTAAGGGCTGACAAAACGCGTTTATTTCGGGCTGAAAAACACGTTTTGAAAACTGTGTTGTTCCTGCCCTAAAAGTTACATGGTGGTGACCAAAGTTGCCAAAACGTGTTTATTTCTGCTGAAAAACACGATTTGACAATTTCTGAGCACTGGGGTTAAGGGCTGACTCAATGTGCTCTTCTGAGCCAGGCAGTTACACTGCGAATCTAAGGGCTGAGAAAAAGCGTTTATTTCGGGCTGAAAAACACGTTTTGAAAACTGTGCTGTTCCTGCCCTATAAGTTACATGGTGGTGACCAAAGTTGCCAAAACGTCTTTATTTCTGCTGAAAAACACGTTTTGACAATTTCTGAGCACTGGGGTTAAGGGCTGACTCAATGTGCTCTTCTGAGCCAGACAGTTACACTGCGAATCTAAGGGCTGAGAAAAAGCGTTTATTTCGGGCTGAAAAACACGTTTTGAAAACTGTGTTGTTCCTGCCGTATAAGTTACACGGGGGTTACCAAAGTTGCCAAAACATGTTTATTTCTGCTGAAAAACACGTTTTGACAATTTCTGTACACTGGGGTTAAGGGCTGACTCAATGTGCTCTTCTGAGCCAGGCAGTTACACTGCGATTCTAAGGGCTGACAAAACGCGTTTATTTCGGGCTGAAAAACACGTTTTGAAAACTGTGCTGTTCCTGCCCTATAAGTTACATGGTGGTGACCAAAGTTGCCAAAACGTCTTTATTTCTGCTGAAAAACACGTTTTGACAATTTCTGAGCACTGGGGTTAAGGGCTGACTCAATGTGCTCTTCTGAGCCAGGCAGTTACACTGCGAATCTAAGGGCTGAGAAAAAGCGTTTATTTCGGGCTGAAAAACACGTTTTGAAAACTGTGTTGTTCCTACCCTATAAGTTACATGGGGGTTACCAAAGTTGCCAAAACATGTTTATTTCTGCTGAAAAACACGTTTTGACAATTTCTGTACACTGGGGTTAAGGGCTGACTCAATGTGCTCTTCTGAGCCAGGCAGTTACACTGCGATTCTAAGGGCTGACAAAACGCGTTTATTTCGGGCTGAAAAACACGTTTTGAAAACTGTGCTGTTCCTGCCCTATAAGTTACATGGTGGTGACCAAAGTTGCCAAAACGTCTTTATTTCTGCTGAAAAACACGTTTTGACAATTTCTGAGCACTGGGGTTAAGGGCTGACTCAATGTGCTCTTCTGAGCCAGGCAGTTACACTGCGAATCTAAGGGCTGAGAAAAAGCGTTTATTTCGGGCTGAAAAACACGTTTTGAAAACTGTGTTGTTCCTACCCTATAAGTTACATGGGGGTTACCAAAGTTGCCAAAACATGTTTATTTCTGCTGAAAAACACGTTTTGACAATTTCTGAGCACTGGGGTTAAGGGCTGACTCAATGTGCTCTTCTGAGCCAGGCAGTTACACTGCGAATCTAAGGGCTGAGAAAAAGCGTTTATTTCGGGCTGAAAAACACGTTTTGAAAACTGTGTTGTTCCTGCCCTATAAGTTACACGGGGGTTACCAAAGTTGCCAAAACATGTTTATTTCTGCTGAAAAACACGTTTTGACAATTTCTGTAAACTGGGGTTAAGGGCTGACTCAATGTGCTCTTCTGAGCCAGGCAGTTACACAGCAATTCTAAAGGCTGACAAAACGCGTTTATTTCGGGCTGAAAAACACGTTTTGAAAACTGTGTTGTTCCTGCCCTATAAGTTACATGGTGGTGACCAAAGTTGCCAAAACGTCTTTATTTCTGCTGAAAAACACTTTATTGACAATTTCTGAGCACTGGGGTTAAGGGCTGACTCAATCTGCTCTTCTGAGCCAGGCAGTTACACTGCGAATCTAAGGGCTGAGAAAAAGCGTTTATTTCGGGCTGAAAAACACGTTTTGAAAACTGTGTTGTTCCTACCCTATAAGTTACATGGGGGTTACCAAAGTTGCCAAAACATGTTTATTTCAGCTGAAAAACACGTTTTGACAATTTCTGTACACTGGGGTTAAGGGCTGACTCAATGTGCTCTTCTGAGCCAGGCAGTTACACAGCGATTCTAAGGGCTGACAAAACGCGTTTATTTCGGGCCGAAAAACACGTTTTGAAAACTGTGTTGTTCCTGCCCTATAAGTTACATGGGGGTTACCAAAGTTGCCAAAACATGTTTATTTCTGCTGAAAAACACGTTTTGACAATTTCTGTACACTGGGGTTAAGGGCTGACTCAATGTGCTCTTCTGAGCCAGGCAGTTACACTGCGATTCTAAGGGCTGACAAAACGCGTTTATTTCGGGCTGAAAAACACGTTTTGAAAACTGTGCTGTTCCTGCCCTATAAGTTACATGGTGGTGACCAAAGTTGCCAAAACGTCTTTATTTCTGCTGAAAAACACGTTTTGACAATTTCTGAGCACTGGGGTTAAGGGCTGACTCAATGTGCTCTTCTGAGCCAGGCAGTTACACTGCGAATCTAAGGGCTGAGAAAAAGCGTTTATTTCGGGCTGAAAAACACGTTTTGAAAACTGTGCTGTTCCTGCCCTATAAGTTACATGGTGGTGACCAAAGTTGCCAAAACATGTTTATTTCTGCTGAAAAACACGTTTTGACAATTTCTGAGCACTGGGGTTAAGGGCTGACTCAATGTGCTCTTCTGAGCCAGGCAGTTACACTGCGAATCTAAGGGCTGAGAAAAAGCGTTTATTTCGGGCTGAAAAACACGTTTTGAAAACTGTGCTGTTCCTGCCCTATAAGTTACATGGTGGTGACCAAAGTTGCCAAAACGTCTTTATTTCTGCTGAAAAACACGTTTTGACAATTTCTGAGCACTGGGGTTAAGGGCTGACTCAATGTGCTCTTCTGAGCCAGGCAGTTACACTGCGAATCTAAGGGCTGAGAAAAAGCGTTTATTTCGGGCTGAAAAACACGTTTTGAAAACTGTGCTGTTCCTGCCCTGTAAGTTACATGGTGGTGACCAAAGTTGCCAAAACGTGTTTATTTCTGCTGAAAAACACATTTTGACAATTTCTGTACACTGGGGTTAAGTGCTGACTCAATGTGCTCTTCTGAGCCAGGCAGTTACACAGCGATTCTAAGGGCTGACAAAACGCGTTTATTTCGGGCTGAAAAACACGTTTTGAAAACTGTGTTGTTCCTGCCCTATAAGTTACATGGGGGTTACCAAAGTTGCCAAAACATGTTTATTTCTGCTGAAAAACACGTTTTGACAATTTCTGTACACTGGGGTTAAGGGCTGACTCAATGTGCTCTTCTGAGCCAGGCAGTTACACTGCGAATCTAAGGGCTGAGAAAAAGCGTTTATTTCGGGCTGAAAAACAAGTTTTGAAAACTGTGCTGTTCCTGCCCTGTAAGTTACATGGTGGTGACCAAAGTTGCCAAAACGTGTTTATTTCTGCTGAAAAACACATTTTGACAATTTCTGTACACTGGGGTTAAGTGCTGACTCAATGTGCTCTTCTGAGCCAGGCAGTTACACAGCGATTCTAAGGGCTGACAAAACGCGTTTATTTCGGGCTGAAAAACACGTTTTGAAAACTGTGTTGTTCCTACCCTATAAGTTACATGGGGGTTACCAAAGTTGCCAAAACATGTTTATTTCTGCTGAAAAACACGTTTTGACAATTTCTGAGCACTGGGGTTAAGGGCTGACTCAGTGTGCTCTTCTGAGCCAGGCAGTTACACTGCGAATCTAAGGGCTGAGAAAAAGCGTTTATTTCGGGCTGAAAAACACGTTTTGAAAACTGTGTTGTTCCTACCCTATAAGTTACATGGGGGGTACCAAAGTTGCCAAAACATGTTTATTTCTGCTGAAAAACACGTTTTGACAATTTCTGTACACTGGGGTTAAGGGCTGACTCAATGTGCTCTTCTGAGCCAGGCAGTTACACAGCGATTCTAAGGGCTGACAAAACGCGTTTATTTCGGGCTGAAAAACACGTTTTGAAAACTGTGCTGTTCCTGCCCTATAAGTTACATGGAGGTTACCAAAGTTGCCAAAACATGTTTATTTCTGCTGAAAAACACATTTTGACAATTTCTGTACACTGGGGTTAAGGGCTGACTCAATGTGCTCTTCTGAGCCAGGCAGTTACACAGCGATTCTAAGGGCTGACAAAACGCGTTTATTTCGGGCTGAAAAACACGTTTTGAAAACTGTGTTGTTCCTGCCCTAAAAGTTACATGGTGGTGACCAAAGTTGCCAAAACGTGTTTATTTCTGCTGAAAAACACGATTTGACAATTTCTGAGCACTGGGGTTAAGGGCTGACTCAATGTGCTCTTCTGAGCCAGGCAGTTACACTGCGAATCTAAGAGCTGAG
The DNA here is from genome assembly GCF_055471065.1 of Atractosteus spatula. Taxonomy (NCBI): domain Eukaryota; kingdom Metazoa; phylum Chordata; class Actinopteri; order Semionotiformes; family Lepisosteidae; genus Atractosteus; species Atractosteus spatula. Next base: position 13,507,080 of record NC_142713.1, read on the forward strand.
AAAAAGCGTTTATTTCGGGCTGAAAAACACGTTTTGAAAACTGTGCTGTTCCTGCCCTATAAGTTACATGGTGGTGACCAAAGTTGCCAAAACATGTTTATTTCTGCTGAAAAACACGTTTTGACAATTTCTGAGCACTGGGGTTAAGGGCTGACTCAATGTGCTCTTCTGAGCCAGGCAGTTACACAGCGATTCTAAGGGCTGACAAAACGCGTTTATTTCGGGCTGAAAAACACGTTTTGAAAACTGTGTTGTTCCTGCCCTATAAGTTACATGGTGGTGACCAAAGTTGCCAAAACATGTTTATTTCTGCTGAAAAACACGTTTTGACAATTTCTGAGCACTGGGGTTAAGGGCTGACTCAGTGTGCTCTTCTGAGCCAGGCAGTTACACTGCGAATCTAAGGGCTGAGAAAAAGCGTTTATTTCGGGCTGAAAAACACGTTTTGAAAACTGTGTTGTTCCTACCCTATAAGTTACATGGGGGTTACCAAAGTTGCCAAAACATGTTTATTTCTGCTGAAAAACACGTTTTGACAATTTCTGTACACTGGGGTTAAGGGCTGACTCAATGTGCTCTTCTGAGCCAGGCAGTTACACTGCGATTCTAAGGGCTGACAAAACGCGTTTATTTCGGGCTGAAAAACACGTTTTGAAAACTGTGCTGTTCCTGCCCTATAAGTTACATGGTGGTGACCAAAGTTGCCAAAACATGTTTATTTCTGCTGAAAAACACGTTTTGACAATTTCTGAGCACTGGGGTTAAGGGCTGACTCAGTGTGCTCTTCTGAGCCAGGCAGTTACACTGCGAATCTAAGGGCTGAGAAAAAGCGTTTATTTCGGGCTGAAAAACACGTTTTGAAAACTGTGTTGTTCCTACCCTATAAGTTACATGGGGGTTACCAAAGTTGCCAAAACATGTTTATTTCTGCTGAAAAACACGTTTTGACAATTTCTGTACACTGGGGTTAAGGGCTGACTCAATGTGCTCTTCTGAGCCAGGCAGTTACACTGCGATTCTAAGGGCTGACAAAACGCGTTTATTTCGGGCTGAAAAACACGTTTTGAAAACTGTGCTGTTCCTGCCCTATAAGTTACATGGTGGTGACCAAAGTTGCCAAAACGTCTTTATTTCTGCTGAAAAACACGTTTTGACAATTTCTGTACACTGGGGTTAAGGGCTGACTCAATGTGCTCTTCTGAGCCAGGCAGTTACACAGCGATTCTAAGGGCTGACAAAACGCGTTTATTTCGGGCCGAAAAACACATTTTGAAAACTGTGTTGTTCCTGCCCTATAAGTTACATGGGGGTTACCAAAGTTGCCAAAACATGTTTATTTCTGCTGAAAAACACGTTTTGACAATTTCTGTACACTGGGGTTAAGGGCTGACTCAATGTGCTCTTCTGAGCCAGGCAGTTACACTGCGATTCTAAGGGCTGACAAAACGCGTTTATTTCGGGCTGAAAAACACGTTTTGAAAACTGTGCTGTTCCTGCCCTATAAGTTACATGGTGGTGACCAAAGTTGCCAAAACGTCTTTATTTCTGCTGAAAAACACGTTTTGACAATTTCTGAGCACTGGGGTTAAGGGCTGACTCAATGTGCTCTTCTGAGCCAGGCAGTTACACTGCGAATCTAAGGGCTGAGAAAAAGCGTTTATTTCGGGCTGAAAAACACGTTTTGAAAACTGTGCTGTTCCTGCCCTATAAGTTACATGGTGGTGACCAAAGTTATCAAAACATGTTTATTTCTGCTGAAAAACACGTTTTGACAATTTCTGAGCACTGGGGTTAATGGCTGACTCAGTGTGCTCTTCTGAGCCAGGCAGTTACACTGCGAATCTAAGGGATGAGAAAAAGCATTTATTTCGGGCTGAAAAACACGTTTTGAAAACTGTGTTGTTCCTACCCTATAAGTTACATGGGGGTTACCAAAGTTGCCAAAACATGTTTATTTCTGCTGAAAAACACGTTTTGACAATTTCTGTAAACTGGGGTTAAGGGCTGACTCAATGTGCTCTTCTGAGCAAGGCAGTTACACTGCGATTCTAAGGGCTGACAAAACGCGTTTATTTCGGGCTGAAAAACACGTTTTGAAAACTGTGCTGTTCCTGCCCTATAAGTTACATGGTGGTGACCAAAGTTGCCAAAACGTCTTTATTTCTGCTGAAAAACACGTTTTGACAATTTCTGAGCACTGGGGTTAAGGGCTGACTCAATGTGCTCTTCTGAGCCAGGCAGTTACACTGCGAATCTAAGGGCTGAGAAAAAGCGTTTATTTCGGGCTGAAAAACACGTTTTGAAAACTGTGCTGTTCCTGCCCTGTAAGTTACATGGTGGTGACCAAAGTTGCCAAAACGTGTTTATTTCTGCTGAAAAACACATTTTGACAATTTCTGTACACTGGGGTTAAGTGCTGACTCAATGTGCTCTTCTGAGCCAGGCAGTTACACAGCGATTCTAAGGGCTGACAAAACGCGTTTATTTCGGGCTGAAAAACACGTTTTGAAAACTGTGTTGTTCCTGCCCTATAAGTTACATGGGGGTTACCAAAGTTGCCAAAACATGTTTATTTCTGCTGAAAAACACGTTTTGACAATTTCTGTACACTGGGGTTAAGGGCTGACTCAATGTGCTCTTCTGAGCCAGGCAGTTACACTGCGAATCTAAGGGCTGAGAAAAAGCGTTTATTTCGGGCTGAAAAACACGTTTTGAAAACTGTGCTGTTCCTGCCCTGTAAGTTACATGGTGGTGACCAAAGTTGCCAAAACGTGTTTATTTCTGCTGAAAAACACATTTTGACAATTTCTGTACACTGGGGTTAAGTGCTGACTCAATGTGCTCTTCTGAGCCAGGCAGTTACACAGCGATTCTAAGGGCTGACAAAACGCGTTTATTTCGGGCTGAAAAACACGTTTTGAAAACTGTGTTGTTCCTACCCTATAAGTTACATGGGGGTTACCAAAGTTGCCAAAACATGTTTATTTCTGCTGAAAAACACGTTTTGACAATTTCTGAGCACTGGGGTTAAGGGCTGACTCAGTGTGCTCTTCTGAGCCAGGCAGTTACACTGCGAATCTAAGGGCTGAGAAAAAGCGTTTATTTCGGGCTGAAAAACACGTTTTGAAAACTGTGTTGTTCCTACCCTATAAGTTACATGGGGGGTACCAAAGTTGCCAAAACATGTTTATTTCTGCTGAAAAACACGTTTTGACAATTTCTGTACACTGGGGTTAAGGGCTGACTCAATGTGCTCTTCTGAGCCAGGCAGTTACACAGCGATTCTAAGGGCTGACAAAACGCGTTTATTTCGGGCTGAAAAACACGTTTTGAAAACTGTGCTGTTCCTGCCCTATAAGTTACATGGAGGTTACCAAAGTTGCCAAAACATGTTTATTTCTGCTGAAAAACACATTTTGACAATTTCTGTACACTGGGGTTAAGGGCTGACTCAATGTGCTCTTCTGAGCCAGGCAGTTACACAGCGATTCTAAGGGCTGACAAAACGCGTTTATTTCGGGCTGAAAAACACGTTTTGAAAACTGTGTTGTTCCTGCCCTAAAAGTTACATGGTGGTGACCAAAGTTGCCAAAACGTGTTTATTTCTGCTGAAAAACACGATTTGACAATTTCTGAGCACTGGGGTTAAGGGCTGACTCAATGTGCTCTTCTGAGCCAGGCAGTTACACTGCGAATCTAAGGGCTGAGAAAAAGCGTTTATTTCGGGCTGAAAAACACGTTTTGAAAACTGTGCTGTTCCTGCCCTATAAGTTACATGGTGGTGACCAAAGTTGCCAAAACATGTTTATTTCTGCTGAAAAACACGTTTTGACAATTTCTGAGCACTGGGGTTAAGGGCTGACTCAATGTGCTCTTCTGAGCCAGGCAGTTACACAGCGATTCTAAGGGCTGACAAAACGCGTTTATTTCGGGCTGAAAAACACGTTTTGAAAACTGTGTTGTTCCTGCCCTATAAGTTACATGGTGGTGACCAAAGTTGCCAAAACATGTTTATTTCTGCTGAAAAACACGTTTTGACAATTTCTGAGCACTGGGGTTAAGGGCTGACTCAGTGTGCTCTTCTGAGCCAGGCAGTTACACTGCGAATCTAAGGGCTGAGAAAAAGCGTTTATTTCGGGCTGAAAAACACGTTTTGAAAACTGTGTTGTTCCTACCCTATAAGTTACATGGGGGTTACCAAAGTTGCCAAAACATGTTTATTTCTGCTGAAAAACACGTTTTGACAATTTCTGTACACTGGGGTTAAGGGCTGACTCAATGTGCTCTTCTGAGCCAGGCAGTTACACTGCGATTCTAAGGGCTGACAAAACGCGTTTATTTCGGGCTGAAAAACACGTTTTGAAAACTGTGCTGTTCCTGCCCTATAAGTTACATGGTGGTGACCAAAGTTGCCAAAACATGTTTATTTCTGCTGAAAAACACGTTTTGACAATTTCTGAGCACTGGGGTTAAGGGCTGACTCAGTGTGCTCTTCTGAGCCAGGCAGTTACACTGCGAATCTAAGGGCTGAGAAAAAGCGTTTATTTCGGGCTGAAAAACACGTTTTGAAAACTGTGTTGTTCCTACCCTATAAGTTACATGGGGGTTACCAAAGTTGCCAAAACATGTTTATTTCTGCTGAAAAACACGTTTTGACAATTTCTGTACACTGGGGTTAAGGGCTGACTCAATGTGCTCTTCTGAGCCAGGCAGTTACACTGCGATTCTAAGGGCTGACAAAACGCGTTTATTTTCGGGCTGAAAAACACGTTTTGAAAACTGTGCTGTTCCTGCCCTAAAAGTTACATGGTGGTGACCAAAGTTGCCAAAACGTCTTTATTTCTGCTGAAAAACACGATTTGACAATTTCTGAGCACTGGGGTTAAGGGCTGACTCAATGTGCTCTTCTGAGCCAGGCAGTTACACTGCGAATCTAAGGGCTGAGAAAAAGCGTTTATTTCGGGCTGAAAAACACGTTTTGAAAACTGTGCTGTTCCTGCCCTATAAGTTACATGGTGGTGACCAAAGTTGCCAAAACGTCTTTATTTCTGCTGAAAAACACGTTTTGACAATTTCTGAGCACTGGGGTTAAGGGCTGACTCAATCTGCTCTTCTGAGGAAGGCAGTTACACTGCGAATCTAAGGGCTGAGAAAAAGCGTTTATTTCGGGCTGAAAAACACGTTTTGAAAACTGTGTTGTTCCTACCCTATAAGTTACATGGGGGTTACCAAAGTTGCCAAAACATGTTTATTTCAGCTGAAAAACACGTTTTGACAATTTCTGTACACTGGGGTTAAGGGCTGACTCAATGTGCTCTTCTGAGCCAGGCAGTTACACAGCGATTCTAAGGGCTGACAAAACGCGTTTATTTCGGGCCGAAAAACACGTTTTGAAAACTGTGTTGTTCCTGCCCTATAAGTTACATGGGGGTTACCAAAGTTGCCAAAACATGTTTATTTCTGCTGAAAAACACGTTTTGACAATTTCTGTACACTGGGGTTAAGGGCTGACTCAATGTGCTCTTCTGAGCCAGGCAGTTACACTGCGATTCTAAGGGCTGACAAAACGCGTTTATTTCGGGCTGAAAAACACGTTTTGAAAACTGTGCTGTTCCTGCCCTATAAGTTACATGGTGGTGACCAAAGTTGCCAAAACGTCTTTATTTCTGCTGAAAAACACGTTTTGACAATTTCTGAGCACTGGGGTTAAGGGCTGACTCAATGTGCTCTTCTGAGCCAGGCAGTTACACTGCGAATCTAAGGGCTGAGAAAAAGCGTTTATTTCGGGCTGAAAAACACGTTTTGAAAACTGTGCTGTTCCTGCCCTATAAGTTACATGGTGGTGACCAAAGTTGCCAAAACATGTTTATTTCTGCTGAAAAACACGTTTTGACAATTTCTGAGCACTGGGGTTAAGGGCTGACTCAGTGTGCTCTTCTGAGCCAGGCAGTTACACTGCGAATCTAAGGGCTGAGAAAAAGCGTTTATTTCGGGCTGAAAAACACGTTTTGAAAACTGTGCTGTTCCTGCCCTATAAGTTACATGGTGGTGACCAAAGTTGCCAAAACATGTTTATTTCTGCTGAAAAACACGTTTTGACAATTTCTGAGCACTGGGGTTAAGGGCTGACTCAGTGTGCTCTTCTGAGCCAGGCAGTTACACTGCGAATCTAAGGGCTGAGAAAAAGCGTTTATTTCGGGCTGAAAAACACGTTTTGAAAACTGTGTTGTTCCTACCCTATAAGTTACATGGGGGTTACCAAAGTTGCCAAAACATGTTTATTTCTGCTGAAAAACACGTTTTGACAATTTCTGTACACTGGGGTTAAGGGCTGACTCAATGTGCTCTTCTGAGCCAGGCAGTTACACTGCGATTCTAAGGGCTGACAAAACGCGTTTATTTCGGGCTGAAAAACACGTTTTGAAAACTGTGCTGTTCCTGCCCTATAAGTTACATGGTGGTGACCAAAGTTGCCAAAACGTCTTTATTTCTGCTGAAAAACACGTTTTGACAATTTCTGCACACTGGGGTTAAGGGCTGACTCAATGTGCTCTTCTGAGCCAGGCAGTTACACAGCGATTCTAAGGGCTGACAAAACGCGTTTATTTCGGGCTGAAAAACACGTTTTGAAAACTGTGTTGTTGCTGCCCTAAAAGTTACATGGTGGTTACCAAAGTTGCCAAAACGTGTTTATTTCTGCTGAAAAACACGATTTGACAATTTCTGCACACTGGGGTTAAGGGCTGACTCAATGTGCTCTTCTGAGCCAGGCAGTTACACAGCGATTCTAAGGGCTGACAAAACGCGTTTATTTCGGGCTGAAAAACACGTTTTGAAAACTGTGCTGTTCCTGCCCTATAAGTTACATGGTGGTGACCAAAGTTGCCAAAACGTCTTTATTTCTGCTGAAAAACACGTTTTGACAATTTCTGAGCACTGGGGTTAAGGGCTGACTCAATGTGCTCTTCTGAGCCAGGCAGTTACACAGCGATTCTAAGGGCTGACAAAACGCGTTTATTTCGGGCTGAAAAACACGTTTTGAAAACTGTGTTGTTCCTGCCCTATAAGTTACATGGTGGTGACCAAAGTTGCCAAAACGTGTTTATTTCTGCTGAAAAACACGTTTTGACAATTTCTGAGCACTGGGGTTAAGGGCTGACTCAATGTGCTCTTCTGAGCCAGGCAGTTACACAGCGAGTCTAAGGGCTGACAAAACGCGTTTATTTCGGGCTGAAAAACACGTTTTGAAAACTGTGCTGTTCCTGCCCTATAAGTTACATGGTGGTGACCAAAGTTGCCAAAACGTCTTTATTTCTGCTGAAAAACACGTTTTGACAATTTCTGAGCACTGGGGTTAAGGGCTGACTCAATGTGCTCTTCTGTGCCAGGCAGTTACACTGCGAATCTAAGGGCTGAGAAAAAGCGTTTATTTCGGGCTGAAAAACACGTTTTGAAAACTGTGTTGTTCCTACCCTATAAGTTACATGGAGGTTACCAAAGTTGCCAAAACATGTTTATTTCTGCTGAAAAACACATTTTGACAATTTCTGTACACTGGGGTTAAGGGCTGACTCAATGTGCTCTTCTGAGCCAGGCAGTTACACAGCGATTCTAAGGGCTGACAAAACGCGTTTATTTCGGGCTGAAAAACACGTTTTGAAAACTGTGTTGTTCCTGCCCTAAAAGTTACATGGTGGTGACCAAAGTTGCCAAAACGTGTTTATTTCTGCTGAAAAACACGATTTGACAATTTCTGAGCACTGGGGTTAAGGGCTGACTCAATGTGCTCTTCTGAGCCAGGCAGTTACACAGCGATTCTAAGGGCTGACAAAACGCGTTTATTTCGGGCTGAAAAACACGTTTTGAAAACTGTGTTGTTCCTGCCCTATAAGTTACATGGTGGTGACCAAAGTTGCCAAAACATGTTTATTTCTGCTGAAAAACACGTTTTGACAATTTCTGAGCACTGGGGTTAAGGGCTGACTCAGTGTGCTCTTCTGAGCCAGGCAGTTACACTGCGAATCTAAGGGCTGAGAAAAAGCGTTTATTTCGGGCTGAAAAACACGTTTTGAAAACTGTGTTGTTCCTACCCTATAAGTTACATGGGGGTTACCAAAGTTGCCAAAACATGTTTATTTCTGCTGAAAAACACGTTTTGACAATTTCTGTACACTGGGGTTAAGGGCTGACTCAATGTGCTCTTCTGAGCCAGGCAGTTACACTGCGATTCTAAGGGCTGACAAAACGCGTTTATTTCGGGCTGAAAAACACGTTTTGAAAACTGTGCTGTTCCTGCCCTATAAGTTACATGGTGGTGACCAAAGTTGCCAAAACATGTTTATTTCTGCTGAAAAACACGTTTTGACAATTTCTGAGCACTGGGGTTAAGGGCTGACTCAGTGTGCTCTTCTGAGCCAGGCAGTTACACTGCGAATCTAAGGGCTGAGAAAAAGCGTTTATTTCGGGCTGAAAAACACGTTTTGAAAACTGTGTTGTTCCTACCCTATAAGTTACATGGGGGTTACCAAAGTTGCCAAAACATGTTTATTTCTGCTGAAAAACACGTTTTGACAATTTCTGTAAACTGGGGTTAAGGGCTGATTCAATGTGCTCTTCTGAGCCAGGCAGTTACACTGCGATTCTAAGGGCTGACAAAACGCGTTTATTTCGGGCTGAAAAACACGTTTTGAAAACTGTGCTGTTCCTGCCCTATAAGTTACATGGTGGTGACCAAAGTTGCCAAAACGTCTTTATTTCTGCTGAAAAACACGTTTTGACAATTTCTGAGCACTGGGGTTAAGGGCTGACTCAATGTGCTCTTCTGAGCCAGGCAGTTACACTGCGAATCTAAGGGCTGAGAAAAAGCGTTTATTTCGGGCTGAAAAACACGTTTTGAAAACTGTGCTGTTCCTGCCCTGTAAGTTACATGGTGGTGACCAAAGTTGCCAAAACATGTTTATTTCTGCTGAAAAACACGTTTTGACAATTTCTGAGCACTGGGGTTAAGGGCTGACTCAGTGTGCTCTTCTGAGCCAGGCAGTTACACTGCGAATCTAAGGGCTGAGAAAAAGCGTTTATTTCGGGCTGAAAAACACGTTTTGAAAACTGTGCTGTTCCTGCCCTATAAGTTACATGGTGGTGACCAAAGTTGCCAAAACATGTTTATTTCTGCTGAAAAACACGTTTTGACAATTTCTGAGCACTGGGGTTAAGGGCTGACTCAGTGTGCTCTTCTGAGCCAGACAGTTACACTGCGAATCTAAGGGCTGAGAAAAAGCGTTTATTTCGGGCTGAAAAACATGTTTTGAAAACTGTGTTGTTCCTACCCTATAAGTTACATGGGGGTTACCAAAGTTGCCAAAACACGTTTATTTCTGCTGAAAAACACGTTTTGACAATTTCTGTACACTGGGGTTAAGGGCTGACTCAATGTGCTCTTCTGAGCCAGGCAGTTACACTGCGATTCTAAGGGCTGACAAAACGCGTTTATTTCGGGCTGAAAAACACGTTTTGAAAACTGTGCTGTTCCTGCCCTATAAGTTAAATGGTGGTGACCAAAGTTGCCAAAACGTCTTTATTTCTGCTGAAAAACACGTTTTGACAATTTCTGAGCACTGGGGTTAAGGGCTGACTCAATGTGCTCTTCTGAGCCAGGCAGTTACACTGCGAATCTAAGGGCTGAGAAAAAGCGTTTATTTCGGGCTGAAAAACACGTTTTGAAAACTGTGTTGTTCCTACCCTATAAGTTACATGGGGGTTACCAAAGTTGCCAAAACATGTTTATTTCTGCTGAAAAACACGTTTTGACAATTTCTGTACACTGGGGTTAAGGGCTGACTCAATGTGCTCTTCTGAGCCAGGCAGTTACACAGCGATTCTAAGGGCTGACAAAACGCGTTTATTTCGGGCTGAAAAACACGTTTTGAAAACTGTGCTGTTCCTGCCCTATAAGTTACATGGTGGTGACCAAAGTTGCCAAAACGTCTTTATTTCTGCTGAAAAACACGTTTTGACAATTTCTGAGCACTGGGGTTAAGGGCTGACTCAATGTGCTCTTCTGTGCCAGGCAGTTACACTGCGAATCTAAGGGCTGAGAAAAAGCGTTTATTTCGGGCTGAAAAACACGTTTTGAAAACTGTGTTGTTCCTACCCTATAAGTTACATGGGGGTTACCAAAGTTGCCAAAACATGTTTATTTCTGCTGAAAAACACATTTTGACAATTTCTGTACACTGGGGTTAAGGGCTGACTCAATGTGCTCTTCTGAGCCAGGCAGTTACACAGCGATTCTAAGGGCTGACAAAACGCGTTTATTTCGGGCTGAAAAACACGTTTTGAAAACTGTGTTGTTCCTGCCCTAAAAGTTACATGGTGGTGACCAAAGTTGCCAAAACGTGTTTATTTCTGCTGAAAAACACGATTTGACAATTTCTGAGCACTGGGGTTAAGGGCTGACTCAATGTGCTCTTCTGAGCCAGGCAGTTACACTGCGAATCTTAGGGCTGAGAAAAAGCGTTTATTTCGGGCTGAAAAACACGTTTTGAAAACTGTGCTGTTCCTGCCCTATAAGTTACATGGTGGTGACCAAAGTTGCCAAAACGTCTTTATTTCTGCTGAAAAACACGTTTTGACAATTTCTGAGCACTGGGGTTAAGGGCTGACTCAATTTGCTCTTCTGAGCCAGGCAGTTACACTGCGAATCTAAGGGCTGAGAAAAAGCGTTTATTTCGGGCTGAAAAACACGTTTTGAAAACTGTGTTGTTCCTGCCCTATTAGTTACACGGGGGTTACCAAAGTTGCCAAAACATGTTTATTTCTGCTGAAAAACACGTTTTGACAATTTCTGTACACTGGGGTTAAGGGCTGACTCAATGTGCTCTTCTGAGCCAGGCAGTTACACTGCGATTCTAAGGGCTGACAAAACGCGTTTATTTCGGGCTGAAAAACACGTTTTGAAAACTGTGCTGTTCCTGCCCTATAAGTTACATGGTGGTGACCAAAGTTGCCAAAACGTCTTTATTTCTGCTGAAAAACACGTTTTGACAATTTCTGAGCACTGGGGTTAAGGGCTGACTCAATGTGCTCTTCTGAGCCAGGCAGTTACACTGTGAATCTAAGGGCTGAGAAAAAGCGTTTATTTCGGGCTGAAAAACACGTTTTGAAAACTGTGTTGTTCCTACCCTATAAGTTACATGGTGGTGACCAAAGTTGCCAAAACATGTTTATTTCTGCTGAAAAACACGATTTGACAATTTCTGAGCACTGGGGTTAAGGGCTGACTCAATGTGCTCTTCTGAGCCAGGCAGTTACACAGCGATTCTAAGGGCTGACAAAACGCGTTTATTTCGGGCTGAAAAACACGTTTTGAAAACTGTGTTGTTCCTGCCCTATAAGTTACATGGTGGTGACCAAAGTTGCCAAAACATGTTTATTTCTGCTGAAAAACACGTTTTGACAATTTCTGAGCACTGGGGTTAAGGGCTGACTCAGTGTGCTCTTCTGAGCCAGGCAGTTACACTGCGAATCTAAGGGCTGAGAAAAAGCGTTTATTTCGGGCTGAAAAACACGTTTTGAAAACTGTGTTGTTCCTACCCTATAAGTTACATGGGGGTTACCAAAGTTGCCAAAACATGTTTATTTCTGCTGAAAAACACGTTTTGACAATTTCTGTACACTGGGGTTAAGGGCTGACTCAATGTGCTCTTCTGAGCCAGGCAGTTACACTGCGATTCTAAGGGCTGACAAAACGCGTTTATTTCGGGCTGAAAAACACGTTTTGAAAACTGTGCTGTTCCTGCCCTATAAGTTACATGGTGGTGACCAAAGTTGCCAAAACGTCTTTATTTCTGCTGAAAAACACGTTTTGACAATTTCTGAGCACTGGGGTTAAGGGCTGACTCAATGTGCTCTTCTGAGCCAGGCAGTTACACTGCGAATCTAAGGGCTGAGAAAAAGCGTTTATTTCGGGCTGAAAAACACGTTTTGAAAACTGTGTTGTTCCTACCCTATAAGTTACATGGGGGTTACCAAAGTTGCCAAAACATGTTTATTTCTGCTGAAAAACACGTTTTGACAATTTCTGTACACTGGGGTTAAGGGCTGACTCAATGTGCTCTTCTGAGCCAGGCAGTTACACAGCGATTCTAAGGGCTGACAAAACGCGTTTATTTCGGGCTGAAAAACACGTTTTGAAAACTGTGCTGTTCCTGCCCTATAAGTTACATGGTGGTGACCAAAGTTGCCAAAACGTCTTTATTTCTGCTGAAAAACACGTTTTGACAATTTCTGAGCACTGGGGTTAAGGGCTGACTCAATGTGCTCTTCTGTGCCAGGCAGTTACACTGCGAATCTAAGGGCTGAGAAAAAGCGTTTATTTCGGGCTGAAAAACACGTTTTGAAAACTGTGTTGTTCCTACCCTATAAGTTACATGGGGGTTACCAAAGTTGCCAAAACATGTTTATTTCTGCTGAAAAACACATTTTGACAATTTCTGTACACTGGGGTTAAGGGCTGACTCAATGTGCTCTTCTGAGCCAGGCAGTTACACAGCGATTCTAAGGGCTGACAAAACGCGTTTATTTCGGGCTGAAAAACACGTTTTGAAAACTGTGTTGTTCCTGCCCTAAAAGTTACATGGTGGTGACCAAAGTTGCCAAAACGTGTTTATTTCTGCTGAAAAACACGATTTGACAATTTCTGAGCACTGGGGTTAAGGGCTGACTCAATGTGCTCTTCTGAGCCAGGCAGTTACACTGCGAATCTAAGGGCTGAGAAAAAGCGTTTATTTCGGGCTGAAAAACACGTTTTGAAAACTGTGCTGTTCCTGCCCTATAAGTTACATGGTGGTGACCAAAGTTGCCAAAACGTCTTTATTTCTGCTGAAAAACACGTTTTGACAATTTCTGAGCACTGGGGTTAAGGGCTGACTCAATGTGCTCTTCTGAGCCAGGCAGTTACACTGCGAATCTAAGGGCTGAGAAAAAGCGTTTATTTCGGGCTGAAAAACACGTTTTGAAAACTGTGTTGTTCCTACCCTATAAGTTACATGGGGGTTACCAAAGTTGCCAAAACATGTTTATTTCTGCTGAAAAACACGTTTTGACAATTTCTGTACACTAGGGTTAAGGGCTGACTCAATGTGCTCTTCTGAGCCAGGCAGTTACACTGCGATTCTAAGGGCTGACAAAACGCGTTTATTTCGGGCTGAAAAACACGTTTTGAAAACTGTGCTGTTCCTGCCCTATAAGTTACATGGTGGTGACCAAAGTTGCCAAAACATGTTTATTTCTGCTGAAAAACACGTTTTGACAATTTCTGAGCACTGGGGTTAAGGGCTGACTCAGTGTGCTCTTCTGAGCCAGACAGTTACACTGCGAATCTAAGGGCTGAGAAAAAGCGTTTATTTCGGGCTGAAAAACATGTTTTGAAAACTGTGTTGTTCCTACCCTATAAGTTACATGAGGGTTACCAAAGTTGCCAAAACACGTTTATTTCTGCTGAAAAACACGTTTTGACAATTTCTGTACACTGGGGTTAAGGGCTGACTCAATGTGCTCTTCTGAGCCAGGCAGTTACACTGCGATTCTAAGGGCTGACAAAACGCGTTTATTTCGGGCTGAAAAACACGTTTTGAAAACTGTGCTGTTCCTGCCCTATAAGTTAAATGGTGGTGACCAAAGTTGCCAAAACGTCTTTATTTCTGCTGAAAAACACGTTTTGACAATTTCTGAGCACTGGGGTTAAGGGCTGACTCAATGTGCTCTTCTGAGCCAGGCAGTTACACTGCGAATCTAAGGGCTGAGAAAAAGCGTTTATTTCGGGCTGAAAAACACGTTTTGAAAACTGTGTTGTTCCTACCCTATAAGTTACATGGGGGTTACCAAAGTTGCCAAAACATGTTTATTTCTGCTGAAAAACACGTTTTGACAATTTCTGTACACTGGGGTTAAGGGCTGACTCAATGTGCTCTTCTGAGCTAGGCAGTTACACAGCGATTCTAAGGGCTGACAAAACGCGTTTATTTCGGGCTGAAAAACACGTTTTGAAAACTGTGCTGTTCCTGCCCTATAAGTTACATGGTGGTGACCAAAGTTGCCAAAACGTCTTTATTTCTGCTGAAAAACACGTTTTGACAATTTCTGAGCACTGGGGTTAAGGGCTGACTCAATGTGCTCTTCTGTGCCAGGCAGTTACACTGCGAATCTAAGGGCTGAGAAAAAGCGTTTATTTCGGGCTGAAAAACACGTTTTGAAAACTGTGTTGTTCCTACCCTATAAGTTACATGGGGGTTACCAAAGTTGCCAAAACATGTTTATTTCTGCTGAAAAACACATTTTGACAATTTCTGTACACTGGGGTTAAGGGCTGACTCAATGTGCTCTTCTGAGCCAGGCAGTTACACAGCGATTCTAAGGGCTGACAAAACGCGTTTATTTCGGGCTGAAAAACACGTTTTGAAAACTGTGTTGTTCCTGCCCTAAAAGTTACATGGTGGTGACCAAAGTTGCCAAAACGTGTTTATTTCTGCTGAAAAACACGATTTGACAATTTCTGAGCACTGGGGTTAAGGGCTGACTCAATGTGCTCTTCTGAGCCAGGCAGTTACACTGCGAATCTTAGGGCTGAGAAAAAGCGTTTATTTCGGGCTGAAAAACACGTTTTGAAAACTGTGCTGTTCCTGCCCTATAAGTTACATGGTGGTGACCAAAGTTGCCAAAACGTCTTTATTTCTGCTGAAAAACACGTTTTGACAATTTCTGAGCACTGGGGTTAAGGGCTGACTCAATGTGCTCTTCTGAGCCAGGCAGTTACACTGCGAATCTAAGGGCTGAGAAAAAGCGTTTATTTCGGGCTGAAAAACACGTTTTGAAAACTGTGTTGTTCCTGCCCTATAAGTTACACGGGGGTTACCAAAGTTGCCAAAACATGTTTATTTCTGCTGAAAAACACGTTTTGACAATTTCTGTACACTGGGGTTAAGGGCTGACTCAATGTGCTCTTCTGAGCCAGGCAGTTACACTGCGATTCTAAGGGCTGACAAAACGCGTTTATTTCGGGCTGAAAAACACGTTTTGAAAACTGTGCTGTTCCTGCCCTATAAGTTACATGGTGGTGACCAAAGTTGCCAAAACGTCTTTATTTCTGCTGAAAAACACGTTTTGACAATTTCTGAGCACTGGGGTTAAGGGCTGACTCAATGTGCTCTTCTGAGCCAGGCAGTTACACTGTGAATCTAAGGGCTGAGAAAAAGCGTTTATTTCGGGCTGAAAAACACGTTTTGAAAACTGTGTTGTTCCTACCCTATAAGTTACATGGTGGTGACCAAAGTTGCCAAAACATGTTTATTTCTGCTGAAAAACACGATTTGACAATTTCTGAGCACTGGGGTTAAGGGCTGACTCAATGTGCTCTTCTGAGCCAGGCAGTTACACAGCGATTCTAAGGGCTGACAAAACGCGTTTATTTCGGGCTGAAAAACACGTTTTGAAAACTGTGTTGTTCCTGCCCTATAAGTTACATGGTGGTGACCAAAGTTGCCAAAACATGTTTATTTCTGCTGAAAAACACGTTTTGACAATTTCTGAGCACTGGGGTTAAGGGCTGACTCAGTGTGCTCTTCTGAGCCAGGCAGTTACACTGCGAATCTAAGGGCTGAGAAAAAGCGTTTATTTCGGGCTGAAAAACACGTTTTGAAAACTGTGTTGTTCCTACCCTATAAGTTACATGGGGGTTACCAAAGTTGCCAAAACATGTTTATTTCTGCTGAAAAACACGTTTTGACAATTTCTGTACACTGGGGTTAAGGGCTGACTCAATGTGCTCTTCTGAGCCAGGCAGTTACACTGCGATTCTAAGGGCTGACAAAACGCGTTTATTTCGGGCTGAAAAACACGTTTTGAAAACTGTGCTGTTCCTGCCCTATAAGTTACATGGTGGTGACCAAAGTTGCCAAAACGATCTTATTTCTGCTGAAAAACACGTTTTGACAATTTCTGAGCACTGGGGTTAAGGGCTGACTCAATGTGCTCTTCTGAGCCAGGCAGTTACACTGCGAATCTAAGGGCTGAGAAAAAGCGTTTATTTCGGGCTGAAAAACACGTTTTGAAAACTGTGTTGTTCCTACCCTATAAGTTACATGGGGGTTACCAAAGTTGCCAAAACATGTTTATTTCTGCTGAAAAACACGTTTTGACAATTTCTGTACACTGGGGTTAAGGGCTGACTCAATGTGCTCTTCTGAGCCAGGCAGTTACACAGCGATTCTAAGGGCTGACAAAACGCGTTTATTTCGGGCTGAAAAACACGTTTTGAAAACTGTGCTGTTCCTGCCCTATAAGTTACATGGTGGTGACCAAAGTTGCCAAAACGTCTTTATTTCTGCTGAAAAACACGTTTTGACAATTTCTGAGCACTGGGGTTAAGGGCTGACTCAATGTGCTCTTCTGTGCCAGGCAGTTACACTGCGAATCTAAGGGCTGAGAAAAAGCGTTTATTTCGGGCTGAAAAACACGTTTTGAAAACTGTGTTGTTCCTACCCTATAAGTTACATGGGGGTTACCAAAGTTGCCAAAACATGTTTATTTCTGCTGAAAAACACATTTTGACAATTTCTGTACACTGGGGTTAAGGGCTGACTCAATGTGCTCTTCTGAGCCAGGCAGTTACACAGCGATTCTAAGGGCTGACAAAACGCGTTTATTTCGGGCTGAAAAACACGTTTTGAAAACTGTGTTGTTCCTGCCCTAAAAGTTACATGGTGGTGACCAAAGTTGCCAAAACGTGTTTATTTCTGCTGAAAAACACGATTTGACAATTTCTGAGCACTGGGGTTAAGGGCTGACTCAATGTGCTCTTCTGAGCCAGGCAGTTACACTGCGAATCTAAGGGCTGAGAAAAAGCGTTTATTTCGGGCTGAAAAACACGTTTTGAAAACTGTGCTGTTCCTGCCCTATAAGTTACATGGTGGTGACCAAAGTTGCCAAAACGTCTTTATTTCTGCTGAAAAACACGTTTTGACAATTTCTGAGCACTGGGGTTAAGGGCTGACTCAATGTGCTCTTCTGAGCCAGGCAGTTACACTGCGAATCTAAGGGCTGAGAAAAAGCGTTTATTTCGGGCTGAAAAACACGTTTTGAAAACTGTGTTGTTCCTGCCCTATAAGTTACACGGGGGTTACCAAAGTTGCCAAAACATGTTTATTTCTGCTGAAAAACACGTTTTGACAATTTCTGTACACTGGGGTTAAGGGCTGACTCAATGTGCTCTTCTGAGCCAGGCAGTTACACTGCGATTCTAAGGGCTGACAAAACGCGTTTATTTCGGGCTGAAAAACACGTTTTGAAAACTGTGCTGTTCCTGCCCTATAAGTTACATGGTGGTGACCAAAGTTGCCAAAACATGTTTATTTCTGCTGAAAAACACGTTTTGACAATTTCTGAGCACTGGGGTTAAGGGCTGACTCAGTGTGCTCTTCTGAGCCAGGCAGTTACACTGCGAATCTAAGGGCTGAGAAAAAGCGTTTATTTCGGGCTGAAAAACACGTTTTGAAAACTGTGTTGTTCCTACCCTATAAGTTACATGGGGGTTACCAAAGTTGCCAAAACATGTTTATTTCTGCTGAAAAACACGTTTTGACAATTTCTGTAAACTGGGGTTAAGGGCTGATTCAATGTGCTCTTCTGAGCCAGGCAGTTACACTGCGATTCTAAGGGCTGACAAAACGCGTTTATTTCGGGCTGAAAAACACGTTTTGAAAACTGTGCTGTTCCTGCCCTATAAGTTACATGGTGGTGACCAAAGTTGCCAAAACGTCTTTATTTCTGCTGAAAAACACGTTTTGACAATTTCTGAGCACTGGGGTTAAGGGCTGACTCAATGTGCTCTTCTGAGCCAGGCAGTTACACTGCGAATCTAAGGGCTGAGAAAAAGCGTTTATTTCGGGCTGAAAAACACGTTTTGAAAACTGTGCTGTTCCTGCCCTGTAAGTTACATGGTGGTGACCAAAGTTGCCAAAACATGTTTATTTCTGCTGAAAAACACGTTTTGACAATTTCTGAGCACTGGGGTTAAGGGCTGACTCAGTGTGCTCTTCTGAGCCAGGCAGTTACACTGCGAATCTAAGGGCTGAGAAAAAGCGTTTATTTCGGGCTGAAAAACACGTTTTGAAAACTGTGTTGTTCCTACCCTATAAGTTACATGGGGGTTACCAAAGTTGCCAAAACATGTTTATTTCTGCTGAAAAACACGTTTTGACAATTTCTGTACACTAGGGTTAAGGGCTGACTCAATGTGCTCTTCTGAGCCAGGCAGTTACACTGCGATTCTAAGGGCTGACAAAACGCGTTTATTTCGGGCTGAAAAACACGTTTTGAAAACTGTGCTGTTCCTGCCCTATAAGTTACATGGTGGTGACCAAAGTTGCCAAAACATGTTTATTTCTGCTGAAAAACACGTTTTGACAATTTCTGAGCACTGGGGTTAAGGGCTGACTCAGTGTGCTCTTCTGAGCCAGACAGTTACACTGCGAATCTAAGGGCTGAGAAAAAGCGTTTATTTCGGGCTGAAAAACATGTTTTGAAAACTGTGTTGTTCCTACCCTATAAGTTACATGGGGGTTACCAAAGTTGCCAAAACACGTTTATTTCTGCTGAAAAACACGTTTTGACAATTTCTGTACACTGGGGTTAAGGGCTGACTCAATGTGCTCTTCTGAGCCAGGCAGTTACACTGCGATTCTAAGGGCTGACAAAACGCGTTTATTTCGGGCTGAAAAACACGTTTTGAAAACTGTGCTGTTCCTGCCCTATAAGTTAAATGGTGGTGACCAAAGTTGCCAAAACGTCTTTATTTCTGCTGAAAAACACGTTTTGACAATTTCTGAGCACTGGGGTTAAGGGCTGACTCAATGTGCTCTTCTGAGCCAGGCAGTTACACTGCGAATCTAAGGGCTGAGAAAAAGCGTTTATTTCGGGCTGAAAAACACGTTTTGAAAACTGTGTTGTTCCTACCCTATAAGTTACATGGGGGTTACCAAAGTTGCCAAAACATGTTTATTTCTGCTGAAAAACACGTTTTGACAATTTCTGTACACTGGGGTTAAGGGCTGACTCAATGTGCTCTTCTGAGCCAGGCAGTTACACAGCGATTCTAAGGGCTGACAAAACGCGTTTATTTCGGGCTGAAAAACACGTTTTGAAAACTGTGCTGTTCCTGCCCTATAAGTTACATGGTGGTGACCAAAGTTGCCAAAACGTCTTTATTTCTGCTGAAAAACACGTTTTGACAATTTCTGAGCACTGGGGTTAAGGGCTGACTCAATGTGCTCTTCTGTGCCAGGCAGTTACACTGCGAATCTAAGGGCTGAGAAAAAGCGTTTATTTCGGGCTGAAAAACACGTTTTGAAAACTGTGTTGTTCCTACCCTATAAGTTACATGGGGGTTACCAAAGTTGCCAAAACATGTTTATTTCTGCTGAAAAACACATTTTGACAATTTCTGTACACTGGGGTTAAGGGCTGACTCAATGTGCTCTTCTGAGCCAGGCAGTTACACAGCGATTCTAAGGGCTGACAAAACGCGTTTATTTCGGGCTGAAAAACACGTTTTGAAAACTGTGTTGTTCCTGCCCTAAAAGTTACATGGTGGTGACCAAAGTTGCCAAAACGTGTTTATTTCTGCTGAAAAACACGATTTGACAATTTCTGAGCACTGGGGTTAAGGGCTGACTCAATGTGCTCTTCTGAGCCAGGCAGTTACACTGCGAATCTTAGGGCTGAGAAAAAGCGTTTATTTCGGGCTGAAAAACACGTTTTGAAAACTGTGCTGTTCCTGCCCTATAAGTTACATGGTGGTGACCAAAGTTGCCAAAACGTCTTTATTTCTGCTGAAAAACACGTTTTGACAATTTCTGAGCACTGGGGTTAAGGGCTGACTCAATGTGCTCTTCTGAGCCAGGCAGTTACACAGCGATTCTAAGGGCTGACAAAACGCGTTTATTTCGGGCTGAAAAACACGTTTTGAAAACTGTGTTGTTCCTGCCCTATAAGTTACATGGTGGTGACCAAAGTTGCCAAAACATGTTTATTTCTGCTGAAAAACACGTTTTGACAATTTCTGAGCACTGGGGTTAAGGGCTGACTCAGTGTGCTCTTCTGAGCCAGGCAGTTACACTGCGAATCTAAGGGCTGAGAAAAAGCGTTTATTTCGGGCTGAAAAACACGTTTTGAAAACTGTGTTGTTCCTACCCTATAAGTTACATGGGGGTTACCAAAGTTGCCAAAACATGTTTATTTCTGCTGAAAAACACGTTTTGACAATTTCTGTACACTGGGGTTAAGGGCTGACTCAATGTGCTCTTCTGAGCCAGGCAGTTACACTGCGATTCTAAGGGCTGACAAAACGCGTTTATTTCGGGCTGAAAAACACGTTTTGAAAACTGTGCTGTTCCTGCCCTATAAGTTACATGGTGGTGACCAAAGTTGCCAAAACGATCTTATTTCTGCTGAAAAACACGTTTTGACAATTTCTGAGCACTGGGGTTAAGGGCTGACTCAATGTGCTCTTCTGAGCCAGGCAGTTACACTGCGAATCTAAGGGCTGAGAAAAAGCGTTTATTTCGGGCTGAAAAACACGTTTTGAAAACTGTGTTGTTCCTACCCTATAAGTTACATGGGGGTTACCAAAGTTGCCAAAACATGTTTATTTCTGCTGAAAAACACGTTTTGACAATTTCTGTACACTGGGGTTAAGGGCTGACTCAATGTGCTCTTCTGAGCCAGGCAGTTACACAGCGATTCTAAGGGCTGACAAAACGCGTTTATTTCGGGCTGAAAAACACGTTTTGAAAACTGTGCTGTTCCTGCCCTATAAGTTACATGGTGGTGACCAAAGTTGCCAAAACGTCTTTATTTCTGCTGAAAAACACGTTTTGACAATTTCTGAGCACTGGGGTTAAGGGCTGACTCAATGTGCTCTTCTGTGCCAGGCAGTTACACTGCGAATCTAAGGGCTGAGAAAAAGCGTTTATTTCGGGCTGAAAAACACGTTTTGAAAACTGTGTTGTTCCTACCCTATAAGTTACATGGGGGTTACCAAAGTTGCCAAAACATGTTTATTTCTGCTGAAAAACACATTTTGACAATTTCTGTACACTGGGGTTAAGGGCTGACTCAATGTGCTCTTCTGAGCCAGGCAGTTACACAGCGATTCTAAGGGCTGACAAAACGCGTTTATTTCGGGCTGAAAAACACGTTTTGAAAACTGTGTTGTTCCTGCCCTAAAAGTTACATGGTGGTGACCAAAGTTGCCAAAACGTGTTTATTTCTGCTGAAAAACACGATTTGACAATTTCTGAGCACTGGGGTTAAGGGCTGACTCAATGTGCTCTTCTGAGCCAGGCAGTTACACTGCGAATCTAAGGGCTGAGAAAAAGCGTTTATTTCGGGCTGAAAAACACGTTTTGAAAACTGTGCTGTTCCTGCCCTATAAGTTACATGGTGGTGACCAAAGTTGCCAAAACGTCTTTATTTCTGCTGAAAAACACGTTTTGACAATTTCTGAGCACTGGGGTTAAGGGCTGACTCAATGTGCTCTTCTGAGCCAGGCAGTTACACTGCGAATCTAAGGGCTGAGAAAAAGCGTTTATTTCGGGCTGAAAAACACGTTTTGAAAACTGTGTTGTTCCTGCCCTATAAGTTACACGGGGGTTACCAAAGTTGCCAAAACATGTTTATTTCTGCTGAAAAACACGTTTTGACAATTTCTGTACACTGGGGTTAAGGGCTGACTCAATGTGCTCTTCTGAGCCAGGCAGTTACACTGCGATTCTAAGGGCTGACAAAACGCGTTTATTTCGGGCTGAAAAACACGTTTTGAAAACTGTGCTGTTCCTGCCCTATAAGTTACATGGTGGTGACCAAAGTTGCCAAAACATGTTTATTTCTGCTGAAAAACACGTTTTGACAATTTCTGAGCACTGGGGTTAAGGGCTGACTCAGTGTGCTCTTCTGAGCCAGGCAGTTACACTGCGAATCTAAGGGCTGAGAAAAAGCGTTTATTTCGGGCTGAAAAACACGTTTTGAAAACTGTGTTGTTCCTACCCTATAAGTTACATGGGGGTTACCAAAGTTGCCAAAACATGTTTATTTCTGCTGAAAAACACGTTTTGACAATTTCTGTAAACTGGGGTTAAGGGCTGATTCAATGTGCTCTTCTGAGCCAGGCAGTTACACTGCGATTCTAAGGGCTGACAAAACGCGTTTATTTCGGGCTGAAAAACACGTTTTGAAAACTGTGCTGTTCCTGCCCTATAAGTTACATGGTGGTGACCAAAGTTGCCAAAACGTCTTTATTTCTGCTGAAAAACACGTTTTGACAATTTCTGAGCACTGGGGTTAAGGGCTGACTCAATGTGCTCTTCTGAGCCAGGCAGTTACACTGCGAATCTAAGGGCTGAGAAAAAGCGTTTATTTCGGGCTGAAAAACACGTTTTGAAAACTGTGCTGTTCCTGCCCTGTAAGTTACATGGTGGTGACCAAAGTTGCCAAAACATGTTTATTTCTGCTGAAAAACACGTTTTGACAATTTCTGAGCACTGGGGTTAAGGGCTGACTCAGTGTGCTCTTCTGAGCCAGGCAGTTACACTGCGAATCTAAGGGCTGAGAAAAAGCGTTTATTTCGGGCTGAAAAACACGTTTTGAAAACTGTGTTGTTCCTACCCTATAAGTTACATGGGGGTTACCAAAGTTGCCAAAACATGTTTATTTCTGCTGAAAAACACGTTTTGACAATTTCTGTACACTAGGGTTAAGGGCTGACTCAATGTGCTCTTCTGAGCCAGGCAGTTACACTGCGATTCTAAGGGCTGACAAAACGCGTTTATTTCGGGCTGAAAAACACGTTTTGAAAACTGTGCTGTTCCTGCCCTATAAGTTACATGGTGGTGACCAAAGTTGCCAAAACATGTTTATTTCTGCTGAAAAACACGTTTTGACAATTTCTGAGCACTGGGGTTAAGGGCTGACTCAGTGTGCTCTTCTGAGCCAGACAGTTACACTGCGAATCTAAGGGCTGAGAAAAAGCGTTTATTTCGGGCTGAAAAACATGTTTTGAAAACTGTGTTGTTCCTACCCTATAAGTTACATGGGGGTTACCAAAGTTGCCAAAACACGTTTATTTCTGCTGAAAAACACGTTTTGACAATTTCTGTACACTGGGGTTAAGGGCTGACTCAATGTGCTCTTCTGAGCCAGGCAGTTACACTGCGATTCTAAGGGCTGACAAAACGCGTTTATTTCGGGCTGAAAAACACGTTTTGAAAACTGTGCTGTTCCTGCCCTATAAGTTAAATGGTGGTGACCAAAGTTGCCAAAACGTCTTTATTTCTGCTGAAAAACACGTTTTGACAATTTCTGAGCACTGGGGTTAAGGGCTGACTCAATGTGCTCTTCTGAGCCAGGCAGTTACACTGCGAATCTAAGGGCTGAGAAAAAGCGTTTATTTCGGGCTGAAAAACATGTTTTGAAAACTGTGTTGTTCCTACCCTATAAGTTACATGGGGGTTACCAAAGTTGCCAAAACATGTTTATTTCTGCTGAAAAACACGTTTTGACAATTTCTGTACACTGGGGTTAAGGGCTGACTCAATGTGCTCTTCTGAGCCAGGCAGTTACACAGCGATTCTAAGGGCTGACAAAACGCGTTTATTTCGGGCTGAAAAACACGTTTTGAAAACTGTGCTGTTCCTGCCCTATAAGTTACATGGTGGTGACCAAAGTTGCCAAAACGTCTTTATTTCTGCTGAAAAACACGTTTTGACAATTTCTGAGCACTGGGGTTAAGGGCTGACTCAATGTGCTCTTCTGTGCCAGGCAGTTACACTGCGAATCTAAGGGCTGAGAAAAAGCGTTTATTTCGGGCTGAAAAACACGTTTTGAAAACTGTGTTGTTCCTACCCTATAAGTTACATGGGGGTTACCAAAGTTGCCAAAACATGTTTATTTCTGCTGAAAAACACATTTTGACAATTTCTGTACACTGGGGTTAAGGGCTGACTCAATGTGCTCTTCTGAGCCAGGCAGTTACACAGCGATTCTAAGGGCTGACAAAACGCGTTTATTTCGGGCTGAAAAACACGTTTTGAAAACTGTGTTGTTCCTGCCCTAAAAGTTACATGGTGGTGACCAAAGTTGCCAAAACGTGTTTATTTCTGCTGAAAAACACGATTTGACAATTTCTGAGCACTGGGGTTAAGGGCTGACTCAATGTGCTCTTCTGAGCCAGGCAGTTACACTGCGAATCTTAGGGCTGAGAAAAAGCGTTTATTTCGGGCTGAAAAACACGTTTTGAAAACTGTGCTGTTCCTGCCCTATAAGTTACATGGTGGTGACCAAAGTTGCCAAAACGTCTTTATTTCTGCTGAAAAACACGTTTTGACAATTTCTGAGCACTGGGGTTAAGGGCTGACTCAATGTGCTCTTCTGAGCCAGGCAGTTACACTGCGAATCTAAGGGCTGAGAAAAAGCGTTTATTTCGGGCTGAAAAACACGTTTTGAAAACTGTGTTGTTCCTGCCCTATAAGTTACACGGGGGTTACCAAAGTTGCCAAAACATGTTTATTTCTGCTGAAAAACACGTTTTGACAATTTCTGTACACTGGGGTTAAGGGCTGACTCAATGTGCTCTTCTGAGCCAGGCAGTTACACTGCGATTCTAAGGGCTGACAAAACGCGTTTATTTCGGGCTGAAAAACACGTTTTGAAAACTGTGCTGTTCCTGCCCTATAAGTTACATGGTGGTGACCAAAGTTGCCAAAACGTCTTTATTTCTGCTGAAAAACACGTTTTGACAATTTCTGAGCACTGGGGTTAAGGGCTGACTCAATGTGCTCTTCTGAGCCAGGCAGTTACACTGCGAATCTAAGGGCTGAGAAAAAGCGTTTATTTCGGGCTGAAAAACACGTTTTGAAAACTGTGTTGTTCCTACCCTATAAGTTACATGGTGGTGACCAAAGTTGCCAAAACATGTTTATTTCTGCTGAAAAACACGATTTGACAATTTCTGAGCACTGGGGTTAAGGGCTGACTCAATGTGCTCTTCTGAGCCAGGCAGTTACACAGCGATTCTAAGGGCTGACAAAACGCGTTTATTTCGGGCTGAAAAACACGTTTTGAAAACTGTGTTGTTCCTGCCCTATAAGTTACATGGTGGTGACCAAAGTTGCCAAAACATGTTTATTTCTGCTGAAAAACACGTTTTGACAATTTCTGAGCACTGGGGTTAAGGGCTGACTCAGTGTGCTCTTCTGAGCCAGGCAGTTACACTGCGAATCTAAGGGCTGAGAAAAAGCGTTTATTTCGGGCTGAAAAACACGTTTTGAAAACTGTGTTGTTCCTACCCTATAAGTTACATGGGGGTTACCAAAGTTGCCAAAACATGTTTATTTCTGCTGAAAAACACGTTTTGACAATTTCTGTACACTGGGGTTAAGGGCTGACTCAATGTGCTCTTCTGAGCCAGGCAGTTACACTGCGATTCTAAGGGCTGACAAAACGCGTTTATTTCGGGCTGAAAAACACGTTTTGAAAACTGTGCTGTTCCTGCCCTATAAGTTACATGGTGGTGACCAAAGTTGCCAAAACGATCTTATTTCTGCTGAAAAACACGTTTTGACAATTTCTGAGCACTGGGGTTAAGGGCTGACTCAATGTGCTCTTCTGAGCCAGGCAGTTACACTGCGAATCTAAGGGCTGAGAAAAAGCGTTTATTTCGGGCTGAAAAACACGTTTTGAAAACTGTGTTGTTCCTACCCTATAAGTTACATGGGGGTTACCAAAGTTGCCAAAACATGTTTATTTCTGCTGAAAAACACGTTTTGACAATTTCTGTACACTGGGGTTAAGGGCTGACTCAATGTGCTCTTCTGAGCCAGGCAGTTACACAGCGATTCTAAGGGCTGACAAAACGCGTTTATTTCGGGCTGAAAAACACGTTTTGAAAACTGTGCTGTTCCTGCCCTATAAGTTACATGGTGGTGACCAAAGTTGCCAAAACGTCTTTATTTCTGCTGAAAAACACGTTTTGACAATTTCTGAGCACTGGGGTTAAGGGCTGACTCAATGTGCTCTTCTGTGCCAGGCAGTTACACTGCGAATCTAAGGGCTGAGAAAAAGCGTTTATTTCGGGCTGAAAAACACGTTTTGAAAACTGTGTTGTTCCTACCCTATAAGTTACATGGGGGTTACCAAAGTTGCCAAAACATGTTTATTTCTGCTGAAAAACACATTTTGACAATTTCTGTACACTGGGGTTAAGGGCTGACTCAATGTGCTCTTCTGAGCCAGGCAGTTACACAGCGATTCTAAGGGCTGACAAAACGCGTTTATTTCGGGCTGAAAAACACGTTTTGAAAACTGTGTTGTTCCTGCCCTAAAAGTTACATGGTGGTGACCAAAGTTGCCAAAACGTGTTTATTTCTGCTGAAAAACACGATTTGACAATTTCTGAGCACTGGGGTTAAGGGCTGACTCAATGTGCTCTTCTGAGCCAGGCAGTTACACTGCGAATCTAAGGGCTGAGAAAAAGCGTTTATTTCGGGCTGAAAAACACGTTTTGAAAACTGTGCTGTTCCTGCCCTATAAGTTACATGGTGGTGACCAAAGTTGCCAAAACGTCTTTATTTCTGCTGAAAAACACGTTTTGACAATTTCTGAGCACTGGGGTTAAGGGCTGACTCAATGTGCTCTTCTGAGCCAGGCAGTTACACTGCGAATCTAAGGGCTGAGAAAAAGCGTTTATTTCGGGCTGAAAAACACGTTTTGAAAACTGTGTTGTTCCTGCCCTATAAGTTACACGGGGGTTACCAAAGTTGCCAAAACATGTTTATTTCTGCTGAAAAACACGTTTTGACAATTTCTGTACACTGGGGTTAAGGGCTGACTCAATGTGCTCTTCTGAGCCAGGCAGTTACACAGCAATTCTAAAGGCTGACAAAACGCGTTTATTTCGGGCTGAAAAACACGTTTTGAAAACTGTGTTGTTCCTGCCCTATAAGTTACATGGTGGTGACCAAAGTTGCCAAAACGTCTTTATTTCTGCTGAAAAACACGTTTTGACAATTTCTGAGCACTGGGGTTAAGGGCTGACTCAATCTGCTCTTCTGAGCCAGGCAGTTACACTGCGAATCTAAGGGCTGAGAAAAAGCGTTTATTTCGGGCTGAAAAACACGTTTTGAAAACTGTGTTGTTCCTACCCTATAAGTTACATGGGGGTTACCAAAGTTGCCAAAACATGTTTATTTCAGCTGAAAAACACGTTTTGACAATTTCTGTACACTGGGGTTAAGGGCTGACTCAATGTGCTCTTCTGAGCCAGGCAGTTACACAGCGATTCTAAGGGCTGACAAAACGCGTTTATTTCGGGCCGAAAAACACGTTTTGAAAACTGTGTTGTTCCTGCCCTATAAGTTACATGGGGGTTACCAAAGTTGCCAAAACATGTTTATTTCTGCTGAAAAACACGTTTTGACAATTTCTGTACACTGGGGTTAAGGGCTGACTCAATGTGCTCTTCTGAGCCAGGCAGTTACACTGCGATTCTAAGGGCTGACAAAACGCGTTTATTTCGGGCTGAAAAACACGTTTTGAAAACTGTGCTGTTCCTGCCCTATAAGTTACATGGTGGTGACCAAAGTTGCCAAAACGTCTTTATTTCTGCTGAAAAACACGTTTTGACAATTTCTGAGCACTGGGGTTAAGGGCTGACTCAATGTGCTCTTCTGAGCCAGGCAGTTACACTGCGAATCTAAGGGCTGAGAAAAAGCGTTTATTTCGGGCTGAAAAACACGTTTTGAAAACTGTGCTGTTCCTGCCCTATAAGTTACATGGTGGTGACCAAAGTTGCCAAAACATGTTTATTTCTGCTGAAAAACACGTTTTGACAATTTCTGAGCACTGGGGTTAAGGGCTGACTCAGTGTGCTCTTCTGAGCCAGGCAGTTACTCTGCGAATCTAAGGGCTGAGAAAAAGCGTTTATTTCGGGCTGAAAAACACGTTTTGAAAACTGTGTTGTTCCTACCCTATAAGTTACATGGGGGTTACCAAAGTTGCCAAAACATGTTTATTTCTGCTGAAAAACACGTTTTGACAATTTCTGTACACTGGGGTTAAGGGCTGACTCAATGTGCTCTTCTGAGCCAGGCAGTTACACTGCGATTCTAAGGGCTGACAAAACGCGTTTATTTCGGGTTGAAAAACACGTTTTGAAAACTGTGCTGTTCCTGCCCTATAAGTTACATGGTGGTGACCAAAGTTGCCAAAACGTCTTTATTTCTGCTGAAAAACACGTTTTGACAATTTCTGCACACTGGGGTTAAGGGCTGACTCAATGTGCTCTTCTGAGCCAGGCAGTTACACAGCGATTCTAAGGGCTGACAAAACGCGTTTATTTCGGGCTGAAAAACACGTTTTGAAAACTGTGCTGTTCCTGCCCTATAAGTTACATGGTGGTGACCAAAGTTGCCAAAACGTCTTTATTTCTGCTGAAAAACACGTTTTGACAATTTCTGAGCACTGGGGTTAAGGGCTGACTCAATGTGCTCTTCTGAGCCAGGCAGTTACACAGCGATTCTAAGGGCTGACAAAACGCGTTTATTTCGGGCTGAAAAACACGTTTTGAAAACTGTGTTGTTCCTGCCCTATAAGTTACATGGTGGTGACCAAAGTTGCCAAAACGTGTTTATTTCTGCTGAAAAACACGTTTTGACAATTTCTGAGCACTGGGGTTAAGGGCTGACTCAGTGTGCTCTTCTGAGCCAGGCAGTTACACAGCGATTCTAAGGGCTGACAAAACGCGTTTATTTCGGGCTGAAAAACACGTTTTGAAAACTGTGTTGTTCCTGCCCTATAAGTTACATGGTGGTGACCAAAGTTACCAAAACGTGTTTATTTCTGCTGAAAAACACGTTTTGACAATTTCTGAGCACTGGGGTTAAGGGCTGACTCAGTGTGCTCTTCTGAGCCAGGCAGTTACACTGCGAATCTAAGGGCTGAGAAAAAGCGTTTATTTCGGGCTGAAAAACACGTTTTGAAAACTGTGTTGTTCCTACCCTATAAGTTACATGGGGGTTACCAAAGTTGCCAAAACATGTTTATTTCTGCTGAAAAACACGTTTTGACAATTTCTGTACACTGGGGTTAAGGGCTGACTCAATGTGCTCTTCTGAGCCAGGCAGTTACACTGCGATTCTAAGGGCTGACAAAACGCGTTTATTTCGGGCTGAAAAACACGTTTTGAAAACTGTGCTGTTCCTGCCCTATAAGTTACATGGTGGTGACCAAAGTTGCCAAAACATGTTTATTTCTGCTGAAAAACACGTTTTGACAATTTCTGAGCACTGGGGTTAAGGGCTGACTCAGTGTGCTCTTCTGAGCCAGGCAGTTACACTGCGAATCTAAGGGCTGAGAAAAAGCGTTTATTTCGGGCTGAAAAACACGTTTTGAAAACTGTGTTGTTCCTACCCTATAAGTTACATGGGGGTTACCAAAGTTGCCAAAACATGTTTATTTCTGCTGAAAAACACGTTTTGACAATTTCTGTACACTGGGGTTAAGGGCTGACTCAATGTGCTCTTCTGAGCCAGGCAGTTACACTGCGATTCTAAGGGCTGACAAAACGCGTTTATTTCGGGCTGAAAAACACGTTTTGAAAACTGTGCTGTTCCTGCCCTATAAGTTACATGGTGGTGACCAAAGTTGCCAAAACGTCTTTATTTCTGCTGAAAAACACGTTTTGACAATTTCTGAGCACTGGGGTTAAGGGCTGACTCAATGTGCTCTTCTGAGCCAGGCAGTTACACTGCGAATCTAAGGGCTGAAAAAAAGCGTTTATTTCGGGCTGAAAAACACGTTTTGAAAACTGTGTTGTTCCTACCCTATAAGTTACATGGGGGTTACCAAAGTTGCCAAAACATGTTTATTTCTGCTGAAAAACACGTTTTGACAATTTCTGTACACTGGGGTTAAGGGCTGACTCAATGTGCTCTTCTGAGCCAGGCAGTTACACAGCGAGTCTAAGGGCTGACAAAACGCGTTTATTTCGGGCTGAAAAACACGTTTTGAAAACTGTGCTGTTCCTGCCCTATAAGTTACATGGTGGTGACCAAAGTTGCCAAAACGTCTTTATTTCTGCTGAAAAACACGTTTTGACAATTTCTGAGCACTGGGGTTAAGGGCTGACTCAATGTGCTCTTCTGTGCCAGGCAGTTACACTGCGAATCTAAGGGCTGAGAAAAAGCGTTTATTTCGGGCTGAAAAACACGTTTTGAAAACTGTGTTGTTCCTACCCTATAAGTTACATGGAGGTTACCAAAGTTGCCAAAACATGTTTATTTCTGCTGAAAAACACATTTTGACAATTTCTGTACACTGGGGTTAAGGGCTGACTCAATGTGCTCTTCTGAGCCAGGCAGTTACACAGCGATTCTAAGGGCTGACAAAACGCGTTTATTTCGGGCTGAAAAACACGTTTTGAAAACTGTGTTGTTCCTGCCCTAAAAGTTACATGGTGGTGACCAAAGTTGCCAAAACGTGTTTATTTCTGCTGAAAAACACGATTTGACAATTTCTGAGCACTGGGGTTAAGGGCTGACTCAATGTGCTCTTCTGAGCCAGGCAGTTACACAGCGATTCTAAGGGCTGACAAAACGCGTTTATTTCGGGCTGAAAAACACGTTTTGAAAACTGTGTTGTTCCTGCCCTATAAGTTACATGGTGGTGACCAAAGTTGCCAAAACATGTTTATTTCTGCTGAAAAACACGTTTTGACAATTTCTGAGCACTGGGGTTAAGGGCTGACTCAGTGTGCTCTTCTGAGCCAGGCAGTTACACTGCGAATCTAAGGGCTGAGAAAAAGCGTTTATTTCGGGCTGAAAAACACGTTTTGAAAACTGTGTTGTTCCTACCCTATAAGTTACATGGGGGTTACCAAAGTTGCCAAAACATGTTTATTTCTGCTGAAAAACACGTTTTGACAATTTCTGTACACTGGGGTTAAGGGCTGACTCAATGTGCTCTTCTGAGCCAGGCAGTTACACTGCGATTCTAAAGGCTGACAAAACGCGTTTATTTCGGGCTGAAAAACACGTTTTGAAAACTGTGCTGTTCCTGCCCTATAAGTTACATGGTGGTGACCAAAGTTGCCAAAACATGTTTATTTCTGCTGAAAAACACGTTTTGACAATTTCTGAGCACTGGGGTTAAGGGCTGACTCAGTGTGCTCTTCTGAGCCAGGCAGTTACACTGCGAATCTAAGGGCTGAGAAAAAGCGTTTATTTCGGGCTGAAAAACACGTTTTGAAAACTGTGTTGTTCCTACCCTATAAGTTACATGGGGGTTACCAAAGTTGCCAAAACATGTTTATTTCTGCTGAAAAACACGTTTTGACAATTTCTGTAAACTGGGGTTAAGGGCTGATTCAATGTGCTCTTCTGAGCCAGGCAGTTACACTGCGATTCTAAGGGCTGACAAAACGCGTTTATTTCGGGCTGAAAAACACGTTTTGAAAACTGTGCTGTTCCTGCCCTATAAGTTACATGGTGGTGACCAAAGTTGCCAAAACGTCTTTATTTCTGCTGAAAAACACGTTTTGACAATTTCTGAGCACTGGGGTTAAGGGCTGACTCAATGTGCTCTTCTGAGCCAGGCAGTTACACTGCGAATCTAAGGGCTGAGAAAAAGCGTTTATTTCGGGCTGAAAAACACGTTTTGAAAACTGTGCTGTTCCTGCCCTGTAAGTTACATGGTGGTGACCAAAGTTGCCAAAACATGTTTATTTCTGCTGAAAAACACGTTTTGACAATTTCTGAGCACTGGGGTTAAGGGCTGACTCAGTGTGCTCTTCTGAGCCAGGCAGTTACACTGCGAATCTAAGGGCTGAGAAAAAGCGTTTATTTCGGGCTGAAAAACACGTTTTGAAAACTGTGTTGTTCCTACCCTATAAGTTACATGGGGGTTACCAAAGTTGCCAAAACATGTTTATTTCTGCTGAAAAACACGTTTTGACAATTTCTGTACACTGGGGTTAAGGGCTGACTCAATGTGCTCTTCTGAGCCAGGCAGTTACACTGCGATTCTAAGGGCTGACAAAACGCGTTTATTTCGGGCTGAAAAACACGTTTTGAAAACTGTGCTGTTCCTACCCTATAAGTTACATGGTGGTGACCAAAGTTGCCAAAACATGTTTATTTCTGCTGAAAAACACGTTTTGACAATTTCTGAGCACTGGGGTTAAGGGCTGACTCAGTGTGCTCTTCTGAGCCAGACAGTTACACTGCGAATCTAAGGGCTGAGAAAAAGCGTTTATTTCGGGCTGAAAAACATGTTTTGAAAACTGTGTTGTTCCTACCCTATAAGTTACATGGGGGTTACCAAAGTTGCCAAAACACGTTTATTTCTGCTGAAAAACACGTTTTGACAATTTCTGTACACTGGGGTTAAGGGCTGACTCAATGTGCTTTTCTGAGCCAGGCAGTTACACTGCGATTCTAAGGGCTGACAAAACGCGTTTATTTCGGGCTGAAAAACACGTTTTGAAAACTGTGCTGTTCCTGCCCTATAAGTTACATGGTGGTGACCAAAGTTGCCAAAACGTCTTTATTTCTGCTGAAAAACACGTTTTGACAATTTCTGAGCACTGGGGTTAAGGGCTGACTCAATGTGCTCTTCTGAGCCAGGCAGTTACACTGCGAATCTAAGGGCTGAGAAAAAGCGTTTATTTCGGGCTGAAAAACACGTTTTGAAAACTGTGTTGTTCCTACCCTATAAGTTACATGGGGGTTACCAAAGTTGCCAAAACATGTTTATTTCTGCTGAAAAACACGTTTTGACAATTTCTGTACACTGGGGTTAAGGGCTGACTCAATGTGCTCTTCTGAGCCAGGCAGTTACACAGCGATTCTAAGGGCTGACAAAACGCGTTTATTTCGGGCTGAAAAACACGTTTTGAAAACTGTGCTGTTCCTGCCCTATAAGTTACATGGTGGTGACCAAAGTTGCCAAAACGTCTTTATTTCTGCTGAAAAACACGTTTTGACAATTTCTGAGCACTGGGGTTAAGGGCTGACTCAATGTGCTCTTCTGTGCCAGGCAGTTACACTGCGAATCTAAGGGCTGAGAAAAAGCGTTTATTTCGGGCTGAAAAACACGTTTTGAAAACTGTGTTGTTCCTACCCTATAAGTTACATGGGGGTTACCAAAGTTGCCAAAACATGTTTATTTCTGCTGAAAAACACATTTTGACAATTTCTGTACACTGGGGTTAAGGGCTGACTCAATGTGCTCTTCTGAGCCAGGCAGTTACACAGCGATTCTAAGGGCTGACAAAACGCGTTTATTTCGGGCTGAAAAACACGTTTTGAAAACTGTGTTGTTCCTGCCCTAAAAGTTACATGGTGGTGACCAAAGTTGCCAAAACGTGTTTATTTCTGCTGAAAAACACGATTTGACAATTTCTGAGCACTGGGGTTAAGGGCTGACTCAATGTGCTCTTCTGAGCCAGGCAGTTACACTGCGAATCTAAGGGCTGAGAAAAAGCGTTTATTTCGGGCTGAAAAACACGTTTTGAAAACTGTGCTGTTCCTGCCCTATAAGTTACATGGTGGTGACCAAAGTTGCCAAAACGTCTTTATTTCTGCTGAAAAACACGTTTTGACAATTTCTGAGCACTGGGGTTAAGGGCTGACTCAATGTGCTCTTCTGAGCCAGGCAGTTACACTGCGAATCTAAGGGCTGAGAAAAAGCGTTTATTTCGGGCTGAAAAACACGTTTTGAAAACTGTGTTGTTCCTGCCCTATAAGTTACACGGGGGTTACCAAAGTTGCCAAAACATGTTTATTTCTGCTGAAAAACACGTTTTGACAATTTCTGTACACTGGGGTTAAGGGCTGACTCAATGTGCTCTTCTGAGCCAGGCAGTTACACTGCGATTCTAAGGGCTGACAAAACGCGTTTATTTCGGGCTGAAAAACACGTTTTGAAAACTGTGCTGTTCCTGCCCTATAAGTTACATGGTGGTGACCAAAGTTGCCAAAACGTCTTTATTTCTGCTGAAAAACACGTTTTGACAATTTCTGAGCACTGGGGTTAAGGGCTGACTCAATGTGCTCTTCTGAGCCAGGCAGTTACACTGCGAATCTAAGGGCTGAGAAAAAGCGTTTATTTCGGGCTGAAAAACACGTTTTGAAAACTGTGTTGTTCCTACCCTATAAGTTACATGGGGGTTACCAAAGTTGCCAAAACATGTTTATTTCTGCTGAAAAACACGTTTTGACAATTTCTGTACACTGGGGTTAAGGGCTGACTCAATGTGCTCTTCTGAGCCAGGCAGTTACACTGCGATTCTAAGGGCTGACAAAACGCGTTTATTTCGGGCTGAAAAACACGTTTTGAAAACTGTGCTGTTCCTGCCCTATAAGTTACATGGTGGTGACCAAAGTTGCCAAAACGTCTTTATTTCTGCTGAAAAACACGTTTTGACAATTTCTGAGCACTGGGGTTAAGGGCTGACTCAATGTGCTCTTCTGAGCCAGGCAGTTACACTGCGAATCTAAGGGCTGAGAAAAAGCGTTTATTTCGGGCTGAAAAACACGTTTTGAAAACTGTGTTGTTCCTACCCTATAAGTTACATGGGGGTTACCAAAGTTGCCAAAACATGTTTATTTCTGCTGAAAAACACATTTTGACAATTTCTGTACACTGGGGTTAAGGGCTGACTCAATGTGCTCTTCTGAGCCAGGCAGTTACACAGCGATTCTAAGGGCTGACAAAACGCGTTTATTTCGGGCTGAAAAACACGTTTTGAAAACTGTGTTGTTCCTGCCCTAAAAGTTACATGGTGGTGACCAAAGTTGCCAAAACGTGTTTATTTCTGCTGAAAAACACGATTTGACAATTTCTGAGCAATGGGGTTAAGGGCTGACTCAATGTGCTCTTCTGAGCCAGGCAGTTACACTGCGAATCTAAGGGCTGAGAAAAAGCGTTTATTTCGGGCTGAAAAACACGTTTTGAAAACTGTGCTGTTCCTGCCCTATAAGTTACATGGTGGTGACCAAAGTTGCCAAAACGTCTTTATTTCTGCTGAAAAACACGTTTTGACAATTTCTGAGCACTGGGGTTAAGGGCTGACTCAATGTGCTCTTCTGAGCCAGGCAGTTACACTGCGAATCTAAGGGCTGAGAAAAAGCGTTTATTTCGGGCTGAAAAACACGTTTTGAAAACTGTGTTGTTCCTGCCCTATAAGTTACACGGGGGTTACCAAAGTTGCCAAAACATGTTTATTTCTGCTGAAAAACACGTTTTGACAATTTCTGTACACTGGGGTTAAGGGCTGACTCAATGTGCTCTTCTGAGCCAGGCAGTTACACAGCAATTCTAAAGGCTGACAAAACGCGTTTATTTCGGGCTGAAAAACACGTTTTGAAAACTGTGTTGTTCCTGCCCTATAAGTTACATGGTGGTGACCAAAGTTGCCAAAACGTCTTTATTTCTGCTGAAAAACACGTTTTGACAATTTCTGAGCACTGGGGTTAAGGGCTGACTCAATCTGCTCTTCTGAGCCAGGCAGTTACACTGCGAATCTAAGGGCTGAGAAAAAGCGTTTATTTCGGGCTGAAAAACACGTTTTGAAAACTGTGTTGTTCCTACCCTATAAGTTACATGGGGGTTACCAAAGTTGCCAAAACATGTTTATTTCAGCTGAAAAACACGTTTTGACAATTTCTGTACACTGGGGTTAAGGGCTGACTCAATGTGCTCTTCTGAGCCAGGCAGTTACACAGCGATTCTAAGGGCTGACAAAACGCGTTTATTTCGGGCCGAAAAACACGTTTTGAAAACTGTGTTGTTCCTGCCCTATAAGTTACATGGGGGTTACCAAAGTTGCCAAAACATGTTTATTTCTGCTGAAAAACACGTTTTGACAATTTCTGTACACTGGGGTTAAGGGCTGACTCAATGTGCTCTTCTGAGCCAGGCAGTTACACTGCGATTCTAAGGGCTGACAAAACGCGTTTATTTCGGGCTGAAAAACACGTTTTGAAAACTGTGCTGTTCCTGCCCTATAAGTTACATGGTGGTGACCAAAGTTGCCAAAACGTCTTTATTTCTGCTGAAAAACACGTTTTGACAATTTCTGAGCACTGGGGTTAAGGGCTGACTCAATGTGCTCTTCTGAGCCAGGCAGTTACACTGCGAATCTAAGGGCTGAGAAAAAGCGTTTATTTCGGGTTGAAAAACACGTTTTGAAAACTGTGCTGTTCCTGCCCTATAAGTGACATGGTGGTGACCAAAGTTATCAAAACATGTTTATTTCTGCTGAAAAACACGTTTTGACAATTTCTGAGCACTGGGGTTAAGGGCTGACTCAGTGTGCTCTTCTGAGCCAGGCAGTTACACTGCGAATCTAAGGGATGAGAAAAAGCGTTTATTTCTGGCTGAAAAACACGTTTTGAAAACTGTGTTGTTCCTACCCTATAAGTTACATGGGGGTTACCAAAGTTGCCAAAACATGTTTATTTCTGCTGAAAAACACGTTTTGACAATTTCTGTAAACTGGGGTTAAGGGCTGACTCAATGTGCTCTTCTGAGCAAGGCAGTTACACTGCGATTCTAAGGGCTGACAAAACGCGTTTATTTCGGGCTGAAAAACACGTTTTGAAAACTGTGCTGTTCCTGCCCTATAAGTTACATGGTGGTGACCAAAGTTGCCAAAACGTCTTTATTTCTGCTGAAAAACACGTTTTGACAATTTCTGAGCACTGGGGTTAAGGGCTGACTCAATGTGCTCTTCTGAGCCAGGCAGTTACACTGCGAATCTAAGGGCTGAGAAAAAGCGTTTATTTCGGGCTGAAAAACACGTTTTGAAAACTGTGCTGTTCCTGCCCTGTAAGTTACATGGTGGTGACCAAAGTTGCCAAAACGTGTTTATTTCTGCTGAAAAACACATTTTGACAATTTCTGTACACTGGGGTTAAGTGCTGACTCAATGTGCTCTTCTGAGCCAGGCAGTTACACAGCGATTCTAAGGGCTGACAAAACGCGTTTATTTCGGGCTGAAAAACACGTTTTGAAAACTGTTGTTCCTGCCCTATAAGTTACATGGGGGTTACCAAAGTTGCCAAAACGTCTTTATTTCTGCTGAAAAAGACGTTTTGACAATTTCTGAGCACTGGGGTTAAGGGCTGACTCAATGTGCTCTTCTGAGCCAGGCAGTTACACTGCGAATCTAAGGGCTGAGAAAAAGCGTTTATTTCGGGCTGAAAAACACGTTTTGAAAACTGTGTTGTTCCTACCCTATAAGTTACATGGGGGTTACCAAAGTTGCCAAAACATGTTTATTTCTGCTGAAAAACACGTTTTGACAATTTCTGTACACTGGGGTTAAGGGCTGACTCAATGTGCTCTTCTGAGCCAGGCAGTTACACAGCGATTCTAAGGGCTGACAAAACGCGTTTATTTCGGGCTGAAAAACACGTTTTGAAAACTGTGCTGTTCCTGCCCTATAAGTTACATGGTGGTGACCAAAGTTGCCAAAACGTCTTTATTTCTGCTGAAAAACACGTTTTGACAATTTCTGAGCACTGGGGTTAAGGGCTGACTCAATGTGCTCTTCTGTGCCAGGCAGTTACACTGCGAATCTAAGGGCTGAGAAAAAGCGTTTATTTCGGGCTGAAAAACACGTTTTGAAAACTGTGTTGTTCCTACCCTATAAGTTACATGGGGGTTACCAAAGTTGCCAAAACATGTTTATTTCTGCTGAAAAACACATTTTGACAATTTCTGTACACTGGGGTTAAGGGCTGACTCAATGTGCTCTTCTGAGCCAGGCAGTTACACAGCGATTCTAAGGGCTGACAAAACGCGTTTATTTCGGGCTGAAAAACACGTTTTGAAAACTGTGTTGTTCCTGCCCTAAAAGTTACATGGTGGTGACCAAAGTTGCCAAAACGTGTTTATTTCTGCTGAAAAACACGATTTGACAATTTCTGAGCACTGGGGTTAAGGGCTGACTCAATGTGCTCTTCTGAGCCAGGCAGTTACACTGCGAATCTTAGGGCTGAGAAAAAGCGTTTATTTCGGGCTGAAAAACACGTTTTGAAAACTGTGCTGTTCCTGCCCTATAAGTTACATGGTGGTGACCAAAGTTGCCAAAACGTCTTTATTTCTGCTGAAAAACACGTTTTGACAATTTCTGAGCACTGGGGTTAAGGGCTGACTCAATGTGCTCTTCTGAGCCAGGCAGTTACACTGCGAATCTAAGGGCTGAGAAAAAGCGTTTATTTCGGGCTGAAAAACACGTTTTGAAAACTGTGTTGTTCCTGCCCTATAAGTTACACGGGGGTTACCAAAGTTGCCAAAACATGTTTATTTCTGCTGAAAAACACGTTTTGACAATTTCTGTACACTGGGGTTAAGGGCTGACTCAATGTGCTCTTCTGAGCCAGGCAGTTACACTGCGATTCTAAGGGCTGACAAAACGCGTTTATTTCGGGCTGAAAAACACGTTTTGAAAACTGTGCTGTTCCTGCCCTATAAGTTACATGGTGGTGACCAAAGTTGCCAAAACGTCTTTATTTCTGCTGAAAAACACGTTTTGACAATTTCTGAGCACTGGGGTTAAGGGCTGACTCAATGTGCTCTTCTGAGCCAGGCAGTTACACTGCGAATCTAAGGGCTGAGAAAAAGCGTTTATTTCGGGCTGAAAAACACGTTTTGAAAACTGTGTTGTTCCTACCCTATAAGTTACATGGTGGTGACCAAAGTTGCCAAAACATGTTTATTTCTGCTGAAAAACACGATTTGACAATTTCTGAGCACTGGGGTTAAGGGCTGACTCAATGTGCTCTTCTGAGCCAGGCAGTTACACAGCGATTCTAAGGGCTGACAAAACGCGTTTATTTCGGGCTGAAAAACACGTTTTGAAAACTGTGTTGTTCCTGCCCTATAAGTTACATGGTGGTGACCAAAGTTGCCAAAACATGTTTATTTCTGCTGAAAAACACGTTTTGACAATTTCTGAGCACTGGGGTTAAGGGCTGACTCAGTGTGCTCTTCTGAGCCAGGCAGTTACACTGCGAATCTAAGGGCTGAGAAAAAGCGTTTATTTCGGGCTGAAAAACACGTTTTGAAAACTGTGTTGTTCCTACCCTATAAGTTACATGGGGGTTACCAAAGTTGCCAAAACATGTTTATTTCTGCTGAAAAACACGTTTTGACAATTTCTGTACACTGGGGTTAAGGGCTGACTCAATGTGCTCTTCTGAGCCAGGCAGTTACACTGCGATTCTAAGGGCTGACAAAACGCGTTTATTTCGGGCTGAAAAACACGTTTTGAAAACTGTGCTGTTCCTGCCCTATAAGTTACATGGTGGTGACCAAAGTTGCCAAAACGATCTTATTTCTGCTGAAAAACACGTTTTGACAATTTCTGAGCACTGGGGTTAAGGGCTGACTCAATGTGCTCTTCTGAGCCAGGCAGTTACACTGCGAATCTAAGGGCTGAGAAAAAGCGTTTATTTCGGGCTGAAAAACACGTTTTGAAAACTGTGTTGTTCCTACCCTATAAGTTACATGGGGGTTACCAAAGTTGCCAAAACATGTTTATTTCTGCTGAAAAACACGTTTTGACAATTTCTGTACACTGGGGTTAAGGGCTGACTCAATGTGCTCTTCTGAGCCAGGCAGTTACACAGCGATTCTAAGGGCTGACAAAACGCGTTTATTTCGGGCTGAAAAACACGTTTTGAAAACTGTGCTGTTCCTGCCCTATAAGTTACATGGTGGTGACCAAAGTTGCCAAAACGTCTTTATTTCTGCTGAAAAACACGTTTTGACAATTTCTGAGCACTGGGGTTAAGGGCTGACTCAATGTGCTCTTCTGTGCCAGGCAGTTACACTGCGAATCTAAGGGCTGAGAAAAAGCGTTTATTTCGGGCTGAAAAACACGTTTTGAAAACTGTGTTGTTCCTACCCTATAAGTTACATGGGGGTTACCAAAGTTGCCAAAACATGTTTATTTCTGCTGAAAAACACATTTTGACAATTTCTGTACACTGGGGTTAAGGGCTGACTCAATGTGCTCTTCTGAGCCAGGCAGTTACACAGCGATTCTAAGGGCTGACAAAACGCGTTTATTTCGGGCTGAAAAACACGTTTTGAAAACTGTGTTGTTCCTGCCCTAAAAGTTACATGGTGGTGACCAAAGTTGCCAAAACGTGTTTATTTCTGCTGAAAAACACGATTTGACAATTTCTGAGCACTGGGGTTAAGGGCTGACTCAATGTGCTCTTCTGAGCCAGGCAGTTACACTGCGAATCTAAGGGCTGAGAAAAAGCGTTTATTTCGGGCTGAAAAACACGTTTTGAAAACTGTGCTGTTCCTGCCCTATAAGTTACATGGTGGTGACCAAAGTTGCCAAGACGTCTTTATTTCTGCTGAAAAACACGTTTTGACAATTTCTGAGCACTGGGGTTAAGGGCTGACTCAATGTGCTCTTCTGAGCCAGGCAGTTACACTGCGAATCTAAGGGCTGAGAAAAAGCGTTTATTTCGGGCTGAAAAACACGTTTTGAAAACTGTGTTGTTCCTGCCCTATAAGTTACACGGGGGTTACCAAAGTTGCCAAAACATGTTTATTTCTGCTGAAAAACACGTTTTGACAATTTCTGTACACTGGGGTTAAGGGCTGACTCAATGTGCTCTTCTGAGCCAGGCAGTTACACAGCAATTCTAAAGGCTGACAAAACGCGTTTATTTCGGGCTGAAAAACACGTTTTGAAAACTGTGTTGTTCCTGCCCTATAAGTTACATGGTGGTGACCAAAGTTGCCAAAACGTCTTTATTTCTGCTGAAAAACACGTTTTGACAATTTCTGAGCACTGGGGTTAAGGGCTGACTCAATCTGCTCTTCTGAGCCAGGCAGTTACACTGCGAATCTAAGGGCTGAGAAAAAGCGTTTATTTCGGGCTGAAAAACACGTTTTGAAAACTGTGTTGTTCCTACCCTATAAGTTACATGGGGGTTACCAAAGTTGCCAAAACATGTTTATTTCAGCTGAAAAACACGTTTTGACAATTTCTGTACACTGGGGTTAAGGGCTGACTCAATGTGCTCTTCTGAGCCAGGCAGTTACACAGCGATTCTAAGGGCTGACAAAACGCGTTTATTTCGGGCCGAAAAACACGTTTTGAAAACTGTGTTGTTCCTGCCCTATAAGTTACATGGGGGTTACCAAAGTTGCCAAAACATGTTTATTTCTGCTGAAAAACACGTTTTGACAATTTCTGTACACTGGGGTTAAGGGCTGACTCAATGTGCTCTTCTGAGCCAGGCAGTTACACTGCGATTCTAAGGGCTGACAAAACGCGTTTATTTCGGGCTGAAAAACACGTTTTGAAAACTGTGCTGTTCCTGCCCTATAAGTTACATGGTGGTGACCAAAGTTGCCAAAACGTCTTTATTTCTGCTGAAAAACACGTTTTGACAATTTCTGAGCACTGGGGTTAAGGGCTGACTCAATGTGCTCTTCTGAGCCAGGCAGTTACACTGCGAATCTAAGGGCTGAGAAAAAGCGTTTATTTCGGGCTGAAAAACACGTTTTGAAAACTGTGCTGTTCCTGCCCTATAAGTTACATGGTGGTGACCAAAGTTGCCAAAACATGTTTATTTCTGCTGAAAAACACGTTTTGACAATTTCTGAGCACTGGGGTTAAGGGCTGACTCAGTGTGCTCTTCTGAGCCAGGCAGTTACTCTGCGAATCTAAGGGCTGAGAAAAAGCGTTTATTTCGGGCTGAAAAACACGTTTTGAAAACTGTGTTGTTCCTACCCTATAAGTTACATGGGGGTTACCAAAGTTGCCAAAACATGTTTATTTCTGCTGAAAAACACGTTTTGACAATTTCTGTACACTGGGGTTAAGGGCTGACTCAATGTGCTCTTCTGAGCCAGGCAGTTACACTGCGATTCTAAGGGCTGACAAAACGCGTTTATTTCGGGCTGAAAAACACGTTTTGAAAACTGTGCTGTTCCTGCCCTATAAGTTACATGGTGGTGACCAAAGTTGCCAAAACGTCTTTATTTCTGCTGAAAAACACGTTTTGACAATTTCTGCACACTGGGGTTAAGGGCTGACTCAATGTGCTCTTCTGAGCCAGGCAGTTACACAGCGATTCTAAGGGCTGACAAAACGCGTTTATTTCGGGCTGAAAAACACGTTTTGAAAACTGTGCTGTTCCTGCCCTATAAGTTACATGGTGGTGACCAAAGTTGCCAAAACGTCTTTATTTCTGCTGAAAAACACGTTTTGACAATTTCTGAGCACTGGGGTTAAGGGCTGACTCAATGTGCTCTTCTGAGCCAGGCAGTTACACAGCGATTCTAAGGGCTGACAAAACGCGTTTATTTCGGGCTGAAAAACACGTTTTGAAAACTGTGTTGTTCCTGCCCTATAAGTTACATGGTGGTGACCAAAGTTGCCAAAACGTGTTTATTTCTGCTGAAAAACACGTTTTGACAATTTCTGAGCACTGGGGTTAAGG
The DNA here is from genome assembly GCF_055471065.1 of Atractosteus spatula. NCBI lineage: Eukaryota > Metazoa > Chordata > Actinopteri > Semionotiformes > Lepisosteidae > Atractosteus > Atractosteus spatula. The sequence continues at coordinate 13,549,664 of NC_142713.1, forward strand.
GCTGACTCAGTGTGCTCTTCTGAGCCAGGCAGTTACACTGCGAATCTAAGGGCTGAGAAAAAGCGTTTATTTCGGGCTGAAAAACACGTTTTGAAAACTGTGTTGTTCCTACCCTATAAGTTACATGGGGGTTACCAAAGTTGCCAAAACATGTTTATTTCTGCTGAAAAACACGTTTTGACAATTTCTGTACACTGGGGTTAAGGGCTGACTCAATGTGCTCTTCTGAGCCAGGCAGTTACACTGCGAATCTAAGGGCTGAGAAAAAGCGTTTATTTCGGGCTGAAAAACACGTTTTGAAAACTGTGCTGTTCCTGCCCTATAAGTTACATGGTGGTGACCAAAGTTGCCAAAACGTCTTTATTTCTGCTGAAAAACACGTTTTGACAATTTCTGAGCACTGGGGTTAAGGGCTGACTCAATGTGCTCTTCTGAGCCAGGCAGTTACACTGCGAATCTAAGGGCTGAGAAAAAGCGTTTATTTCGGGCTGAAAAACACGTTTTGAAAACTGTGTTGTTCCTGCCCTATAAGTTACACGGGGGTTACCAAAGTTGCCAAAACATGTTTATTTCTGCTGAAAAACACGTTTTGACAATTTCTGTACACTGGGGTTAAGGGCTGACTCAATGTGCTCTTCTGAGCCAGGCAGTTACACAGCGATTCTAAGGGCTGACAAAACGCGTTTATTTCGGGCTGAAAAACACGTTTTGAAAACTGTGTTGTTCCTGCCCTAAAAGTTACATGGTGGTGACCAAAGTTGCCAAAACGTGTTTATTTCTGCTGAAAAACACGATTTGACAATTTCTGAGCACTGGGGTTAAGGGCTGACTCAATGTGCTCTTCTGAGCCAGGCAGTTACACAGCGATTCTAAGGGCTGACAAAACGCGTTTATTTCGGGCTGAAAAACACGTTTTGAAAACTGTGTTGTTCCTGCCCTATAAGTTACATGGTGGTGACCAAAGTTGCCAAAACATGTTTATTTCTGCTGAAAAACACGTTTTGACAATTTCTGAGCACTGGGGTTAAGGGCTGACTCAGTGTGCTCTTCTGAGCCAGGCAGTTACACTGCGAATCTAAGGGCTGAGAAAAAGCGTTTATTTCGGGCTGAAAAACACGTTTTGAAAACTGTGTTGTTCCTACCCTATAAGTTACATGGGGGTTACCAAAGTTGCCAAAACATGTTTATTTCTGCTGAAAAACACGTTTTGACAATTTCTGTACACTGGGGTTAAGGGCTGACTCAATGTGCTCTTCTGAGCCAGGCAGTTACACTGCGATTCTAAAGGCTGACAAAACGCGTTTATTTCGGGCTGAAAAACACGTTTTGAAAACTGTGCTGTTCCTGCCCTATAAGTTACATGGTGGTGACCAAAGTTGCCAAAACATGTTTATTTCTGCTGAAAAACACGTTTTGACAATTTCTGAGCACTGGGGTTAAGGGCTGACTCAGTGTGCTCTTCTGAGCCAGGCAGTTACACTGCGAATCTAAGGGCTGAGAAAAAGCGTTTATTTCGGGCTGAAAAACACGTTTTGAAAACTGTGTTGTTCCTACCCTATAAGTTACATGGGGGTTACCAAAGTTGCCAAAACATGTTTATTTCTGCTGAAAAACACGTTTTGACAATTTCTGTAAACTGGGGTTAAGGGCTGATTCAATGTGCTCTTCTGAGCCAGGCAGTTACACTGCGATTCTAAGGGCTGACAAAACGCGTTTATTTCGGGCTGAAAAACACGTTTTGAAAACTGTGCTGTTCCTGCCCTATAAGTTACATGGTGGTGACCAAAGTTGCCAAAACGTCTTTATTTCTGCTGAAAAACACGTTTTGACAATTTCTGAGCACTGGGGTTAAGGGCTGACTCAATGTGCTCTTCTGAGCCAGGCAGTTACACTGCGAATCTAAGGGCTGAGAAAAAGCGTTTATTTCGGGCTGAAAAACACGTTTTGAAAACTGTGCTGTTCCTGCCCTGTAAGTTACATGGTGGTGACCAAAGTTGCCAAAACATGTTTATTTCTGCTGAAAAACACGTTTTGACAATTTCTGAGCACTGGGGTTAAGGGCTGACTCAGTGTGCTCTTCTGAGCCAGGCAGTTACACTGCGAATCTAAGGGCTGAGAAAAAGCGTTTATTTCGGGCTGAAAAACACGTTTTGAAAACTGTGTTGTTCCTACCCTATAAGTTACATGGGGGTTACCAAAGTTGCCAAAACATGTTTATTTCTGCTGAAAAACACGTTTTGACAATTTCTGTACACTGGGGTTAAGGGCTGACTCAATGTGCTCTTCTGAGCCAGGCAGTTACACTGCGATTCTAAGGGCTGACAAAACGCGTTTATTTCGGGCTGAAAAACACGTTTTGAAAACTGTGCTGTTCCTGCCCTATAAGTTACATGGTGGTGACCAAAGTTGCCAAAACATGTTTATTTCTGCTGAAAAACACGTTTTGACAATTTCTGAGCACTGGGGTTAAGGGCTGACTCAGTGTGCTCTTCTGAGCCAGACAGTTACACTGCGAATCTAAGGGCTGAGAAAAAGCGTTTATTTCGGGCTGAAAAACACGTTTTGAAAACTGTGCTGTTCCTGCCCTATAAGTTACATGGTGGTGACCAAAGTTGCCAAAACGTCTTTATTTCTGCTGAAAAACACGTTTTGACAATTTCTGAGCACTGGGGTTAAGGGCTGACTCAATGTGCTCTTCTGAGCCAGGCAGTTACACTGCGAATCTAAGGGCTGAGAAAAAGCGTTTATTTCGGGCTGAAAAACACGTTTTGAAAACTGTGTTGTTCCTGCCCTATAAGTTACACGGGGGTTACCAAAGTTGCCAAAACATGTTTATTTCTGCTGAAAAACACGTTTTGACAATTTCTGTACACTGGGGTTAAGGGCTGACTCAATGTGCTCTTCTGAGCCAGGCAGTTACACTGCGATTCTAAGGGCTGACAAAACGCGTTTATTTCGGGCTGAAAAACACGTTTTGAAAACTGTGCTGTTCCTGCCCTATAAGTTACATGGTGGTGACCAAAGTTGCCAAAACGTCTTTATTTCTGCTGAAAAACACGTTTTGACAATTTCTGAGCACTGGGGTTAAGGGCTGACTCAATGTGCTCTTCTGAGCCAGGCAGTTACACTGCGAATCTAAGGGCTGAAAAAAAGCGTTTATTTCGGGCTGAAAAACACGTTTTGAAAACTGTGTTGTTCCTACCCTATAAGTTACATGGGGGTTACCAAAGTTGCCAAAACATGTTTATTTCTGCTGAAAAACACGTTTTGACAATTTCTGTACACTGGGGTTAAGGGCTGACTCAATGTGCTCTTCTGAGCCAGGCAGTTACACTGCGATTCTAAGGGCTGACAAAACGCGTTTATTTCGGGCTGAAAAACACGTTTTGAAAACTGTGCTGTTCCTGCCCTATAAGTTACATGGTGGTGACCAAAGTTGCCAAAACGTCTTTATTTCTGCTGAAAAACACGTTTTGACAATTTCTGAGCACTGGGGTTAAGGGCTGACTCAATGTGCTCTTCTGAGCCAGGCAGTTACACTGCGAATCTAAGGGCTGAGAAAAAGCGTTTATTTCGGGCTGAAAAACACGTTTTGAAAACTGTGTTGTTCCTACCCTATAAGTTACATGGGGGTTACCAAAGTTGCCAAAACATGTTTATTTCTGCTGAAAAACACATTTTGACAATTTCTGTACACTGGGGTTAAGGGCTGACTCAATGTGCTCTTCTGAGCCAGGCAGTTACACAGCGATTCTAAGGGCTGACAAAACGCGTTTATTTCGGGCTGAAAAACACGTTTTGAAAACTGTGTTGTTCCTGCCCTAAAAGTTACATGGTGGTGACCAAAGTTGCCAAAACGTGTTTATTTCTGCTGAAAAACACGATTTGACAATTTCTGAGCAATGGGGTTAAGGGCTGACTCAATGTGCTCTTCTGAGCCAGGCAGTTACACTGCGAATCTAAGGGCTGAGAAAAAGCGTTTATTTCGGGCTGAAAAACACGTTTTGAAAACTGTGCTGTTCCTGCCCTATAAGTTACATGGTGGTGACCAAAGTTGCCAAAACGTCTTTATTTCTGCTGAAAAACACGTTTTGACAATTTCTGAGCACTGGGGTTAAGGGCTGACTCAATGTGCTCTTCTGAGCCAGGCAGTTACACTGCGAATCTAAGGGCTGAGAAAAAGCGTTTATTTCGGGCTGAAAAACACGTTTTGAAAACTGTGTTGTTCCTGCCCTATAAGTTACACGGGGGTTACCAAAGTTGCCAAAACATGTTTATTTCTGCTGAAAAACACGTTTTGACAATTTCTGTACACTGGGGTTAAGGGCTGACTCAATGTGCTCTTCTGAGCCAGGCAGTTACACAGCAATTCTAAAGGCTGACAAAACGCGTTTATTTCGGGCTGAAAAACACGTTTTGAAAACTGTGTTGTTCCTGCCCTATAAGTTACATGGTGGTGACCAAAGTTGCCAAAACGTCTTTATTTCTGCTGAAAAACACGTTTTGACAATTTCTGAGCACTGGGGTTAAGGGCTGACTCAATCTGCTCTTCTGAGCCAGGCAGTTACACTGCGAATCTAAGGGCTGAGAAAAAGCGTTTATTTCGGGCTGAAAAACACGTTTTGAAAACTGTGTTGTTCCTACCCTATAAGTTACATGGGGGTTACCAAAGTTGCCAAAACATGTTTATTTCAGCTGAAAAACAAGTTTTGACAATTTCTGTACACTGGGGTTAAGGGCTGACTCAATGTGCTCTTCTGAGCCAGGCAGTTACACAGCGATTCTAAGGGCTGACAAAACGCGTTTATTTCGGGCCGAAAAACACGTTTTGAAAACTGTGTTGTTCCTGCCCTATAAGTTACATGTGGGTTACCAAAGTTGCCAAAACATGTTTATTTCTGCTGAAAAACACGTTTTGACAATTTCTGTACACTGGGGTTAAGGGCTGACTCAATGTGCTCTTCTGAGCCAGGCAGTTACACTGCGATTCTAAGGGCTGACAAAACGCGTTTATTTCGGGCTGAAAAACACGTTTTGAAAACTGTGCTGTTCCTGCCCTATAAGTTACATGGTGGTGACCAAAGTTGCCAAAACGTCTTTATTTCTGCTGAAAAACACGTTTTGACAATTTCTGAGCACTGGGGTTAAGGGCTGACTCAATGTGCTCTTCTGAGCCAGGCAGTTACACTGCGAATCTAAGGGCTGAGAAAAAGCGTTTATTTCGGGCTGAAAAACACGTTTTGAAAACTGTGCTGTTCCTGCCCTATAAGTTACATGGTGGTGACCAAAGTTATCAAAACATGTTTATTTCTGCTGAAAAACACGTTTTGACAATTTCTGAGCACTGGGGTTAAGGGCTGACTCAGTGTGCTCTTCTGAGCCAGGCAGTTACACTGCGAATCTAAGGGATGAGAAAAAGCGTTTATTTCTGGCTGAAAAACACGTTTTGAAAACTGTGTTGTTCCTACCCTATAAGTTACATGGGGGTTACCAAAGTTGCCAAAACATGTTTATTTCTGCTGAAAAACACGTTTTGACAATTTCTGTAAACTGGGGTTAAGGGCTGACTCAATGTGCTCTTCTGAGCATGGCAGTTACACTGCGATTCTAAGGGCTGACAAAACGCGTTTATTTCGGGCTGAAAAACACGTTTTGAAAACTGTGCTGTTCCTGCCCTATAAGTTACATGGTGGTGACCAAAGTTGCCAAAACGTCTTTATTTCTGCTGAAAAACACGTTTTGACAATTTCTGAGCACTGGGGTTAAGGGCTGACTCAATGTGCTCTTCTGAGCCAGGCAGTTACACTGCGAATCTAAGGGCTGAGAAAAAGCGTTTATTTCGGGCTGAAAAACACGTTTTGAAAACTGTGCTGTTCCTGCCCTGTAAGTTACATGGTGGTGACCAAAGTTGCCAAAACGTGTTTATTTCTGCTGAAAAACACATTTTGACAATTTCTGTACACTGGGGTTAAGTGCTGACTCAATGTGCTCTTCTGAGCCAGGCAGTTACACAGCGATTCTAAGGGCTGACAAAACGCGTTTATTTCGGGCTGAAAAACACGTTTTGAAAACTGTGTTGTTCCTGCCCTATAAGTTACATGGGGGTTACCAAAGTTGCCAAAACATGTTTATTTCTGCTGAAAAACACGTTTTGACAATTTCTGTACACTGGGGTTAAGGGCTGACTCAATGTGCTCTTCTGAGCCAGGCAGTTACACTGCGAATCTAAGGGCTGAGAAAAAGCGTTTATTTCGGGCTGAAAAACACGTTTTGAAAACTGTGCTGTTCTTGCCCTGTAAGTTACATGGTGGTGACCAAAGTTGCCAAAACGTGTTTATTTCTGCTGAAAAACACATATTGACAATTTCTGTACACTGGGGTTAAGTGCTGACTCAATGTGCTCTTCTGAGCCAGGCAGTTACACAGCGATTCTAAGGGCTGACAAAACGCGTTTATTTCGGGCTGAAAAACACGTTTTGAAAACTGTGTTGTTCCTACCCTATAAGTTACATGGGGGTTACCAAAGTTGCCAAAACATGTTTATTTCTGCTGAAAAACACGTTTTGACAATTTCTGAGCACTGGGGTTAAGGGCTGACTCAGTGTGCTCTTCTGAGCCAGGCAGTTACACTGCGAATCTAAGGGCTGAGAAAAAGCGTTTATTTCGGGCTGAAAAACACGTTTTGAAAACTGTGTTGTTCCTACCCTATAAGTTACATGGGGGGTACCAAAGTTGCCAAAACATGTTTATTTCTGCTGAAAAACACGTTTTGACAATTTCTGTACACTGGGGTTAAGGGCTGACTCAATGTGCTCTTCTGAGCCAGGCAGTTACACAGCGATTCTAAGGGCTGACAAAACGCGTTTATTTCGGGCTGAAAAACACGTTTTGAAAACTGTGCTGTTCCTGCCCTATAAGTTACATGGAGGTTACCAAAGTTGCCAAAACATGTTTATTTCTGCTGAAAAACACATTTTGACAATTTCTGTACACTGGGGTTAAGGGCTGACTCAATGTGCTCTTCTGAGCCAGGCAGTTACACAGCGATTCTAAGGGCTGACAAAACGCGTTTATTTCGGGCTGAAAAACACGTTTTGAAAACTGTGTTGTTCCTGCCCTAAAAGTTACATGGTGGTGACCAAAGTTGCCAAAACGTGTTTATTTCTGCTGAAAAACACGATTTGACAATTTCTGAGCACTGGGGTTAAGGGCTGACTCAATGTGCTCTTCTGAGCCAGGCAGTTACACTGCGAATCTAAGGGCTGAGAAAAAGCGTTTATTTCGGGCTGAAAAACACGTTTTGAAAACTGTGCTGTTCCTGCCCTATAAGTTACATGGTGGTGACCAAAGTTGCCAAAACATGTTTATTTCTGCTGAAAAACACGTTTTGACAATTTCTGAGCACTGGGGTTAAGGGCTGACTCAATGTGCTCTTCTGAGCCAGGCAGTTACACAGCGATTCTAAGGGCTGACAAAACGCGTTTATTTCGGGCTGAAAAACACGTTTTGAAAACTGTGTTGTTCCTGCCCTATAAGTTACATGGTGGTGACCAAAGTTGCCAAAACATGTTTATTTCTGCTGAAAAACACGTTTTGACAATTTCTGAGCACTGGGGTTAAGGGCTGACTCAGTGTGCTCTTCTGAGCCAGGCAGTTACACTGCGAATCTAAGGGCTGAGAAAAAGCGTTTATTTCGGGCTGAAAAACACGTTTTGAAAACTGTGTTGTTCCTACCCTATAAGTTACATGGGGGTTACCAAAGTTGCCAAAACATGTTTATTTCTGCTGAAAAACACGTTTTGACAATTTCTGTACACTGGGGTTAAGGGCTGACTCAATGTGCTCTTCTGAGCCAGGCAGTTACACTGCGATTCTAAGGGCTGACAAAACGCGTTTATTTCTGGCTGAAAAACACGTTTTGAAAACTGTGCTGTTCCTGCCCTATAAGTTACATGGTGGTGACCAAAGTTGCCAAAACATGTTTATTTCTGCTGAAAAACACGTTTTGACAATTTCTGAGCACTGGGGTTAAGGGCTGACTCAGTGTGCTCTTCTGAGCCAGGCAGTTACACTGCGAATCTAAGGGCTGAGAAAAAGCGTTTATTTCGGGCTGAAAAACACGTTTTGAAAACTGTGTTGTTCCTACCCTATAAGTTACATGGGGGTTACCAAAGTTGCCAAAACATGTTTATTTCTGCTGAAAAACACGTTTTGACAATTTCTGTACACTGGGGTTAAGGGCTGACTCAATGTGCTCTTCTGAGCCAGGCAGTTACACTGCGATTCTAAGGGCTGACAAAACGCGTTTATTTCGGGCTGAAAAACACGTTTTGAAAACTGTGCTGTTCCTGCCCTATAAGTTACATGGTGGTGACCAAAGTTGCCAAAACGTCTTTATTTCTGCTGAAAAACACGTTTTGACAATTTCTGAGCACTGGGGTTAAGGGCTGACTCAATGTGCTCTTCTGAGCCAGGCAGTTACACTGCGAATCTAAGGGCTGAGAAAAAGCGTTTATTTCGGGCTGAAAAACACGTTTTGAAAACTGTGTTGTTCCTACCCTATAAGTTACATGGGGGTTACCAAAGTTGCCAAAACATGTTTATTTCAGCTGAAAAACACGTTTTGACAATTTCTGTACACTGGGGTTAAGGGCTGACTCAATGTGCTCTTCTGAGCCAGGCAGTTACACAGCGATTCTAAGGGCTGACAAAACGCGTTTATTTCGGGCCGAAAAACACGTTTTGAAAACTGTGTTGTTCCTGCCCTATAAGTTACATGGGGGTTACCAAAGTTGCCAAAACATGTTTATTTCTGCTGAAAAACACGTTTTGACAATTTCTGTACACTGGGGTTAAGGGCTGACTCAATGTGCTCTTCTGAGCCAGGCAGTTACACTGCGATTCTAAGGGCTGACAAAACGCGTTTATTTCGGGCTGAAAAACACGTTTTGAAAACTGTGCTGTTCCTGCCCTATAAGTTACATGGTGGTGACCAAAGTTGCCAAAACGTCTTTATTTCTGCTGAAAAACACGTTTTGACAATTTCTGAGCACTGGGGTTAAGGGCTGACTCAATGTGCTCTTCTGAGCCAGGCAGTTACACTGCGAATCTAAGGGCTGAGAAAAAGCGTTTATCTCGGGCTGAAAAACACGTTTTGAAAACTGTGCTGTTCCTGCCCTATAAGTTACATGGTGGTGACCAAAGTTATCAAAACATGTTTATTTCTGCTGAAAAACACGTTTTGACAATTTCTGAGCACTGGGGTTAAGGGCTGACTCAGTGTGCTCTTCTGAGCCAGGCAGTTACACTGCGAATCTAAGGGATGAGAAAAAGCGTTTATTTCGGGCTGAAAAACACGTTTTGAAAACTGTGTTGTTCCTACCCTATAAGTTACATGGGGGTTACCAAAGTTGCCAAAACATGTTTATTTCTGCTGAAAAACACGTTTTGACAATTTCTGTAAACTGGGGTTAAGGGCTGACTCAATGTGCTCTTCTGAGCAAGGCAGTTACACTGCGATTCTAAGGGCTGACAAAACGCGTTTATTTCGGGCTGAAAAACACGTTTTGAAAACTGTGCTGTTCCTGCCCTATAAGTTACATGGTGGTGACCAAAGTTGCCAAAACGTCTTTATTTCTGCTGAAAAACACGTTTTGACAATTTCTGAGCACTGGGGTTAAGGGCTGACTCAATGTGCTCTTCTGAGCCAGGCAGTTACACTGCGAATCTAAGGGCTGACAAAACGCGTTTATTTCGGGCTGAAAAACACGTTTTGAAAACTGTGTTGTTCCTGCCCTATAAGTTACATGGGGGTTACCAAAGTTGCCAAAACATGTTTATTTCTGCTGAAAAACACGTTTTGACAATTTCTGTACACTGGGGTTAAGGGCTGACTCAATGTGCTCTTCTGAGCCAGGCAGTTACACTGCGAATCTAAGGGCTGAGAAAAAGCGTTTATTTCGGGCTGAAAAACACGTTTTGAAAACTGTGCTGTTCCTACCCTATAAGTTACATGGTGGTGACCAAAGTTGCCAAAACATGTTTATTTCTGCTGAAAAACACGTTTTGACAATTTCTGTAAACTGGGGTTAAGGGCTGACTCAATGTGCTCTTCTGAGCAAGGCAGTTACACTGCGATTCTAAGGGCTGACAAAACGCGTTTATTTCGGGCTGAAAAACACGTTTTGAAAACTGTGCTGTTCCTGCCCTATAAGTTACATGGTGGTGACCAAAGTTGCCAAAACGTCTTTATTTCTGCTGAAAAACACGTTTTGACAATTTCTGAGCACTGGGGTTAAGGGCTGACTCAATGTGCTCTTCTGAGCCAGGCAGTTACACTGCGAATCTAAGGGCTGAGAAAAAGCGTTTATTTCGGGCTGAAAAACACGTTTTGAAAACTGTGCTGTTCCTGCCCTGTAAGTTACATGGTGGTGACCAAAGTTGCCAAAACGTGTTTATTTCTGCTGAAAAACACATTTTGACAATTTCTGTACACTGGGGTTAAGTGCTGACTCAATGTGCTCTTCTGAGCCAGGCAGTTACACAGCGATTCTAAGGGCTGACAAAACGCGTTTATTTCGGGCTGAAAAACACGTTTTGAAAACTGTGTTGTTCCTGCCCTATAAGTTACATGGGGGTTACCAAAGTTGCCAAAACATGTTTATTTCTGCTGAAAAACACGTTTTGACAATTTCTGTACACTGGGGTTAAGGGCTGACTCAATGTGCTCTTCTGAGCCAGGCAGTTACACTGCGAATCTAAGGGCTGAGAAAAAGCGTTTATTTCGGGCTGAAAAACACGTTTTGAAAACTGTGCTGTTCTTGCCCTGTAAGTTACATGGTGGTGACCAAAGTTGCCAAAACGTGTTTATTTCTGCTGAAAAACACATATTGACAATTTCTGTACACTGGGGTTAAGTGCTGACTCAATGTGCTCTTCTGAGCCAGGCAGTTACACAGCGATTCTAAGGGCTGACAAAACGCGTTTATTTCGGGCTGAAAAACACGTTTTGAAAACTGTGTTGTTCCTACCCTATAAGTTACATGGGGGTTACCAAAGTTGCCAAAACATGTTTATTTCTGCTGAAAAACACGTTTTGACAATTTCTGAGCACTGGGGTTAAGGGCTGACTCAGTGTGCTCTTCTGAGCCAGGCAGTTACACTGCGAATCTAAGGGCTGAGAAAAAGCGTTTATTTCGGGCTGAAAAACACGTTTTGAAAACTGTGTTGTTCCTACCCTATAAGTTACATGGGGGGTACCAAAGTTGCCAAAACATGTTTATTTCTGCTGAAAAACACGTTTTGACAATTTCTGTACACTGGGGTTAAGGGCTGACTCAATGTGCTCTTCTGAGCCAGGCAGTTACACAGCGATTCTAAGGGCTGACAAAACGCGTTTATTTCGGGCTGAAAAACACGTTTTGAAAACTGTGCTGTTCCTGCCCTATAAGTTACATGGAGGTTACCAAAGTTGCCAAAACATGTTTATTTCTGCTGAAAAACACATTTTGACAATTTCTGTACACTGGGGTTAAGGGCTGACTCAATGTGCTCTTCTGAGCCAGGCAGTTACACAGCGATTCTAAGGGCTGACAAAACGCGTTTATTTCGGGCTGAAAAACACGTTTTGAAAACTGTGTTGTTCCTGCCCTAAAAGTTACATGGTGGTGACCAAAGTTGCCAAAACGTGTTTATTTCTGCTGAAAAACACGATTTGACAATTTCTGAGCACTGGGGTTAAGGGCTGACTCAATGTGCTCTTCTGAGCCAGGCAGTTACACTGCGAATCTAAGGGCTGAGAAAAAGCGTTTATTTCGGGCTGAAAAACACGTTTTGAAAACTGTGCTGTTCCTGCCCTATAAGTTACATGGTGGTGACCAAAGTTGCCAAAACATGTTTATTTCTGCTGAAAAACACGTTTTGACAATTTCTGAGCACTGGGGTTAAGGGCTGACTCAATGTGCTCTTCTGAGCCAGGCAGTTACACAGCGATTCTAAGGGCTGACAAAACGCGTTTATTTCGGGCTGAAAAACACGTTTTGAAAACTGTGTTGTTCCTGCCCTATAAGTTACATGGTGGTGACCAAAGTTGCCAAAACATGTTTATTTCTGCTGAAAAACACGTTTTGACAATTTCTGAGCACTGGGGTTAAGGGCTGACTCAGTGTGCTCTTCTGAGCCAGGCAGTTACACTGCGAATCTAAGGGCTGAGAAAAAGCGTTTATTTCGGGCTGAAAAACACGTTTTGAAAACTGTGTTGTTCCTACCCTATAAGTTACATGGGGGTTACCAAAGTTGCCAAAACATGTTTATTTCTGCTGAAAAACACGTTTTGACAATTTCTGTACACTGGGGTTAAGGGCTGACTCAATGTGCTCTTCTGAGCCAGGCAGTTACACTGCGATTCTAAGGGCTGACAAAACGCGTTTATTTCTGGCTGAAAAACACGTTTTGAAAACTGTGCTGTTCCTGCCCTATAAGTTACATGGTGGTGACCAAAGTTGCCAAAACATGTTTATTTCTGCTGAAAAACACGTTTTGACAATTTCTGAGCACTGGGGTTAAGGGCTGACTCAGTGTGCTCTTCTGAGCCAGGCAGTTACACTGCGAATCTAAGGGCTGAGAAAAAGCGTTTATTTCGGGCTGAAAAACACGTTTTGAAAACTGTGTTGTTCCTACCCTATAAGTTACATGGGGGTTACCAAAGTTGCCAAAACATGTTTATTTCTGCTGAAAAACACGTTTTGACAATTTCTGTACACTGGGGTTAAGGGCTGACTCAATGTGCTCTTCTGAGCCAGGCAGTTACACTGCGATTCTAAGGGCTGACAAAACGCGTTTATTTCGGGCTGAAAAACACGTTTTGAAAACTGTGCTGTTCCTGCCCTATAAGTTACATGGTGGTGACCAAAGTTGCCAAAACGTCTTTATTTCTGCTGAAAAACACGTTTTGACAATTTCTGAGCACTGGGGTTAAGGGCTGACTCAATGTGCTCTTCTGAGCCAGGCAGTTACACTGCGAATCTAAGGGCTGAGAAAAAGCGTTTATTTCGGGGTGAAAAACACGTTTTGAAAACTGTGTTGTTCCTACCCTATAAGTTACATGGGGGTTACCAAAGTTGCCAAAACATGTTTATTTCAGCTGAAAAACACGTTTTGACAATTTCTGTACACTGGGGTTAAGGGCTGACTCAATGTGCTCTTCTGAGCCAGGCAGTTACACTGCGAATCTAAGGGATGAGAAAAAGCGTTTATTTCGGGCTGAAAAACACGTTTTGAAAACTGTGCTGTTCCTGCCCTATAAGTTACATGGTGGTGACCAAAGTTGCCAAAACGTCTTTATTTCTGCTGAAAAACACGTTTTGACAATTTCTGAGCACTGGGGTTAAGGGCTGACTCAATGTGCTCTTCTGAGCCAGGCAGTTACACTGCGAATCTAAGGGCTGAGAAAAAGCGTTTATCTCGGGCTGAAAAACACGTTTTGAAAACTGTGCTGTTCCTGCCCTATAAGTTACATGGTGGTGACCAAAGTTATCAAAACATGTTTATTTCTGCTGAAAAACACGTTTTGACAATTTCTGAGCACTGGGGTTAAGGGCTGACTCAGTGTGCTCTTCTGAGCCAGGCAGTTACACTGCGAATCTAAGGGATGAGAAAAAGCGTTTATTTCGGGCTGAAAAACACGTTTTGAAAACTGTGTTGTTCCTACCCTATAAGTTACATGGGGGTTACCAAAGTTGCCAAAACATGTTTATTTCTGCTGAAAAACACGTTTTGACAATTTCTGTAAACTGGGGTTAAGGGCTGACTCAATGTGCTCTTCTGAGCAAGGCAGTTACACTGCGATTCTAAGGGCTGACAAAACGCGTTTATTTCGGGCTGAAAAACACGTTTTGAAAACTGTGCTGTTCCTGCCCTATAAGTTACATGGTGGTGACCAAAGTTGCCAAAACGTCTTTATTTCTGCTGAAAAACACGTTTTGACAATTTCTGAGCACTGGGGTTAAGGGCTGACTCAATGTGCTCTTCTGAGCCAGGCAGTTACACTGCGAATCTAAGGGCTGACAAAACGCGTTTATTTCGGGCTGAAAAACACGTTTTGAAAACTGTGTTGTTCCTGCCCTATAAGTTACATGGGGGTTACCAAAGTTGCCAAAACATGTTTATTTCTGCTGAAAAACACGTTTTGACAATTTCTGTACACTGGGGTTAAGGGCTGACTCAATGTGCTCTTCTGAGCCAGGCAGTTACACTGCGAATCTAAGGGCTGAGAAAAAGCGTTTATTTCGGGCTGAAAAACACGTTTTGAAAACTGTGCTGTTCCTGCCCTGTAAGTTACATGGTGGTGACCAAAGTTGCCAAAACGTGTTTATTTCTGCTGAAAAACACATTTTGACAATTTCTGTACACTGGGGTTAAGTGCTGACTCAATGTGCTCTTCTGAGCCAGGCAGTTACACAGCGATTCTAAGGGCTGACAAAACGCGTTTATTTCGGGCTGAAAAACACGTTTTGAAAACTGTGTTGTTCCTGCCCTATAAGTTACATGGGGGTTACCAAAGTTGCCAAAACATGTTTATTTCTGCTGAAAAACACGTTTTGACAATTTCTGTACACTGGGGTTAAGGGCTGACTCAATGTGCTCTTCTGAGCCAGGCAGTTACACTGCGAATCTAAGGGCTGAGAAAAAGCGTTTATTTCGGGCTGAAAAACACGTTTTGAAAACTGTGCTGTTCTTGCCCTGTAAGTTACATGGTGGTGACCAAAGTTGCCAAAACGTGTTTATTTCTGCTGAAAAACACATATTGACAATTTCTGTACACTGGGGTTAAGTGCTGACTCAATGTGCTCTTCTGAGCCAGGCAGTTACACAGCGATTCTAAGGGCTGACAAAACGCGTTTATTTCGGGCTGAAAAACACGTTTTGAAAACTGTGTTGTTCCTACCCTATAAGTTACATGGGGGTTACCAAAGTTGCCAAAACATGTTTATTTCTGCTGAAAAACACGTTTTGACAATTTCTGAGCACTGGGGTTAAGGGCTGACTCAGTGTGCTCTTCTGAGCCAGGCAGTTACACTGCGAATCTAAGGGCTGAGAAAAAGCGTTTATTTCGGGCTGAAAAACACGTTTTGAAAACTGTGTTGTTCCTACCCTATAAGTTACATGGGGGGTACCAAAGTTGCCAAAACATGTTTATTTCTGCTGAAAAACACGTTTTGACAATTTCTGTACACTGGGGTTAAGGGCTGACTCAATGTGCTCTTCTGAGCCAGGCAGTTACACAGCGATTCTAAGGGCTGACAAAACGCGTTTATTTCGGGCTGAAAAACACGTTTTGAAAACTGTGCTGTTCCTGCCCTATAAGTTACATGGAGGTTACCAAAGTTGCCAAAACATGTTTATTTCTGCTGAAAAACACATTTTGACAATTTCTGTACACTGGGGTTAAGGGCTGACTCAATGTGCTCTTCTGAGCCAGGCAGTTACACAGCGATTCTAAGGGCTGACAAAACGCGTTTATTTCGGGCTGAAAAACACGTTTTGAAAACTGTGTTGTTCCTGCCCTAAAAGTTACATGGTGGTGACCAAAGTTGCCAAAACGTGTTTATTTCTGCTGAAAAACACGATTTGACAATTTCTGAGCACTGGGGTTAAGGGCTGACTCAATGTGCTCTTCTGAGCCAGGCAGTTACACAGCGATTCTAAGGGCTGACAAAACGCGTTTATTTCGGGCTGAAAAACACGTTTTGAAAACTGTGTTGTTCCTGCCCTATAAGTTACATGGTGGTGACCAAAGTTGCCAAAACATGTTTATTTCTGCTGAAAAACACGTTTTGACAATTTCTGAGCACTGGGGTTAAGGGCTGACTCAGTGTGCTCTTCTGAGCCAGGCAGTTACACTGCGAATCTAAGGGCTGAGAAAAAGCGTTTATTTCGGGCTGAAAAACACGTTTTGAAAACTGTGTTGTTCCTACCCTATAAGTTACATGGGGGTTACCAAAGTTGCCAAAACATGTTTATTTCTGCTGAAAAACACGTTTTGACAATTTCTGTACACTGGGGTTAAGGGCTGACTCAATGTGCTCTTCTGAGCCAGGCAGTTACACTGCGATTCTAAGGGCTGACAAAACGCGTTTATTTCTGGCTGAAAAACACGTTTTGAAAACTGTGCTGTTCCTGCCCTATAAGTTACATGGTGGTGACCAAAGTTGCCAAAACATGTTTATTTCTGCTGAAAAACACGTTTTGACAATTTCTGAGCACTGGGGTTAAGGGCTGACTCAGTGTGCTCTTCTGAGCCAGGCAGTTACACTGCGAATCTAAGGGCTGAGAAAAAGCGTTTATTTCGGGCTGAAAAACACGTTTTGAAAACTGTGTTGTTCCTACCCTATAAGTTACATGGGGGTTACCAAAGTTGCCAAAACATGTTTATTTCTGCTGAAAAACACGTTTTGACAATTTCTGTACACTGGGGTTAAGGGCTGACTCAATGTGCTCTTCTGAGCCAGGCAGTTACACAGCGATTCTAAGGGCTGACAAAACGCGTTTATTTCGGGCCGAAAAACACGTTTTGAAAACTGTGTTGTTCCTGCCCTATAAGTTACATGGGGGTTACCAAAGTTGCCAAAACATGTTTATTTCTGCTGAAAAACACGTTTTGACAATTTCTGTACACTGGGGTTAAGGGCTGACTCAATGTGCTCTTCTGAGCCAGGCAGTTACACTGCGATTCTAAGGGCTGACAAAACGCGTTTATTTCGGGCTGAAAAACACGTTTTGAAAACTGTGCTGTTCCTGCCCTATAAGTTACATGGTGGTGACCAAAGTTGCCAAAACGTCTTTATTTCTGCTGAAAAACACGTTTTGACAATTTCTGAGCACTGGGGTTAAGGGCTGACTCAATGTGCTCTTCTGAGCCAGGCAGTTACACTGCGAATCTAAGGGCTGAGAAAAAGCGTTTATTTCGGGCTGAAAAACACGTTTTGAAAACTGTGTTGTTCCTACCCTATAAGTTACATGGGGGTTACCAAAGTTGCCAAAACATGTTTATTTCAGCTGAAAAACACGTTTTGACAATTTCTGTACACTGGGGTTAAGGGCTGACTCAATGTGCTCTTCTGAGCCAGGCAGTTACACTGCGAATCTAAGGGCTGAGAAAAAGCGTTTATCTCGGGCTGAAAAACACGTTTTGAAAACTGTGCTGTTCCTGCCCTATAAGTTACATGGTGGTGACCAAAGTTATCAAAACATGTTTATTTCTGCTGAAAAACACGTTTTGACAATTTCTGAGCACTGGGGTTAAGGGCTGACTCAGTGTGCTCTTCTGAGCCAGGCAGTTACACTGCGAATCTAAGGGATGAGAAAAAGCGTTTATTTCGGGCTGAAAAACACGTTTTGAAAACTGTGTTGTTCCTACCCTGTAAGTTACATGGGGGTTACCAAAGTTGCCAAAACATGTTTATTTCTGCTGAAAAACACGTTTTGACAATTTCTGTAAACTGGGGTTAAGGGCTGACTCAATGTGCTCTTCTGAGCAAGGCAGTTACACTGCGATTCTAAGGGCTGACAAAACGCGTTTATTTCGGGCTGAAAAACACGTTTTGAAAACTGTGCTGTTCCTGCCCTATAAGTTACATGGTGGTGACCAAAGTTGCCAAAACGTCTTTATTTCTGCTGAAAAACACGTTTTGACAATTTCTGAGCACTGGGGTTAAGGGCTGACTCAATGTGCTCTTCTGAGCCAGGCAGTTACACTGCGAATCTAAGGGCTGACAAAACGCGTTTATTTCGGGCTGAAAAACACGTTTTGAAAACTGTGTTGTTCCTGCCCTATAAGTTACATGGGGGTTACCAAAGTTGCCAAAACATGTTTATTTCTGCTGAAAAACACGTTTTGACAATTTCTGTACACTGGGGTTAAGGGCTGACTCAATGTGCTCTTCTGAGCCAGGCAGTTACACTGCGAATCTAAGGGCTGAGAAAAAGCGTTTATTTCGGGCTGAAAAACACGTTTTGAAAACTGTGCTGTTCCTGCCCTGTAAGTTACATGGTGGTGACCAAAGTTGCCAAAACGTGTTTATTTCTGCTGAAAAACACATTTTGACAATTTCTGTACACTGGGGTTAAGTGCTGACTCAATGTGCTCTTCTGAGCCAGGCAGTTACACAGCGATTCTAAGGGCTGACAAAACGCGTTTATTTCGGGCTGAAAAACACGTTTTGAAAACTGTGTTGTTCCTGCCCTATAAGTTACATGGGGGTTACCAAAGTTGCCAAAACATGTTTATTTCTGCTGAAAAACACGTTTTGACAATTTCTGTACACTGGGGTTAAGGGCTGACTCAATGTGCTCTTCTGAGCCAGGCAGTTACACTGCGAATCTAAGGGCTGAGAAAAAGCGTTTATTTCGGGCTGAAAAACACGTTTTGAAAACTGTG
The DNA here is from genome assembly GCF_055471065.1 of Atractosteus spatula. Lineage (NCBI taxonomy): Eukaryota > Metazoa > Chordata > Actinopteri > Semionotiformes > Lepisosteidae > Atractosteus > Atractosteus spatula. The sequence goes on from NC_142713.1 coordinate 13,568,100, forward strand.
CTGTTCCTGCCCTGTAAGTTACATGGTGGTGACCAAAGTTGCCAAAACGTGTTTATTTCTGCTGAAAAACACATTTTGACAATTTCTGTACACTGGGGTTAAGTGCTGACTCAATGTGCTCTTCTGAGCCAGGCAGTTACACAGCGATTCTAAGGGCTGACAAAACGCGTTTATTTCGGGCTGAAAAACACGTTTTGAAAACTGTGTTGTTCCTACCCTATAAGTTACATGGGGGTTACCAAAGTTGCCAAAACATGTTTATTTCTGCTGAAAAACACGTTTTGACAATTTCTGAGCACTGGGGTTAAGGGCTGACTCAGTGTGCTCTTCTGAGCCAGGCAGTTACACTGCGAATCTAAGGGCTGAGAAAAAGCGTTTATTTCGGGCTGAAAAACACGTTTTGAAAACTGTGTTGTTCCTACCCTATAAGTTACATGGGGGGTACCAAAGTTGCCAAAACATGTTTATTTCTGCTGAAAAACACGTTTTGACAATTTCTGTACACTGGGGTTAAGGGCTGACTCAATGTGCTCTTCTGAGCCAGGCAGTTACACAGCGATTCTAAGGGCTGACAAAACGCGTTTATTTCGGGCTGAAAAACACGTTTTGAAAACTGTGCTGTTCCTGCCCTATAAGTTACATGGAGGTTACCAAAGTTGCCAAAACATGTTTATTTCTGCTGAAAAACACATTTTGACAATTTCTGTACACTGGGGTTAAGGGCTGACTCAATGTGCTCTTCTGAGCCAGGCAGTTACACAGCGATTCTAAGGGCTGACAAAACGCGTTTATTTCGGGCTGAAAAACACGTTTTGAAAACTGTGTTGTTCCTGCCCTAAAAGTTACATGGTGGTGACCAAAGTTGCCAAAACGTGTTTATTTCTGCTGAAAAACACGATTTGACAATTTCTGAGCACTGGGGTTAAGGGCTGACTCAATGTGCTCTTCTGAGCCAGGCAGTTACACAGCGATTCTAAGGGCTGACAAAACGCGTTTATTTCGGGCTGAAAAACACGTTTTGAAAACTGTGTTGTTCCTGCCCTATAAGTTACATGGTGGTGACCAAAGTTGCCAAAACATGTTTATTTCTGCTGAAAAACACGTTTTGACAATTTCTGAGCACTGGGGTTAAGGGCTGACTCAGTGTGCTCTTCTGAGCCAGGCAGTTACACTGCGAATCTAAGGGCTGAGAAAAAGCGTTTATTTCGGGCTGAAAAACACGTTTTGAAAACTGTGTTGTTCCTACCCTATAAGTTACATGGGGGTTACCAAAGTTGCCAAAACATGTTTATTTCTGCTGAAAAACACGTTTTAACAATTTCTGTACACTGGGGTTAAGGGCTGACTCAATGTGCTCTTCTGAGCCAGGCAGTTACACTGCGATTCTAAGGGCTGACAAAACGCGTTTATTTCGGGCTGAAAAACACGTTTTGAAAACTGTGCTGTTCCTGCCCTATAAGTTACATGGTGGTGACCAAAGTTGCCAAAACATGTTTATTTCTGCTGAAAAACACGTTTTGACAATTTCTGAGCACTGGGGTTAAGGGCTGACTCAGTGTGCTCTTCTGAGCCAGGCAGTTACACTGCGAATCTAAGGGCTGAGAAAAAGCGTTTATTTCGGGCTGAAAAACACGTTTTGAAAACTGTGTTGTTCCTACCCTATAAGTTACATGGGGGTTACCAAAGTTGCCAAAACATGTTTATTTCTGCTGAAAAACACGTTTTGACAATTTCTGTACACTGGGGTTAAGGGCTGACTCAATGTGCTCTTCTGAGCCAGGCAGTTACAAAGCGATTCTAAGGGCTGACAAAACGCGTTTATTTCGGGCTGAAAAACACGTTTTGAAAACTGTGCTGTTCCTGCCCTATAAGTTACATGGTGGTGACCAAAGTTGCCAAAACGTCTTTATTTCTGCTGAAAAACACGTTTTGACAATTTCTGAGCACTGGGGTTAAGGGCTGACTCAATGTGCTCTTCTGTGCCAGGCAGTTACACTGCGAATCTAAGGGCTGAGAAAAAGCGTTTATTTCGTGCTGAAAAACACGTTTTGAAAACTGTGTTGTTCCTGCCCTAAAAGTTACATGGTGGTGACCAAAGTTGCCAAAACGTGTTTATTTCTGCTGAAAAACACGATTTGACAATTTCTGAGCACTGGGGTTAAGGGCTGACTCAATGTGCTCTTCTGAGCCAGGCAGTTACACTGCGAATCTAAGGGCTGAGAAAAAGCGTTTATTTCGGGCTGAAAAACACGTTTTGAAAACTGTGCTGTTCCTGCCCTATAAGTTACATGGTGGTGACCAAAGTTGCCAAAACGTCTTTATTTCTGCTGAAAAACACGTTTTGACAATTTCTGAGCACTGGGGTTAAGGGCTGACTCAATGTGCTCTTCTGAGCCAGGCAGTTACACTGCGAATCTAAGGGCTGAGAAAAAGCGTTTATTTCGGGCTGAAAAACACGTTTTGAAAACTGTGTTGTTCCTGCCCTATAAGTTACACGGGGGTTACCAAAGTTGCCAAAACATGTTTATTTCTGCTGAAAAACACGTTTTGACAATTTCTGTACACTGGGGTTAAGGGCTGACTCAATGTGCTCTTCTGAGCCAGGCAGTTACACAGCAATTCTAAAGGCTGACAAAACGCGTTTATTTCGGGCTGAAAAACACGTTTTGAAAACTGTGTTGTTCCTACCCTATAAGTTACATGGTGGTGACCAAAGTTGCCAAAACGTCTTTATTTCTGCTGAAAAACACGTTTTGACAATTTCTGAGCACTGGGGTTAAGGGCTGACTCAATGTGCTCTTCTGAGCCAGGCAGTTACACTGCGAATCTAAGGGCTGAGAAAAAGCGTTTATTTCGGGCTGAAAAACACGTTTTGAAAACTGTGCTGTTCCTGCCCTATAAGTTACATGGTGGTGACCAAAGTTGCCAAAACATGTTTATTTCTGCTGAAAAACACGTTTTGACAATTTCTGAGCACTGGGGTTAAGGGCTGACTCAGTGTGCTCTTCTGAGCCAGGCAGTTACACTGCGAATCTAAGGGCTGAGAAAAAGCGTTTATTTCGGGCTGAAAAACACGTTTTGAAAACTGTGTTGTTCCTACCCTATAAGTTACATGGGGGTTACCAAAGTTGCCAAAACATGTTTATTTCTGCTGAAAAACACGTTTTGACAATTTCTGTACACTGGGGTTAAGGGCTGACTCAATGTGCTCTTCTGAGCCAGGCAGTTACACTGCGATTCTAAGGGCTGACAAAACGCGTTTATTTCGGGCTGAAAAACACGTTTTGAAAACTGTGCTGTTCCTGCCCTATAAGTTACATGGTGGTGACCAAAGTTGCCAAAACGTCTTTATTTCTGCTGAAAAACACGTTTTGACAATTTCTGCACACTGGGGTTAAGGGCTGACTCAATGTGCTCTTCTGAGCCAGGCAGTTACACAGCGATTCTAAGGGCTGACAAAACGCGTTTATTTCGGGCTGAAAAACACGTTTTGAAAACTGTGTTGTTCCTGCCCTAAAAGTTACATGGTGGTTACCAAAGTTGCCAAAACGTGTTTATTTCTGCTGAAAAACACGATTTGACAATTTCTGCACACTGGGGTTAAGGGCTGACTCAATGTGCTCTTCTGAGCCAGGCAGTTACACAGCGATTCTAAGGGCTGACAAAACGCGTTTATTTCGGGCTGAAAAACACGTTTTGAAAACTGTGTTGTTCCTGCCCTAAAAGTTACATGGTGGTGACCAAAGTTGCCAAAACGTGTTTATTTCTGCTAAAAAACACGATTTGACAATTTCTGAGCACTGGGGTTAAGGGCTGACTCAATGTGCTCTTCTGAGCCAGGCAGTTACACTGCGAATCTAAGGGCTGAGAAAAAGCGATTATTTCGGGCTGAAAAACACGTTTTGAAAACTGTGTTGTTCCTACCCTATAAGTTACATGGGGGTTACCAAAGTTGCCAAAACATGTTTATTTCTGCTGAAAAACACGTTTTGACAATTTCTGTACACTGGGGTTAAGGGCTGACTCAATGTGCTCTTCTGAGCCAGGCAGTTACACAGCGATTCTAAGGGCTGACAAAACGCGTTTATTTCGGGCTGAAAAACACGTTTTGAAAACTGTGCTGTTCCTGCCCTATAAGTTACATGGTGGTGACCAAAGTTGCCAAAACGTCTTTATTTCTGCTGAAAAACACGTTTTGACAATTTCTGAGCACTGGGGTTAAGGGCTGACTCAATGTGCTCTTCTGTGCCAGGCAGTTACACTGCGAATCTAAGGGCTGAGAAAAAGCGTTAATTTCGGGCTGAAAAACACGTTTTGAAAACTGTGTTGTTCCTACCCTATAAGTTACATGGGGGTTACCAAAGTTGCCAAAACATGTTTATTTCTGCTGAAAAACACATTTTGACAATTTCTGTACACTGGGGTTAAGGGCTGACTCAATGTGCTCTTCTGAGCCAGGCAGTTACACAGCGATTCTAAGGGCTGACAAAACGCGTTTATTTCGGGCTGAAAAACACGTTTTGAAAACTGTGTTGTTCCTGCCCTAAAAGTTACATGGTGGTGACCAAAGTTGCCAAAACGTGTTTATTTCTGCTGAAAAACACGATTTGACAATTTCTGAGCACTGGGGTTAAGGGCTGACTCAATGTGCTCTTCTGAGCCAGGCAGTTACACTGCGAATCTAAGGGCTGAGAAAAAGCGTTTATTTCGGGCTGAAAAACACGTTTTGAAAACTGTGCTGTTCCTGCCCTATAAGTTACATGGTGGTGACCAAAGTTGCCAAAACGTCTTTATTTCTGCTGAAAAACACGTTTTGACAATTTCTGAGCACTGGGGTTAAGGGCTGACTCAATGTGCTCTTCTGAGCCAGGCAGTTACACTGCGAATCTAAGGGCTGAGAAAAAGCGTTTATTTCGGGCTGAAAAACACGTTTTGAAAACTGTGTTGTTCCTGCCCTATAAGTTACACGGGGGTTACCAAAGTTGCCAAAACATGTTTATTTCTGCTGAAAAACACGTTTTGACAATTTCTGTACACTGGGGTTAAGGGCTGACTCAATGTGCTCTTCTGAGCCAGGCAGTTACACAGCAATTCTAAAGGCTGACAAAACGCGTTTATTTCGGGCTGAAAAACACGTTTTGAAAACTGTGTTGTTCCTGCCCTATAAGTTACATGGTGGTGACCAAAGTTGCCAAAACGTCTTTATTTCTGCTGAAAAACACGTTTTGACAATTTCTGAGCACTGGGGTTAAGGGCTGACTCAATCTGCTCTTCTGAGCCAGGCAGTTACACTGCGAATCTAAGGGCTGAGAAAAAGCGTTTATTTCGGGCTGAAAAACACGTTTTGAAAACTGTGTTGTTCCTACCCTATAAGTTACATGGGGGTTACCAAAGTTGCCAAAACATGTTTATTTCAGCTGAAAAACACGTTTTGACAATTTCTGTACACTGGGGTTAAGGGCTGACTCAATGTGCTCTTCTGAGCCAGGCAGTTACACAGCGATTCTAAGGGCTGACAAAACGCGTTTATTTCGGGCCGAAAAACACGTTTTGAAAACTGTGTTGTTCCTGCCCTATAAGTTACATGGGGGTTACCAAAGTTGCCAAAACATGTTTATTTCTGCTGAAAAACACGTTTTGACAATTTCTGTACACTGGGGTTAAGGGCTGACTCAATGTGCTCTTCTGAGCCAGGCAGTTACACTGCGATTCTAAGGGCTGACAAAACGCGTTTATTTCGGGCTGAAAAACACGTTTTGAAAACTGTGCTGTTCCTGCCCTATAAGTTACATGGTGGTGACCAAAGTTGCCAAAACGTCTTTATTTCTGCTGAAAAACACGTTTTGACAATTTCTGAGCACTGGGGTTAAGGGCTGACTCAATGTGCTCTTCTGAGCCAGGCAGTTACACTGCGAATCTAAGGGCTGAGAAAAAGCGTGTATTTCGGGCTGAAAAACACGTTTTGAAAACTGTGCTGTTCCTGCCCTATAAGTTACATGGTGGTGACCAAAGTTGCCAAAACATGTTTATTTCTGCTGAAAAACACGTTTTGACAATTTCTGAGCACTGGGGTTAAGGGCTGACTCAGTGTGCTCTTCTGAGCCAGGCAGTTACACTGCGAATCTAAGGGCTGAGAAAAAGCGTTTATTTCGGGCTGAAAAACACGTTTTGAAAACTGTGCTGTTCCTGCCCTATAAGTTACACGGGGGTTACCAAAGTTGCCAAAACATGTTTATTTCTGCTGAAAAACACGTTTTGACAATTTCTGTACACTGGGGTTAAGGGCTGACTCAATGTGCTCTTCTGAGCCAGGCAGTTACACAGCGATTCTAAGGGCTGACAAAACGCGTTTATTTCGGGCTGAAAAACACGTTTTGAAAACTGTGTTGTTCCTGCCCTAAAAGTTACATGGTGGTGACCAAAGTTGCCAAAACGTGTTTATTTCTGCTGAAAAACACGATTTGACAATTTCTGAGCACTGGGGTTAAGGGCTGACTCAATGTGCTCTTCTGAGCCAGGCAGTTACACAGCGATTCTAAGGGCTGACAAAACGCGTTTATTTCGGGCTGAAAAACACGTTTTGAAAACTGTGTTGTTCCTGCCCTATAAGTTACATGGTGGTGACCAAAGTTGCCAAAACATGTTTATTTCTGCTGAAAAACACGTTTTGACAATTTCTGAGCACTGGGGTTAAGGGCTGACTCAGTGTGCTCTTCTGAGCCAGGCAGTTACACTGCGAATCTAAGGGCTGAGAAAAAGCGTTTATTTCGGGCTGAAAAACACGTTTTGAAAACTGTGTTGTTCCTACCCTATAAGTTACATGGGGGTTACCAAAGTTGCCAAAACATGTTTATTTCTGCTGAAAAACACGTTTTGACAATTTCTGTACACTGGGGTTAAGGGCTGACTCAATGTGCTCTTCTGAGCCAGGCAGTTACACTGCGATTCTAAAGGCTGACAAAACGCGTTTATTTCGGGCTGAAAAACACGTTTTGAAAACTGTGCTGTTCCTGCCCTATAAGTTACATGGTGGTGACCAAAGTTGCCAAAACATGTTTATTTCTGCTGAAAAACACGTTTTGACAATTTCTGAGCACTGGGGTTAAGGGCTGACTCAGTGTGCTCTTCTGAGCCAGGCAGTTACACTGCGAATCTAAGGGCTGAGAAAAAGCGTTTATTTCGGGCTGAAAAACACGTTTTGAAAACTGTGTTGTTCCTACCCTATAAGTTACATGGGGGTTACCAAAGTTGCCAAAACATGTTTATTTCTGCTGAAAAACACGTTTTGACAATTTCTGTAAACTGGGGTTAAGGGCTGATTCAATGTGCTCTTCTGAGCCAGGCAGTTACACTGCGATTCTAAGGGCTGACAAAACGCGTTTATTTCGGGCTGAAAAACACGTTTTGAAAACTGTGCTGTTCCTGCCCTATAAGTTACATGGTGGTGACCAAAGTTGCCAAAACGTCTTTATTTCTGCTGAAAAACACGTTTTGACAATTTCTGAGCACTGGGGTTAAGGGCTGACTCAATGTGCTCTTCTGAGCCAGGCAGTTACACTGCGAATCTAAGGGCTGAGAAAAAGCGTTTATTTCGGGCTGAAAAACACGTTTTGAAAACTGTGCTGTTCCTGCCCTGTAAGTTACATGGTGGTGACCAAAGTTGCCAAAACATGTTTATTTCTGCTGAAAAACACGTTTTGACAATTTCTGAGCACTGGGGTTAAGGGCTGACTCAGTGTGCTCTTCTGAGCCAGGCAGTTACACTGCGAATCTAAGGGCTGAGAAAAAGCGTTTATTTCGGGCTGAAAAACACGTTTTGAAAACTGTGTTGTTCCTACCCTATAAGTTACATGGGGGTTACCAAAGTTGCCAAAACATGTTTATTTCTGCTGAAAAACACGTTTTGACAATTTCTGTACACTGGGGTTAAGGGCTGACTCAATGTGCTCTTCTGAGCCAGGCAGTTACACTGCGATTCTAAGGGCTGACAAAACGCGTTTATTTCGGGCTGAAAAACACGTTTTGAAAACTGTGCTGTTCCTGCCCTATAAGTTACATGGTGGTGACCAAAGTTGCCAAAACATGTTTATTTCAGCTGAAAAACACGTTTTGACAATTTCTGAGCACTGGGGTTAAGGGCTGACTCAGTGTGCTCTTCTGAGCCAGACAGTTACACTGCGAATCTAAGGGCTGAGAAAAAGCGTTTATTTCGGGCTGAAAAACACGTTTTGAAAACTGTGCTGTTCCTGCCCTATAAGTTACATGGTGGTGACCAAAGTTGCCAAAACGTCTTTATTTCTGCTGAAAAACACGTTTTGACAATTTCTGAGCACTGGGGTTAAGGGCTGACTCAATGTGCTCTTCTGAGCCAGGCAGTTACACTGCGAATCTAAGGGCTGAGAAAAAGCGTTTATTTCGGGCTGAAAAACACGTTTTGAAAACTGTGTTGTTCCTGCCCTATAAGTTACACGGGGGTTACCAAAGTTGCCAAAACATGTTTATTTCTGCTGAAAAACACGTTTTGACAATTTCTGTACACTGGGGTTAAGGGCTGACTCAATGTGCTCTTCTGAGCCAGGCAGTTACACTGCGATTCTAAGGGCTGACAAAACGCGTTTATTTCGGGCTGAAAAACACGTTTTGAAAACTGTGCTGTTCCTGCCCTATAAGTTACATGGTGGTGACCAAAGTTGCCAAAACGTCTTTATTTCTGCTGAAAAACACGTTTTGACAATTTCTGAGCACTGGGGTTAAGGGCTGACTCAATGTGCTCTTCTGAGCCAGGCAGTTACACTGCGAATCTAAGGGCTGAAAAAAAGCGTTTATTTCGGGCTGAAAAACACGTTTTGAAAACTGTGTTGTTCCTACCCTATAAGTTACATGGGGGTTACCAAAGTTGCCAAAACATGTTTATTTCTGCTGAAAAACACGTTTTGACAATTTCTGTACACTGGGGTTAAGGGCTGACTCAATGTGCTCTTCTGAGCCAGGCAGTTACACTGCTATTCTAAGGGCTGACAAAACGCGTTTATTTCGGGCTGAAAAACACGTTTTGAAAACTGTGCTGTTCCTGCCCTATAAGTTACATGGTGGTGACCAAAGTTGCCAAAACGTCTTTATTTCTGCTGAAAAACACGTTTTGACAATTTCTGAGCACTGGGGTTAAGGGCTGACTCAATGTGCTCTTCTGAGCCAGGCAGTTACACTGCGAATCTAAGGGCTGAGAAAAAGCGTTTATTTCGGGCTGAAAAACACGTTTTGAAAACTGTGTTGTTCCTACCCTATAAGTTACATGGGGGTTACCAAAGTTGCCAAAACATGTTTATTTCTGCTGAAAAACACATTTTGACAATTTCTGTACACTGGGGTTAAGGGCTGACTCAATGTGCTCTTCTGAGCCAGGCAGTTACACAGCGATTCTAAGGGCTGACAAAACGCGTTTATTTCGGGCTGAAAAACACGTTTTGAAAACTGTGTTGTTCCTGCCCTAAAAGTTACATGGTGGTGACCAAAGTTGCCAAAACGTGTTTATTTCTGCTGAAAAACACGATTTGACAATTTCTGAGCAATGGGGTTAAGGGCTGACTCAATGTGCTCTTCTGAGCCAGGCAGTTACACTGCGAATCTAAGGGCTGAGAAAAAGCGTTTATTTCGGGCTGAAAAACACGTTTTGAAAACTGTGCTGTTCCTGCCCTATAAGTTACATGGTGGTGACCAAAGTTGCCAAAACGTCTTTATTTCTGCTGAAAAACACGTTTTGACAATTTCTGAGCACTGGGGTTAAGGGCTGACTCAATGTGCTCTTCTGAGCCAGGCAGTTACACTGCGAATCTAAGGGCTGAGAAAAAGCGTTTATTTCGGGCTGAAAAACACGTTTTGAAAACTGTGTTGTTCCTGCCCTATAAGTTACACGGGGGTTACCAAAGTTGCCAAAACATGTTTATTTCTGCTGAAAAACACGTTTTGACAATTTCTGTACACTGGGGTTAAGGGCTGACTCAATGTGCTCTTCTGAGCCAGGCAGTTACACAGCAATTCTAAAGGCTGACAAAACGCGTTTATTTCGGGCTGAAAAACACGTTTTGAAAACTGTGTTGTTCCTGCCCTATAAGTTACATGGTGGTGACCAAAGTTGCCAAAACGTCTTTATTTCTGCTGAAAAACACGTTTTGACAATTTCTGAGCACTGGGGTTAAGGGCTGACTCAATCTGCTCTTCTGAGCCAGGCAGTTACACTGCGAATCTAAGGGCTGAGAAAAAGCGTTTATTTCGGGCTGAAAAACACGTTTTGAAAACTGTGTTGTTCCTACCCTATAAGTTACATGGGGGTTACCAAAGTTGCCAAAACATGTTTATTTCAGCTGAAAAACACGTTTTGACAATTTCTGTACACTGGGGTTAAGGGCTGACTCAATGTGCTCTTCTGAGCCAGGCAGTTACACAGCGATTCTAAGGGCTGACAAAACGCGTTTATTTCGGGCCGAAAAACACGTTTTGAAAACTGTGTTGTTCCTGCCCTATAAGTTACATGGGGGTTACCAAAGTTGCCAAAACATGTTTATTTCTGCTGAAAAACACGTTTTGACAATTTCTGTACACTGGGGTTAAGGGCTGACTCAATGTGCTCTTCTGAGCCAGGCAGTTACACTGCGATTCTAAGGGCTGACAAAACGCGTTTATTTCGGGCTGAAAAACACGTTTTGAAAACTGTGCTGTTCCTGCCCTATAAGTTACATGGTGGTGACCAAAGTTGCCAAAACGTCTTTATTTCTGCTGAAAAACACGTTTTGACAATTTCTGAGCACTGGGGTTAAGGGCTGACTCAATGTGCTCTTCTGAGCCAGGCAGTTACACTGCGAATCTAAGGGCTGAGAAAAAGCGTTTATTTCGGGCTGAAAAACACGTTTTGAAAACTGTGCTGTTCCTGCCCTATAAGTTACATGGTGGTGACCAAAGTTATCAAAACATGTTTATTTCTGCTGAAAAACACGTTTTGACAATTTCTGAGCACTGGGGTTAAGGGCTGACTCAGTGTGCTCTTCTGAGCCAGGCAGTTACACTGCGAATCTAAGGGATGAGAAAAAGCGTTTATTTCTGGCTGAAAAACACGTTTTGAAAACTGTGTTGTTCCTACCCTATAAGTTACATGGGGGTTACCAAAGTTGCCAAAACATGTTTATTTCTGCTGAAAAACACGTTTTGACAATTTCTGTAAACTGGGGTTAAGGGCTGACTCAATGTGCTCTTCTGAGCAAGGCAGTTACACTGCGATTCTAAGGGCTGACAAAACGCGTTTATTTCGGGCTGAAAAACACGTTTTGAAAACTGTGCTGTTCCTGCCCTATAAGTTACATGGTGGTGACCAAAGTTGCCAAAACGTCTTTATTTCTGCTGAAAAACACGTTTTGACAATTTCTGAGCACTGGGGTTAAGGGCTGACTCAATGTGCTCTTCTGAGCCAGGCAGTTACACTGCGAATCTAAGGGCTGAGAAAAAGCGTTTATTTCGGGCTGAAAAACACGTTTTGAAAACTGTGCTGTTCCTGCCCTGTAAGTTACATGGTGGTGACCAAAGTTGCCAAAACGTGTTTATTTCTGCTGAAAAACACATTTTGACAATTTCTGTACACTGGGGTTAAGTGCTGACTCAATGTGCTCTTCTGAGCCAGGCAGTTACACAGCGATTCTAAGGGCTGACAAAACGCGTTTATTTCGGGCTGAAAAACACGTTTTGAAAACTGTGTTGTTCCTGCCCTATAAGTTACATGGGGGTTACCAAAGTTGCCAAAACATGTTTATTTCTGCTGAAAAACACGTTTTGACAATTTCTGTACACTGGGGTTAAGGGCTGACTCAATGTGCTCTTCTGAGCCAGGCAGTTACACTGCGAATCTAAGGGCTGAGAAAAAGCGTTTATTTCGGGCTGAAAAACACGTTTTGAAAACTGTGCTGTTCTTGCCCTGTAAGTTACATGGTGGTGACCAAAGTTGCCAAAACGTGTTTATTTCTGCTGAAAAACACATATTGACAATTTCTGTACACTGGGGTTAAGTGCTGACTCAATGTGCTCTTCTGAGCCAGGCAGTTACACAGCGATTCTAAGGGCTGACAAAACGCGTTTATTTCGGGCTGAAAAACACGTTTTGAAAACTGTGTTGTTCCTACCCTATAAGTTACATGGGGGTTACCAAAGTTGCCAAAACATGTTTATTTCTGCTGAAAAACACGTTTTGACAATTTCTGAGCACTGGGGTTAAGGGCTGACTCAGTGTGCTCTTCTGAGCCAGGCAGTTACACTGCGAATCTAAGGGCTGAGAAAAAGCGTTTATTTCGGGCTGAAAAACACGTTTTGAAAACTGTGTTGTTCCTACCCTATAAGTTACATGGGGGGTACCAAAGTTGCCAAAACATGTTTATTTCTGCTGAAAAACACGTTTTGACAATTTCTGTACACTGGGGTTAAGGGCTGACTCAATGTGCTCTTCTGAGCCAGGCAGTTACACAGCGATTCTAAGGGCTGACAAAACGCGTTTATTTCGGGCTGAAAAACACGTTTTGAAAACTGTGCTGTTCCTGCCCTATAAGTTACATGGAGGTTACCAAAGTTGCCAAAACATGTTTATTTCTGCTGAAAAACACATTTTGACAATTTCTGTACACTGGGGTTAAGGGCTGACTCAATGTGCTCTTCTGAGCCAGGCAGTTACACAGCGATTCTAAGGGCTGACAAAACGCGTTTATTTCGGGCTGAAAAACACGTTTTGAAAACTGTGTTGTTCCTGCCCTAAAAGTTACATGGTGGTGACCAAAGTTGCCAAAACGTGTTTATTTCTGCTGAAAAACACGATTTGACAATTTCTGAGCACTGGGGTTAAGGGCTGACTCAATGTGCTCTTCTGAGCCAGGCAGTTACACTGCGAATCTAAGGGCTGAGAAAAAGCGTTTATTTCGGGCTGAAAAACACGTTTTGAAAACTGTGCTGTTCCTGCCCTATAAGTTACATGGTGGTGACCAAAGTTGCCAAAACATGTTTATTTCTGCTGAAAAACACGTTTTGACAATTTCTGAGCACTGGGGTTAAGGGCTGACTCAATGTGCTCTTCTGAGCCAGGCAGTTACACAGCGATTCTAAGGGCTGACAAAACGCGTTTATTTCGGGCTGAAAAACACGTTTTGAAAACTGTGTTGTTCCTGCCCTATAAGTTACATGGTGGTGACCAAAGTTGCCAAAACATGTTTATTTCTGCTGAAAAACACGTTTTGACAATTTCTGAGCACTGGGGTTAAGGGCTGACTCAGTGTGCTCTTCTGAGCCAGGCAGTTACACTGCGAATCTAAGGGCTGAGAAAAAGCGTTTATTTCGGGCTGAAAAACACGTTTTGAAAACTGTGTTGTTCCTACCCTATAAGTTACATGGGGGTTACCAAAGTTGCCAAAACATGTTTATTTCTGCTGAAAAACACGTTTTGACAATTTCTGTACACTGGGGTTAAGGGCTGACTCAATGTGCTCTTCTGAGCCAGGCAGTTACACTGCGATTCTAAGGGCTGACAAAACGCGTTTATTTTTGGCTGAAAAACACGTTTTGAAAACTGTGCTGTTCCTGCCCTATAAGTTACATGGTGGTGACCAAAGTTGCCAAAACATGTTTATTTCTGCTGAAAAACACGTTTTGACAATTTCTGAGCACTGGGGTTAAGGGCTGACTCAGTGTGCTCTTCTGAGCCAGGCAGTTACACTGCGAATCTAAGGGCTGAGAAAAAGCGTTTATTTCGGGCTGAAAAACACGTTTTGAAAACTGTGTTGTTCCTACCCTATAAGTTACATGGGGGTTACCAAAGTTGCCAAAACATGTTTATTTCTGCTGAAAAACACGTTTTGACAATTTCTGTACACTGGGGTTAAGGGCTGACTCAATGTGCTCTTCTGAGCCAGGCAGTTACACTGCGATTCTAAGGGCTGACAAAACGCGTTTATTTCGGGCTGAAAAACACGTTTTGAAAACTGTGCTGTTCCTGCCCTATAAGTTACATGGTGGTGACCAAAGTTGCCAAAACGTCTTTATTTCTGCTGAAAAACACGTTTTGACAATTTCTGAGCACTGGGGTTAAGGGCTGACTCAATGTGCTCTTCTGAGCCAGGCAGTTACACTGCGAATCTAAGGGCTGAGAAAAAGCGTTTATTTCGGGCTGAAAAACACGTTTTGAAAACTGTGTTGTTCCTACCCTATAAGTTACATGGGGGTTACCAAAGTTGCCAAAACATGTTTATTTCAGCTGAAAAACACGTTTTGACAATTTCTGTACACTGGGGTTAAGGGCTGACTCAATGTGCTCTTCTGAGCCAGGCAGTTACACAGCGATTCTAAGGGCTGACAAAACGCGTTTATTTCGGGCCGAAAAACACGTTTTGAAAACTGTGTTGTTCCTGCCCTATAAGTTACATGGGGGTTACCAAAGTTGCCAAAACATGTTTATTTCTGCTGAAAAACACGTTTTGACAATTTCTGTACACTGGGGTTAAGGGCTGACTCAATGTGCTCTTCTGAGCCAGGCAGTTACACTGCGATTCTAAGGGCTGACAAAACGCGTTTATTTCGGGCTGAAAAACACGTTTTGAAAACTGTGCTGTTCCTGCCCTATAAGTTACATGGTGGTGACCAAAGTTGCCAAAACGTCTTTATTTCTGCTGAAAAACACGTTTTGACAATTTCTGAGCACTGGGGTTAAGGGCTGACTCAATGTGCTCTTCTGAGCCAGGCAGTTACACTGCGAATCTAAGGGATGAGAAAAAGCGTTTATTTCGGGCTGAAAAACACGTTTTGAAAACTGTGTTGTTCCTACCCTATAAGTTACATGGGGGTTACCAAAGTTGCCAAAACATGTTTATTTCTGCTGAAAAACACGTTTTGACAATTTCTGTAAACTGGGGTTAAGGGCTGACTCAATGTGCTCTTCTGAGCAAGGCAGTTACACTGCGATTCTAAGGGCTGACAAAACGCGTTTATTTCGGGCTGAAAAACACGTTTTGAAAACTGTGCTGTTCCTGCCCTATAAGTTACATGGTGGTGACCAAAGTTGCCAAAACGTCTTTATTTCTGCTGAAAAACACGTTTTGACAATTTCTGAGCACTGGGGTTAAGGGCTGACTCAATGTGCTCTTCTGAGCCAGGCAGTTACACTGCGAATCTAAGGGCTGACAAAACGCGTTTATTTCGGGCTGAAAAACACGTTTTGAAAACTGTGTTGTTCCTGCCCTATAAGTTACATGGGGGTTACCAAAGTTGCCAAAACATGTTTATTTCTGCTGAAAAACACGTTTTGACAATTTCTGTACACTGGGGTTAAGGGCTGACTCAATGTGCTCTTCTGAGCCAGGCAGTTACACTGCGAATCTAAGGGCTGAGAAAAAGCGTTTATTTCGGGCTGAAAAACACGTTTTGAAAACTGTGCTGTTCCTACCCTATAAGTTACATGGTGGTGACCAAAGTTGCCAAAACATGTTTATTTCTGCTGAAAAACACGTTTTGACAATTTCTGTAAACTGGGGTTAAGGGCTGACTCAATGTGCTCTTCTGAGCAAGGCAGTTACACTGCGATTCTAAGGGCTGACAAAACGCGTTTATTTCGGGCTGAAAAACACGTTTTGAAAACTGTGCTGTTCCTGCCCTATAAGTTACATGGTGGTGACCAAAGTTGCCAAAACGTCTTTATTTCTGCTGAAAAACACGTTTTGACAATTTCTGAGCACTGGGGTTAAGGGCTGACTCAATGTGCTCTTCTGAGCCAGGCAGTTACACTGCGAATCTAAGGGCTGAGAAAAAGCGTTTATTTCGGGCTGAAAAACACGTTTTGAAAACTGTGCTGTTCCTGCCCTGTAAGTTACATGGTGGTGACCAAAGTTGCCAAAACGTGTTTATTTCTGCTGAAAAACACATTTTGACAATTTCTGTACACTGGGGTTAAGTGCTGACTCAATGTGCTCTTCTGAGCCAGGCAGTTACACAGCGATTCTAAGGGCTGACAAAACGCGTTTATTTCGGGCTGAAAAACACGTTTTGAAAACTGTGTTGTTCCTGCCCTATAAGTTACATGGGGGTTACCAAAGTTGCCAAAACATGTTTATTTCTGCTGAAAAACACGTTTTGACAATTTCTGTACACTGGGGTTAAGGGCTGACTCAATGTGCTCTTCTGAGCCAGGCAGTTACACTGCGAATCTAAGGGCTGAGAAAAAGCGTTTATTTCGGGCTGAAAAACACGTTTTGAAAACTGTGCTGTTCTTGCCCTGTAAGTTACATGGTGGTGACCAAAGTTGCCAAAACGTGTTTATTTCTGCTGAAAAACACATATTGACAATTTCTGTACACTGGGGTTAAGTGCTGACTCAATGTGCTCTTCTGAGCCAGGCAGTTACACAGCGATTCTAAGGGCTGACAAAACGCGTTTATTTCGGGCTGAAAAACACGTTTTGAAAACTGTGTTGTTCCTACCCTATAAGTTACATGGGGGTTACCAAAGTTGCCAAAACATGTTTATTTCTGCTGAAAAACACGTTTTGACAATTTCTGAGCACTGGGGTTAAGGGCTGACTCAGTGTGCTCTTCTGAGCCAGGCAGTTACACTGCGAATCTAAGGGCTGAGAAAAAGCGTTTATTTCGGGCTGAAAAACACGTTTTGAAAACTGTGTTGTTCCTACCCTATAAGTTACATGGGGGGTACCAAAGTTGCCAAAACATGTTTATTTCTGCTGAAAAACACGTTTTGACAATTTCTGTACACTGGGGTTAAGGGCTGACTCAATGTGCTCTTCTGAGCCAGGCAGTTACACAGCGATTCTAAGGGCTGACAAAACGCGTTTATTTCGGGCTGAAAAACACGTTTTGAAAACTGTGCTGTTCCTGCCCTATAAGTTACATGGAGGTTACCAAAGTTGCCAAAACATGTTTATTTCTGCTGAAAAACACATTTTGACAATTTCTGTACACTGGGGTTAAGGGCTGACTCAATGTGCTCTTCTGAGCCAGGCAGTTACACAGCGATTCTAAGGGCTGACAAAACGCGTTTATTTCGGGCTGAAAAACACGTTTTGAAAACTGTGTTGTTCCTGCCCTAAAAGTTACATGGTGGTGACCAAAGTTGCCAAAACGTGTTTATTTCTGCTGAAAAACACGATTTGACAATTTCTGAGCACTGGGGTTAAGGGCTGACTCAATGTGCTCTTCTGAGCCAGGCAGTTACACTGCGAATCTAAGGGCTGAGAAAAAGCGTTTATTTCGGGCTGAAAAACACGTTTTGAAAACTGTGCTGTTCCTGCCCTATAAGTTACATGGTGGTGACCAAAGTTGCCAAAACATGTTTATTTCTGCTGAAAAACAAGTTTTGACAATTTCTGAGCACTGGGGTTAAGGGCTGACTCAATGTGCTCTTCTGAGCCAGGCAGTTACACAGCGATTCTAAGGGCTGACAAAACGCGTTTATTTCGGGCTGAAAAACACGTTTTGAAAACTGTGTTGTTCCTGCCCTATAAGTTACATGGTGGTGACCAAAGTTGCCAAAACATGTTTATTTCTGCTGAAAAACACGTTTTGACAATTTCTGAGCACTGGGGTTAAGGGCTGACTCAGTGTGCTCTTCTGAGCCAGGCAGTTACACTGCGAATCTAAGGGCTGAGAAAAAGCGTTTATTTCGGGCTGAAAAACACGTTTTGAAAACTGTGTTGTTCCTACCCTATAAGTTACATGGGGGTTACCAAAGTTGCCAAAACATGTTTATTTCTGCTGAAAAACACGTTTTGACAATTTCTGTACACTGGGGTTAAGGGCTGACTCAATGTGCTCTTCTGAGCCAGGCAGTTACACTGCGATTCTAAGGGCTGACAAAACGCGTTTATTTCTGGCTGAAAAACACGTTTTGAAAACTGTGCTGTTCCTGCCCTATAAGTTACATGGTGGTGACCAAAGTTGCCAAAACATGTTTATTTCTGCTGAAAAACACGGTTTGACAATTTCTGAGCACTGGGGTTAAGGGCTGACTCAGTGTGCTCTTCTGAGCCAGGCAGTTACACTGCGAATCTAAGGGCTGAGAAAAAGCGTTTATTTCGGGCTGAAAAACACGTTTTGAAAACTGTGTTGTTCCTACCCTATAAGTTACATGGGGGTTACCAAAGTTGCCAAAACATGTTTATTTCTGCTGAAAAACACGTTTTGACAATTTCTGTACACTGGGGTTAAGGGCTGACTCAATGTGCTCTTCTGAGCCAGGCAGTTACACTGCGATTCTAAGGGCTGACAAAACGCGTTTATTTCGGGCTGAAAAACACGTTTTGAAAACTGTGCTGTTCCTGCCCTATAAGTTACATGGTGGTGACCAAAGTTGCCAAAACGTCTTTATTTCTGCTGAAAAACACGTTTTGACAATTTCTGAGCACTGGGGTTAAGGGCTGACTCAATGTGCTCTTCTGAGCCAGGCAGTTACACTGCGAATCTAAGGGCTGAGAAAAAGCGTTTATTTCGGGCTGAAAAACACGTTTTGAAAACTGTGTTGTTCCTACCCTATAAATTACATGGGGGTTACCAAAGTTGCCAAAACATGTTTATTTCAGCTGAAAAACACGTTTTGACAATTTCTGTACACTGGGGTTAAGGGCTGACTCAATGTGCTCTTCTGAGCCAGGCAGTTACACAGCGATTCTAAGGGCTGACAAAACGCGTTTATTTCGGGCCGAAAAACACGTTTTGAAAACTGTGTTGTTCCTGCCCTATAAGTTACATGGGGGTTACCAAAGTTGCCAAAACATGTTTATTTCTGCTGAAAAACACGTTTTGACAATTTCTGTACACTGGGGTTAAGGGCTGACTCAATGTGCTCTTCTGAGCCAGGCAGTTACA
Source organism: Atractosteus spatula (assembly GCF_055471065.1). NCBI lineage: Eukaryota > Metazoa > Chordata > Actinopteri > Semionotiformes > Lepisosteidae > Atractosteus > Atractosteus spatula. The sequence continues at coordinate 13,586,987 of NC_142713.1, forward strand.
CTGCGATTCTAAGGGCTGACAAAACGCGTTTATTTCGGGCTGAAAAACACGTTTTGAAAACTGTGCTGTTCCTGCCCTATAAGTTACATGGTGGTGACCAAAGTTGCCAAAACGTCTTTATTTCTGCTGAAAAACACGTTTTGACAATTTCTGAGCACTGGGGTTAAGGGCTGACTCAATGTGCTCTTCTGAGCCAGGCAGTTACACTGCGAATCTAAGGGCTGAGAAAAAGCGTTTATCTCGGGCTGAAAAACACGTTTTGAAAACTGTGCTGTTCCTGCCCTATAAGTTACATGGTGGTGACCAAAGTTATCAAAACATGTTTATTTCTGCTGAAAAACACGTTTTGACAATTTCTGAGCACTGGGGTTAAGGGCTGACTCAGTGTGCTCTTCTGAGCCAGGCAGTTACACTGCGAATCTAAGGGATGAGAAAAAGCGTTTATTTCGGGCTGAAAAACACGTTTTGAAAACTGTGTTGTTCCTACCCTATAAGTTACATGGGGGTTACCAAAGTTGCCAAAACATGTTTATTTCTGCTGAAAAACACGTTTTGACAATTTCTGTAAACTGGGGTTAAGGGCTGACTCAATGTGCTCTTCTGAGCAAGGCAGTTACACTGCGATTCTAAGGGCTGACAAAACGCGTTTATTTCGGGCTGAAAAACACGTTTTGAAAACTGTGCTGTTCCTGCCCTATAAGTTACATGGTGGTGACCAAAGTTGCCAAAACGTCTTTATTTCTGCTGAAAAACACGTTTTGACAATTTCTGAGCACTGGGGTTAAGGGCTGACTCAATGTGCTCTTCTGAGCCAGGCAGTTACACTGCGAATCTAAGGGCTGACAAAACGCGTTTATTTCGGGCTGAAAAACACGTTTTGAAAACTGTGTTGTTCCTGCCCTATAAGTTACATGGGGGTTACCAAAGTTGCCAAAACATGTTTATTTCTGCTGAAAAACACGTTTTTACAATTTCTGTACACTGGGGTTAAGGGCTGACTCAATGTGCTCTTCTGAGCCAGGCAGTTACACTGCGAATCTAAGGGCTGAGAAAAAGCGTTTATTTCGGGCTGAAAAACACGTTTTGAAAACTGTGCTGTTCCTGCCCTGTAAGTTACATGGTGGTGACCAAAGTTGCCAAAACGTGTTTATTTCTGCTGAAAAACACATTTTGACAATTTCTGTACACTGGGGTTAAGTGCTGACTCAATGTGCTCTTCTGAGCCAGGCAGTTACACAGCGATTCTAAGGGCTGACAAAACGCGTTTATTTCGGGCTGAAAAACACGTTTTGAAAACTGTGTTGTTCCTGCCCTATAAGTTACATGGGGGTTACCAAAGTTGCCAAAACATGTTTATTTCTGCTGAAAAACACGTTTTGACAATTTCTGTACACTGGGGTTAAGGGCTGACTCAATGTGCTCTTCTGAGCCAGGCAGTTACACTGCGAATCTAAGGGCTGAGAAAAAGCGTTTATTTCGGGCTGAAAAACACGTTTTGAAAACTGTGTTGTTCCTACCCTATAAGTTACATGGGGGGTACCAAAGTTGCCAAAACATGTTTATTTCTGCTGAAAAACACGTTTTGACAATTTCTGTACACTGGGGTTAAGGGCTGACTCAATGTGCTCTTCTGAGCCAGGCAGTTACACAGCGATTCTAAGGGCTGACAAAACGCGTTTATTTCGGGCTGAAAAACACGTTTTGAAAACTGTGCTGTTCCTGCCCTATAAGTTACATGGAGGTTACCAAAGTTGCCAAAACATGTTTATTTCTGCTGAAAAACACATTTTGACAATTTCTGTACACTGGGGTTAAGGGCTGACTCAATGTGCTCTTCTGAGCCAGGCAGTTACACAGCGATTCTAAGGGCTGACAAAACGCGTTTATTTCGGGCTGAAAAACACGTTTTGAAAACTGTGTTGTTCCTGCCCTAAAAGTTACATGGTGGTGACCAAAGTTGCCAAAACGTGTTTATTTCTGCTGAAAAACACGATTTGACAATTTCTGAGCACTGGGGTTAAGGGCTGACTCAATGTGCTCTTCTGAGCCAGGCAGTTACACAGCGATTCTAAGGGCTGACAAAACGCGTTTATTTCGGGCTGAAAAACACGTTTTGAAAACTGTGTTGTTCCTGCCCTATAAGTTACATGGTGGTGACCAAAGTTGCCAAAACATGTTTATTTCTGCTGAAAAACACGTTTTGACAATTTCTGAGCACTGGGGTTAAGGGCTGACTCAGTGTGCTCTTCTGAGCCAGGCAGTTACACTGCGAATCTAAGGGCTGAGAAAAAGCGTTTATTTCGGGCTGAAAAACACGTTTTGAAAACTGTGTTGTTCCTACCCTATAAGTTACATGGGGGTTACCAAAGTTGCCAAAACATGTTTATTTCTGCTGAAAAACACGTTTTGACAATTTCTGTACACTGGGGTTAAGGGCTGACTCAATGTGCTCTTCTGAGCCAGGCAGTTACACTGCGATTCTAAGGGCTGACAAAACGCGTTTATTTCTGGCTGAAAAACACGTTTTGAAAACTGTGCTGTTCCTGCCCTATAAGTTACATGGTGGTGACCAAAGTTGCCAAAACATGTTTATTTCTGCTGAAAAACACGTTTTGACAATTTCTGAGCACTGGGGTTAAGGGCTGACTCAGTGTGCTCTTCTGAGCCAGGCAGTTACACTGCGAATCTAAGGGCTGAGAAAAAGCGTTTATTTCGGGCTGAAAAACACGTTTTGAAAACTGTGTTGTTCCTACCCTATAAGTTACATGGGGGTTACCAAAGTTGCCAAAACATGTTTATTTCTGCTGAAAAACACGTTTTGACAATTTCTGTACACTGGGGTTAAGGGCTGACTCAATGTGCTCTTCTGAGCCAGGCAGTTACACTGCGATTCTAAGGGCTGACAAAACGCGTTTATTTCGGGCTGAAAAACACGTTTTGAAAACTGTGCTGTTCCTGCCCTATAAGTTACATGGTGGTGACCAAAGTTGCCAAAACGTCTTTATTTCTGCTGAAAAACACGTTTTGACAATTTCTGAGCACTGGGGTTAAGGGCTGACTCAATGTGCTCTTCTGAGCCAGGCAGTTACACTGCGAATCTAAGGGCTGAGAAAAAGCGTTTATTTCGGGCTGAAAAACACGTTTTGAAAACTGTGTTGTTCCTACCCTATAAGTTACATGGGGGTTACCAAAGTTGCCAAAACATGTTTATTTCAGCTGAAAAACACGTTTTGACAATTTCTGTACACTGGGGTTAAGGGCTGACTCAATGTGCTCTTCTGAGCCAGGCAGTTACACAGCGATTCTAAGGGCTGACAAAACGCGTTTATTTCGGGCCGAAAAACACGTTTTGAAAACTGTGTTGTTCCTGCCCTATAAGTTACATGGGGGTTACCAAAGTTGCCAAAACATGTTTATTTCTGCTGAAAAACACGTTTTGACAATTTCTGTACACTGGGGTTAAGGGCTGACTCAATGTGCTCTTCTGAGCCAGGCAGTTACACTGCGATTCTAAGGGCTGACAAAACGCGTTTATTTCGGGCTGAAAAACACGTTTTGAAAACTGTGCTGTTCCTGCCCTATAAGTTACATGGTGGTGACCAAAGTTGCCAAAACGTCTTTATTTCTGCTGAAAAACACGTTTTGACAATTTCTGAGCACTGGGGTTAAGGGCTGACTCAATGTGCTCTTCTGAGCCAGGCAGTTACACTGCGAATCTAAGGGCTGAGAAAAAGCGTTTATCTCGGGCTGAAAAACACGTTTTGAAAACTGTGCTGTTCCTGCCCTATAAGTTACATGGTGGTGACCAAAGTTATCAAAACATGTTTATTTCTGCTGAAAAACACGTTTTGACAATTTCTGAGCACTGGGGTTAAGGGCTGACTCAGTGTGCTCTTCTGAGCCAGGCAGTTACACTGCGAATCTAAGGGATGAGAAAAAGCGTTTATTTCGGGCTGAAAAACACGTTTTGAAAACTGTGTTGTTCCTACCCTGTAAGTTACATGGGGGTTACCAAAGTTGCCAAAACATGTTTATTTCTGCTGAAAAACACGTTTTGACAATTTCTGTAAACTGGGGTTAAGGGCTGACTCAATGTGCTCTTCTGAGCAAGGCAGTTACACTGCGATTCTAAGGGCTGACAAAACGCGTTTATTTCGGGCTGAAAAACACGTTTTGAAAACTGTGCTGTTCCTGCCCTATAAGTTACATGGTGGTGACCAAAGTTGCCAAAACGTCTTTATTTCTGCTGAAAAACACGTTTTGACAATTTCTGAGCACTGGGGTTAAGGGCTGACTCAATGTGCTCTTCTGAGCCAGGCAGTTACACTGCGAATCTAAGGGCTGACAAAACGCGTTTATTTCGGGCTGAAAAACACGTTTTGAAAACTGTGTTGTTCCTGCCCTATAAGTTACATGGGGGTTACCAAAGTTGCCAAAACATGTTTATTTCTGCTGAAAAACACGTTTTGACAATTTCTGTACACTGGGGTTAAGGGCTGACTCAATGTGCTCTTCTGAGCCAGGCAGTTACACTGCGAATCTAAGGGCTGAGAAAAAGCGTTTATTTCGGGTTGAAAAACACGTTTTGAAAACTGTGCTGTTCCTGCCCTGTAAGTTACATGGTGGTGACCAAAGTTGCCAAAACGTGTTTATTTCTGCTGAAAAACACATTTTGACAATTTCTGTACACTGGGGTTAAGTGCTGACTCAATGTGCTCTTCTGAGCCAGGCAGTTACACAGCGATTCTAAGGGCTGACAAAACGCGTTTATTTCGGGCTGAAAAACACGTTTTGAAAACTGTGTTGTTCCTACCCTATAAGTTACATGGGGGTTACCAAAGTTGCCAAAACATGTTTATTTCTGCTGAAAAACACGTTTTGACAATTTCTGAGCACTGGGGTTAAGGGCTGACTCAGTGTGCTCTTCTGAGCCAGGCAGTTACACTGCGAATCTAAGGGCTGAGAAAAAGCGTTTATTTCGGGCTGAAAAACACGTTTTGAAAACTGTGTTGTTCCTACCCTATAAGTTACATGGGGGGTACCAAAGTTGCCAAAACATGTTTATTTCTGCTGAAAAACACGTTTTGACAATTTCTGTACACTGGGGTTAAGGGCTGACTCAATGTGCTCTTCTGAGCCAGGCAGTTACACAGCGATTCTAAGGGCTGACAAAACGCGTTTATTTCGGGCTGAAAAACACGTTTTGAAAACTGTGCTGTTCCTGCCCTATAAGTTACATGGAGGTTACCAAAGTTGCCAAAACATGTTTATTTCTGCTGAAAAACACATTTTGACAATTTCTGTACACTGGGGTTAAGGGCTGACTCAATGTGCTCTTCTGAGCCAGGCAGTTACACAGCGATTCTAAGGGCTGACAAAACGCGTTTATTTCGGGCTGAAAAACACGTTTTGAAAACTGTGTTGTTCCTGCCCTAAAAGTTACATGGTGGTGACCAAAGTTGCCAAAACGTGTTTATTTCTGCTGAAAAACACGATTTGACAATTTCTGAGCACTGGGGTTAAGGGCTGACTCAATGTGCTCTTCTGAGCCAGGCAGTTACACAGCGATTCTAAGGGCTGACAAAACGCGTTTATTTCGGGCTGAAAAACACGTTTTGAAAACTGTGTTGTTCCTGCCCTATAAGTTACATGGTGGTGACCAAAGTTGCCAAAACATGTTTATTTCTGCTGAAAAACACGTTTTGACAATTTCTGAGCACTGGGGTTAAGGGCTGACTCAGTGTGCTCTTCTGAGCCAGGCAGTTACACTGCGAATCTAAGGGCTGAGAAAAAGCGTTTATTTCGGGCTGAAAAACACGTTTTGAAAACTGTGTTGTTCCTACCCTATAAGTTACATGGGGGTTACCAAAGTTGCCAAAACATGTTTATTTCTGCTGAAAAACACGTTTTGACAATTTCTGTACACTGGGGTTAAGGGCTGACTCAATGTGCTCTTCTGAGCCAGGCAGTTACACTGCGATTCTAAGGGCTGACAAAACGCGTTTATTTCGGGCTGAAAAACACGTTTTGAAAACTGTGCTGTTCCTGCCCTATAAGTTACATGGTGGTGACCAAAGTTGCCAAAACATGTTTATTTCTGCTGAAAAACACGTTTTGACAATTTCTGAGCACTGGGGTTAAGGGCTGACTCAGTGTGCTCTTCTGAGCCAGGCAGTTACACTGCGAATCTAAGGGCTGAGAAAAAGCGTTTATTTCGGGCTGAAAAACACGTTTTGAAAACTGTGTTGTTCCTACCCTATAAGTTACATGGGGGTTACCAAAGTTGCCAAAACATGTTTATTTCTGCTGAAAAACACGTTTTGACAATTTCTGTACACTGGGGTTAAGGGCTGACTCAATGTGCTCTTCTGAGCCAGGCAGTTACACTGCGATTCTAAGGGCTGACAAAACGCGTTTATTTCGGGCTGAAAAACACGTTTTGAAAACTGTGCTGTTCCTGCCCTATAAGTTACATGGTGGTGACCAAAGTTGCCAAAACGTCTTTATTTCTGCTGAAAAACACGTTTTGACAATTTCTGAGCACTGGGGTTAAGGGCTGACTCAATGTGCTCTTCTGAGCCAGGCAGTTACACTGCGAATCTAAGGGCTGAGAAAAAGCGTTTATTTCGGGCTGAAAAACACGTTTTGAAAACTGTGTTGTTCCTACCCTATAAGTTACATGGGGGTTACCAAAGTTGCCAAAACATGTTTATTTCTGCTGAAAAACACGTTTTGACAATTTCTGTACACTGGGGTTAAGGGCTGACTCAATGTGCTCTTCTGAGCCAGGCAGTTACAAAGCGATTCTAAGGGCTGACAAAACGCGTTTATTTCGGGCTGAAAAACACGTTTTGAAAACTGTGCTGTTCCTGCCCTATAAGTTACATGGTGGTGACCAAAGTTGCCAAAACGTCTTTATTTCTGCTGAAAAACACGTTTTGACAATTTCTGAGCACTGGGGTTAAGGGCTGACTCAATGTGCTCTTCTGTGCCAGGCAGTTACACTGCGAATCTAAGGGCTGAGAAAAAGCGTTTATTTCGTGCTGAAAAACACGTTTTGAAAACTGTGTTGTTCCTACCCTAAAAGTTACATGGTGGTGACCAAAGTTGCCAAAACGTGTTTATTTCTGCTGAAAAACACGTTTTGACAATTTCTGAGCACTGGGGTTAAGGGCTGACTCAATGTGCTCTTCTGAGCCAGGCAGTTACACTGCGAATCTAAGGGCTGAGAAAAAGCGTTTATTTCGGGCTGAAAAACACGTTTTGAAAACTGTGTTGTTCCTGCCCTATAAGTTACACGGGGGTTACCAAAGTTGCCAAAACATGTTTATTTCTGCTGAAAAACACGTTTTGACAATTTCTGTACACTGGGGTTAAGGGCTGACTCAATGTGCTCTTCTGAGCCAGGCAGTTACACAGCAATTCTAAAGGCTGACAAAACGCGTTTATTTCGGGCTGAAAAACAGGTTTTGAAAACTGTGTTGTTCCTACCCTATAAGTTACATGGTGGTGACCAAAGTTGCCAAAACGTCTTTATTTCTGCTGAAAAACACGTTTTGACAATTTCTGAGCACTGGGGTTAAGGGCTGACTCAATGTGCTCTTCTGAGCCAGGCAGTTACACTGCGAATCTAAGGGCTGAGAAAAAGCGTTTATTTCGGGCTGAAAAACACGTTTTGAAAACTGTGCTGTTCCTGCCCTATAAGTTACATGGTGGTGACCAAAGTTGCCAAAACATGTTTATTTCTGCTGAAAAACACGTTTTGACAATTTCTGAGCACTGGGGTTAAGGGCTGACTCAGTGTGCTCTTCTGAGCCAGGCAGTTACACTGCGAATCTAAGGGCTGAGAAAAAGCGTTTATTTCGGGCTGAAAAACACGTTTTGAAAACTGTGTTGTTCCTACCCTATAAGTTACATGGGGGTTACCAAAGTTGCCAAAACATGTTTATTTCTGCTGAAAAACACGTTTTGACAATTTCTGTACACTGGGGTTAAGGGCTGACTCAATGTGCTCTTCTGAGCCAGGCAGTTACACTGCGATTCTAAGGGCTGACAAAACGCGTTTATTTCGGGCTGAAAAACACGTTTTGAAAACTGTGCTGTTCCTGCCCTATAAGTTACATGGTGGTGACCAAAGTTGCCAAAACGTCTTTATTTCTGCTGAAAAACACGTTTTGACAATTTCTGCACACTGGGGTTAAGGGCTGACTCAATGTGCTCTTCTGAGCCAGGCAGTTACACAGCGATTCTAAGGGCTGACAAAACGCGTTTATTTCGGGCTGAAAAACACGTTTTGAAAACTGTGTTGTTCCTGCCCTAAAAGTTACATGGTGGTTACCAAAGTTGCCAAAACGTGTTTATTTCTGCTGAAAAACACGATTTGACAATTTCTGCACACTGGGGTTAAGGGCTGACTCAATGTGCTCTTCTGAGCCAGGCAGTTACACAGCGATTCTAAGGGCTGACAAAACGCGTTTATTTCGGGCTGAAAAACACGTTTTGAAAACTGTGTTGTTCCTGCCCTAAAAGTTACATGGTGGTGACCAAAGTTGCCAAAACGTGTTTATTTCTGCTAAAAAACACGATTTGACAATTTCTGAGCACTGGGGTTAAGGGCTGACTCAATGTGCTCTTCTGAGCCAGGCAGTTACACTGCGAATCTAAGGGCTGAGAAAAAGCGTTTATTTCGGGCTGAAAAACACGTTTTGAAAACTGTGTTGTTCCTACCCTATAAGTTACATGGGGGTTACCAAAGTTGCCAAAACATGTTTATTTCTGCTGAAAAACACGTTTTGACAATTTCTGTACACTGGGGTTAAGGGCTGACTCAATGTGCTCTTCTGAGCCAGGCAGTTACACAGCGATTCTAAGGGCTGACAAAACGCGTTTATTTCGGGCTGAAAAACACGTTTTGAAAACTGTGCTGTTCCTGCCCTATAAGTTACATGGTGGTGACCAAAGTTGCCAAAACGTCTTTATTTCTGCTGAAAAACACGTTTTGACAATTTCTGAGCACTGGGGTTAAGGGCTGACTCAATGTGCTCTTCTGTGCCAGGCAGTTACACTGCGAATCTAAGGGCTGAGAAAAAGCGTTAATTTCGGGCTGAAAAACACGTTTTGAAAACTGTGTTGTTCCTACCCTATAAGTTACATGGGGGTTACCAAAGTTGCCAAAACATGTTTATTTCTGCTGAAAAACACATTTTGACAATTTCTGTACACTGGGGTTAAGGGCTGACTCAATGTGCTCTTCTGAGCCAGGCAGTTACACAGCGATTCTAAGGGCTGACAAAACGCGTTTATTTCGGGCTGAAAAACACGTTTTGAAAACTGTGTTGTTCCTGCCCTAAAAGTTACATGGTGGTGACCAAAGTTGCCAAAACGTGTTTATTTCTGCTGAAAAACACGATTTGACAATTTCTGAGCACTGGGGTTAAGGGCTGACTCAATGTGCTCTTCTGAGCCAGGCAGTTACACTGCGAATCTAAGGGCTGAGAAAAAGCGTTTATTTCGGGCTGAAAAACACGTTTTGAAAACTGTGCTGTTCCTGCCCTATAAGTTACATGGTGGTGACCAAAGTTGCCAAAACGTCTTTATTTCTGCTGAAAAACACGTTTTGACAATTTCTGAGCACTGGGGTTAAGGGCTGACTCAATGTGCTCTTCTGAGCCAGGCAGTTACACTGCGAATCTAAGGGCTGAGAAAAAGCGTTTATTTCGGGCTGAAAAACACGTTTTGAAAACTGTGTTGTTCCTGCCCTATAAGTTACACGGGGGTTACCAAAGTTGCCAAAACATGTTTATTTCTGCTGAAAAACACGTTTTGACAATTTCTGTACACTGGGGTTAAGGGCTGACTCAATGTGCTCTTCTGAGCCAGGCAGTTACACAGCAATTCTAAAGGCTGACAAAACGCGTTTATTTCGGGCTGAAAAACACGTTTTGAAAACTGTGTTGTTCCTGCCCTATAAGTTACATGGTGGTGACCAAAGTTGCCAAAACGTCTTTATTTCTGCTGAAAAACACGTTTTGACAATTTCTGAGCACTGGGGTTAAGGGCTGACTCAATCTGCTCTTCTGAGCCAGGCAGTTACACTGCGAATCTAAGGGCTGAGAAAAAGCGTTTATTTCGGGCTGAAAAACACGTTTTGAAAACTGTGTTGTTCCTACCCTATAAGTTACATGGGGGTTACCAAAGTTGCCAAAACATGTTTATTTCAGCTGAAAAACACGTTTTGACAATTTCTGTACACTGGGGTTAAGGGCTGACTCAATGTGCTCTTCTGAGCCAGGCAGTTACACAGCGATTCTAAGGGCTGACAAAACGCGTTTATTTCGGGCCGAAAAACACGTTTTGAAAACTGTGTTGTTCCTGCCCTATAAGTTACATGGGGGTTACCAAAGTTGCCAAAACATGTTTATTTCTGCTGAAAAACACGTTTTGACAATTTCTGTACACTGGGGTTAAGGGCTGACTCAATGTGCTCTTCTGAGCCAGGCAGTTACACTGCGATTCTAAGGGCTGACAAAACGCGTTTATTTCGGGCTGAAAAACACGTTTTGAAAACTGTGCTGTTCCTGCCCTATAAGTTACATGGTGGTGACCAAAGTTGCCAAAACGTCTTTATTTCTGCTGAAAAACACGTTTTGACAATTTCTGAGCACTGGGGTTAAGGGCTGACTCAATGTGCTCTTCTGAGCCAGGCAGTTACACTGCGAATCTAAGGGCTGAGAAAAAGCGTGTATTTCGGGCTGAAAAACACGTTTTGAAAACTGTGCTGTTCCTGCCCTATAAGTTACATGGTGGTGACCAAAGTTGCCAAAACATGTTTATTTCTGCTGAAAAACACGTTTTGACAATTTCTGAGCACTGGGGTTAAGGGCTGACTCAGTGTGCTCTTCTGAGCCAGGCAGTTACACTGCGAATCTAAGGGCTGAGAAAAAGCGTTTATTTCGGGCTGAAAAACACGTTTTGAAAACTGTGCTGTTCCTGCCCTATAAGTTACATGGGGGTTACCAAAGTTGCCAAAACATGTTTATTTCTGCTGAAAAACACGTTTTGACAATTTCTGTACACTGGGGTTAAGGGCTGACTCAATGTGCTCTTCTGAGCCAGGCAGTTACACTGCGATTCTAAGGGCTGACAAAACGCGTTTATTTCGGGCTGAAAAACACGTTTTGAAAACTGTGCTGTTCCTGCCCTATAAGTTACATGGTGGTGACCAAAGTTGCCAAAACGTCTTTATTTCTGCTGAAAAACACGTTTTGACAATTTCTGCACACTGGGGTTAAGGGCTGACTCAATGTGCTCTTCTGAGCCAGGCAGTTACACAGCGATTCTAAGGGCTGACAAAACGCGTTTATTTCGGGCTGAAAAACACGTTTTGAAAACTGTGTTGTTCCTGCCCTAAAAGTTACATGGTGGTTACCAAAGTTGCCAAAACGTGTTTATTTCTGCTGAAAAACACGATTTGACAATTTCTGCACACTGGGGTTAAGGGCTGACTCAATGTGCTCTTCTGAGCCAGGCAGTTACACAGCGATTCTAAGGGCTGACAAAACGCGTTTATTTCGGGCTGAAAAACACGTTTTGAAAACTGTGCTGTTCCTGCCCTATAAGTTACATGGTGGTGACCAAAGTTGCCAAAACGTCTTTATTTCTGCTGAAAAACACGTTTTGACAATTTCTGAGCACTGGGGTTAAGGGCTGACTCAATGTGCTCTTCTGAGCCAGGCAGTTACACAGCGATTCTAAGGGCTGACAAAACGCGTTTATTTCGGGCTGAAAAACACGTTTTGAAAACTGTGTTGTTCCTGCCCTATAAGTTACATGGTGGTGACCAAAGTTGCCAAAACGTGTTTATTTCTGCTGAAAAACACGTTTTGACAATTTCTGAGCACTGGGGTTAAGGGCTGACTCAATGTGCTCTTCTGAGCCAGGCAGTTACACAGCGAGTCTAAGGGCTGACAAAACGCGTTTATTTCGGGCTGAAAAACACGTTTTGAAAACTGTGCTGTTCCTGCCCTATAAGTTACATGGTGGTGACCAAAGTTGCCAAAACGTCTTTATTTCTGCTGAAAAACACGTTTTGACAATTTCTGAGCACTGGGGTTAAGGGCTGACTCAATGTTCTCTTCTGTGCCAGGCAGTTACACTGCGAATCTAAGGGCTGAGAAAAAGCGTTTATTTCGGGCTGAAAAACACGTTTTGAAAACTTTGTTGTTCCTACCCTATAAGTTACATGGAGGTTACCAAAGTTGCCAAAACATGTTTATTTCTGCTGAAAAACACATTTTGACAATTTCTGTACACTGGGGTTAAGGGCTGACTCAATGTGCTCTTCTGAGCCAGGCAGTTACACAGCGATTCTAAGGGCTGACAAAACGCGTTTATTTCGGGCTGAAAAACACGTTTTGAAAACTGTGTTGTTCCTGCCCTAAAAGTTACATGGTGGTGACCAAAGTTGCCAAAACGTGTTTATTTCTGCTGAAAAACACGATTTGACAATTTCTGAGCACTGGGGTTAAGGGCTGACTCAATGTGCTCTTCTGAGCCAGGCAGTTACACTGCGATTCTAAGGGCTGACAAAACGCGTTTATTTCGGGCTGAAAAACACGTTTTGAAAACTGTGCTGTTCCTGCCCTATAAGTTACATGGTGGTGACCAAAGTTGCCAAAACATGTTTATTTCTGCTGAAAAACACGTTTTGACAATTTCTGAGCACTGGGGTTAAGGGCTGACTCAGTGTGCTCTTCTGAGCCAGGCAGTTACACTGCGAATCTAAGGGCTGAGAAAAAGCGTTTATTTCGGGCTGAAAAACACGTTTTGAAAACTGTGTTGTTCCTACCCTATAAGTTACATGGGGGTTACCAAAGTTGCCAAAACATGTTTATTTCTGCTGAAAAACACGTTTTGACAATTTCTGTAAACTGGGGTTAAGGGCTGATTCAATGTGTTCTTCTGAGCCAGGCAGTTACACTGCGATTCTAAGGGCTGACAAAACGCGTTTATTTCGGGCTGAAAAACACGTTTTGAAAACTGTGCTGTTCCTGCCCTATAAGTTACATGGTGGTGACCAAAGTTGCCAAAACGTCTTTATTTCTGCTGAAAAACACGTTTTGACAATTTCTGAGCACTGGGGTTAAGGGCTGACTCAATGTGCTCTTCTGAGCCAGGCAGTTACACTGCGAATCTAAGGGCTGAGAAAAAGCGTTTATTTCGGGCTGAAAAACACGTTTTGAAAACTGTGCTGTTCCTGCCCTGTAAGTTACATGGTGGTGACCAAAGTTGCCAAAACATGTTTATTTCTGCTGAAAAACACGTTTTGACAATTTCTGAGCACTGGGGTTAAGGGCTGACTCAGTGTGCTCTTCTGAGCCAGGCAGTTACACTGCGAATCTAAGGGCTGAGAAAAAGCGTTTATTTCGGGCTGAAAAACACGTTTTGAAAACTGTGTTGTTCCTACCCTATAAGTTACATGGGGGTTACCAAAGTTGCCAAAACATGTTTATTTCTGCTGAAAAACACGATTTGACAATTTCTGAGCACTGGGGTTAAGGGCTGACTCAATGTGCTCTTCTGAGCCAGGCAGTTACACTGCGAATCTAAGGGCTGAGAAAAAGCGTTTATTTCGGGCTGAAAAACACGTTTTGAAAACTGTGCTGTTCCTGCCCTATAAGTTACATGGTGGTGACCAAAGTTGCCAAAACGTCTTTATTTCTGCTGAAAAACACGTTTTGACAATTTCTGAGCACTGGGGTTAAGGGCTGACTCAATGTGCTCTTCTGAGCCAGGCAGTTACACTGCGAATCTAAGGGCTGAGAAAAAGCGTTTATTTCGGGCTGAAAAACACGTTTTGAAAACTGTGTTGTTCCTGCCCTATAAGTTACACGGGGGTTACCAAAGTTGCCAAAACATGTTTATTTCTGCTGAAAAACACGTTTTGACAATTTCTGTACACTGGGGTTAAGGGCTGACTCAATGTGCTCTTCTGAGCCAGGCAGTTACACAGCAATTCTAAAGGCTGACAAAACGCGTTTATTTCGGGCTGAAAAACACGTTTTGAAAACTGTGTTGTTCCTACCCTATAAGTTACATGGTGGTGACCAAAGTTGCCAAAACGTCTTTATTTCTGCTGAAAAACACGTTTTGACAATTTCTGAGCACTGGGGTTAAGGGCTGACTCAATGTGCTCTTCTGAGCCAGGCAGTTACACTGCGAATCTAAGGGCTGAGAAAAAGCGTTTATTTCGGGCTGAAAAACACGTTTTGAAAACTGTGCTGTTCCTGCCCTATAAGTTACATGGTGGTGACCAAAGTTGCCAAAACATGTTTATTTCTGCTGAAAAACACGTTTTGACAATTTCTGAGCACTGGGGTTAAGGGCTGACTCAGTGTGCTCTTCTGAGCCAGGCAGTTACACTGCGAATCTAAGGGCTGAGAAAAAGCGTTTATTTCGGGCTGAAAAACACGTTTTGAAAACTGTGTTGTTCCTACCCTATAAGTTACATGGGGGTTACCAAAGTTGCCAAAACATGTTTATTTCTGCTGAAAAACACGTTTTGACAATTTCTGTACACTGGGGTTAAGGGCTGACTCAATGTGCTCTTCTGAGCCAGGCAGTTACACTGCGATTCTAAGGGCTGACAAAACGCGTTTATTTCGGGCTGAAAAACACGTTTTGAAAACTGTGCTGTTCCTGCCCTATAAGTTACATGGTGGTGACCAAAGTTGCCAAAACGTCTTTATTTCTGCTGAAAAACACGTTTTGACAATTTCTGCACACTGGGGTTAAGGGCTGACTCAATGTGCTCTTCTGAGCCAGGCAGTTACACAGCGATTCTAAGGGCTGACAAAACGCGTTTATTTCGGGCTGAAAAACACGTTTTGAAAACTGTGTTGTTCCTGCCCTAAAAGTTACATGGTGGTTACCAAAGTTGCCAAAACGTGTTTATTTCTGCTGAAAAACACGATTTGACAATTTCTGCACACTGGGGTTAAGGGCTGACTCAATGTGCTCTTCTGAGCCAGGCAGTTACACAGCGATTCTAAGGGCTGACAAAACGCGTTTATTTCGGGCTGAAAAACACGTTTTGAAAACTGTGTTGTTCCTGCCCTAAAAGTTACATGGTGGTGACCAAAGTTGCCAAAACGTGTTTATTTCTGCTAAAAAACACGATTTGACAATTTCTGAGCACTGGGGTTAAGGGCTGACTCAATGTGCTCTTCTGAGCCAGGCAGTTACACTGCGAATCTAAGGGCTGAGAAAAAGCGTTTATTTCGGGCTGAAAAACACGTTTTGAAAACTGTGTTGTTCCTACCCTATAAGTTACATGGGGGTTACCAAAGTTGCCAAAACATGTTTATTTCTGCTGAAAAACACGTTTTGACAATTTCTGTACACTGGGGTTAAGGGCTGACTCAATGTGCTCTTCTGAGCCAGGCAGTTACACAGCGATTCTAAGGGCTGACAAAACGCGTTTATTTCGGGCTGAAAAACACGTTTTGAAAACTGTGCTGTTCCTGCCCTATAAGTTACATGGTGGTGACCAAAGTTGCCAAAACGTCTTTATTTCTGCTGAAAAACACGTTTTGACAATTTCTGAGCACTGGGGTTAAGGGCTGACTCAATGTGCTCTTCTGTGCCAGGCAGTTACACTGCGAATCTAAGGGCTGAGAAAAAGCGTTAATTTCGGGCTGAAAAACACGTTTTGAAAACTGTGTTGTTCCTACCCTATAAGTTACATGGGGGTTACCAAAGTTGCCAAAACATGTTTATTTCTGCTGAAAAACACATTTTGACAATTTCTGTACACTGGGGTTAAGGGCTGACTCAATGTGCTCTTCTGAGCCAGGCAGTTACACAGCGATTCTAAGGGCTGACAAAACGCGTTTATTTCGGGCTGAAAAACACGTTTTGAAAACTGTGTTGTTCCTGCCCTAAAAGTTACATGGTGGTGACCAAAGTTGCCAAAACGTGTTTATTTCTGCTGAAAAACACGATTTGACAATTTCTGAGCACTGGGGTTAAGGGCTGACTCAATGTGCTCTTCTGAGCCAGGCAGTTACACTGCGAATCTAAGGGCTGAGAAAAAGCGTTTATTTCGGGCTGAAAAACACGTTTTGAAAACTGTGCTGTTCCTGCCCTATAAGTTACATGGTGGTGACCAAAGTTGCCAAAACGTCTTTATTTCTGCTGAAAAACACGTTTTGACAATTTCTGAGCACTGGGGTTAAGGGCTGACTCAATGTGCTCTTCTGAGCCAGGCAGTTACACTGCGAATCTAAGGGCTGAGAAAAAGCGTTTATTTCGGGCTGAAAAACACGTTTTGAAAACTGTGTTGTTCCTGCCCTATAAGTTACACGGGGGTTACCAAAGTTGCCAAAACATGTTTATTTCTGCTGAAAAACACGTTTTGACAATTTCTGTACACTGGGGTTAAGGGCTGACTCAATGTGCTCTTCTGAGCCAGGCAGTTACACAGCAATTCTAAAGGCTGACAAAACGCGTTTATTTCGGGCTGAAAAACACGTTTTGAAAACTGTGTTGTTCCTGCCCTATAAGTTACATGGTGGTGACCAAAGTTGCCAAAACGTCTTTATTTCTGCTGAAAAACACGTTTTGACAATTTCTGAGCACTGGGGTTAAGGGCTGACTCAATCTGCTCTTCTGAGCCAGGCAGTTACACTGCGAATCTAAGGGCTGAGAAAAAGCGTTTATTTCGGGCTGAAAAACACGTTTTGAAAACTGTGTTGTTCCTACCCTATAAGTTACATGGGGGTTACCAAAGTTGCCAAAACATGTTTATTTCAGCTGAAAAACACGTTTTGACAATTTCTGTACACTGGGGTTAAGGGCTGACTCAATGTGCTCTTCTGAGCCAGGCAGTTACACAGCGATTCTAAGGGCTGACAAAACGCGTTTATTTCGGGCCGAAAAACACGTTTTGAAAACTGTGTTGTTCCTGCCCTATAAGTTACATGGGGGTTACCAAAGTTGCCAAAACATGTTTATTTCTGCTGAAAAACACGTTTTGACAATTTCTGTACACTGGGGTTAAGGGCTGACTCAATGTGCTCTTCTGAGCCAGGCAGTTACACTGCGATTCTAAGGGCTGACAAAACGCGTTTATTTCGGGCTGAAAAACACGTTTTGAAAACTGTGCTGTTCCTGCCCTATAAGTTACATGGTGGTGACCAAAGTTGCCAAAACGTCTTTATTTCTGCTGAAAAACACGTTTTGACAATTTCTGAGCACTGGGGTTAAGGGCTGACTCAATGTGCTCTTCTGAGCCAGGCAGTTACACTGCGAATCTAAGGGCTGAGAAAAAGCGTGTATTTCGGGCTGAAAAACACGTTTTGAAAACTGTGCTGTTCCTGCCCTATAAGTTACATGGTGGTGACCAAAGTTGCCAAAACATGTTTATTTCTGCTGAAAAACACGTTTTGACAATTTCTGAGCACTGGGGTTAAGGGCTGACTCAGTGTGCTCTTCTGAGCCAGGCAGTTACACTGCGAATCTAAGGGCTGAGAAAAAGCGTTTATTTCGGGCTGAAAAACACGTTTTGAAAACTGTGCTGTTCCTGCCCTATAAGTTACATGGGGGTTACCAAAGTTGCCAAAACATGTTTATTTCTGCTGAAAAACACGTTTTGACAATTTCTGTACACTGGGGTTAAGGGCTGACTCAATGTGCTCTTCTGAGCCAGGCAGTTACACTGCGATTCTAAGGGCTGACAAAACGCGTTTATTTCGGGCTGAAAAACACGTTTTGAAAACTGTGCTGTTCCTGCCCTATAAGTTACATGGTGGTGACCAAAGTTGCCAAAACGTCTTTATTTCTGCTGAAAAACACGTTTTGACAATTTCTGCACACTGGGGTTAAGGGCTGACTCAATGTGCTCTTCTGAGCCAGGCAGTTACACAGCGATTCTAAGGGCTGACAAAACGCGTTTATTTCGGGCTGAAAAACACGTTTTGAAAACTGTGTTGTTCCTGCCCTAAAAGTTACATGGTGGTTACCAAAGTTGCCAAAACGTGTTTATTTCTGCTGAAAAACACGATTTGACAATTTCTGCACACTGGGGTTAAGGGCTGACTCAATGTGCTCTTCTGAGCCAGGCAGTTACACAGCGATTCTAAGGGCTGACAAAACGCGTTTATTTCGGGCTGAAAAACACGTTTTGAAAACTGTGCTGTTCCTGCCCTATAAGTTACATGGTGGTGACCAAAGTTGCCAAAACGTCTTTATTTCTGCTGAAAAACACGTTTTGACAATTTCTGAGCACTGGGGTTAAGGGCTGACTCAATGTGCTCTTCTGAGCCAGGCAGTTACACAGCGATTCTAAGGGCTGACAAAACGCGTTTATTTCGGGCTGAAAAACACGTTTTGAAAACTGTGTTGTTCCTGCCCTATAAGTTACATGGTGGTGACCAAAGTTGCCAAAACGTGTTTATTTCTGCTGAAAAACACGTTTTGACAATTTCTGAGCACTGGGGTTAAGGGCTGACTCAATGTGCTCTTCTGAGCCAGGCAGTTACACAGCGAGTCTAAGGGCTGACAAAACGCGTTTATTTCGGGCTGAAAAACACGTTTTGAAAACTGTGCTGTTCCTGCCCTATAAGTTACATGGTGGTGACCAAAGTTGCCAAAACGTCTTTATTTCTGCTGAAAAACACGTTTTGACAATTTCTGAGCACTGGGGTTAAGGGCTGACTCAATGTTCTCTTCTGTGCCAGGCAGTTACACTGCGAATCTAAGGGCTGAGAAAAAGCGTTTATTTCGGGCTGAAAAACACGTTTTGAAAACTTTGTTGTTCCTACCCTATAAGTTACATGGAGGTTACCAAAGTTGCCAAAACATGTTTATTTCTGCTGAAAAACACATTTTGACAATTTCTGTACACTGGGGTTAAGGGCTGACTCAATGTGCTCTTCTGAGCCAGGCAGTTACACAGCGATTCTAAGGGCTGACAAAACGCGTTTATTTCGGGCTGAAAAACACGTTTTGAAAACTGTGTTGTTCCTGCCCTAAAAGTTACATGGTGGTGACCAAAGTTGCCAAAACGTGTTTATTTCTGCTGAAAAACACGATTTGACAATTTCTGAGCACTGGGGTTAAGGGCTGACTCAATGTGCTCTTCTGAGCCAGGCAGTTACACAGCGATTCTAAGGGCTGACAAAACGCGTTTATTTCGGGCTGAAAAACACGTTTTGAAAACTGTGTTGTTCCTGCCCTATAAGTTACATGGTGGTGACCAAAGTTGCCAAAACATGTTTATTTCTGCTGAAAAACACGTTTTGACAATTTCTGAGCACTGGGGTTAAGGGCTGACTCAGTGTGCTCTTCTGAGCCAGGCAGTTACACTGCGAATCTAAGGGCTGAGAAAAAGCGTTTATTTCGGGCTGAAAAACACGTTTTGAAAACTGTGTTGTTCCTACCCTATAAGTTACATGGGGGTTACCAAAGTTGCCAAAACATGTTTATTTCTGCTGAAAAACACGTTTTGACAATTTCTGTACACTGGGGTTAAGGGCTGACTCAATGTGCTCTTCTGAGCCAGGCAGTTACACTGCGATTCTAAGGGCTGACAAAACGCGTTTATTTCGGGCTGAAAAACACGTTTTGAAAACTGTGCTGTTCCTGCCCTATAAGTTACATGGTGGTGACCAAAGTTGCCAAAACATGTTTATTTCTGCTGAAAAACACGTTTTGACTATTTCTGAGCACTGGGGTTAAGGGCTGACTCAGTGTGCTCTTCTGAGCCAGGCAGTTACACTGCGAATCTAAGGGCTGAGAAAAAGCGTTTATTTCGGGCTGAAAAACACGTTTTGAAAACTGTGTTGTTCCTACCCTATAAGTTACATGGGGGTTACCAAAGTTGCCAAAACATGTTTATTTCTGCTGAAAAACACGTTTTGACAATTTCTGTAAACTGGGGTTAAGGGCTGATTCAATGTGCTCTTCTGAGCCAGGCAGTTACACTGCGATTCTAAGGGCTGACAAAACGCGTTTATTTCGGGCTGAAAAACACGTTTTGAAAACTGTGCTGTTCCTGCCCTATAAGTTACATGGTGGTGACCAAAGTTGCCAAAACGTCTTTATTTCTGCTGAAAAACACGTTTTGACAATTTCTGAGCACTGGGGTTAAGGGCTGACTCAATGTGCTCTTCTGAGCCAGGCAGTTACACTGCGAATCTAAGGGCTGAGAAAAAGCGTTTATTTCGGGCTGAAAAACACGTTTTGAAAACTGTGCTGTTCCTGCCCTGTAAGTTACATGGTGGTGACCAAAGTTGCCAAAACATGTTTATTTCTGCTGAAAAACACGTTTTGACAATTTCTGAGCACTGGGGTTAAGGGCTGACTCAGTGTGCTCTTCTGAGCCAGGCAGTTACACTGCGAATCTAAGGGCTGAGAAAAAGCGTTTATTTCGGGCTGAAAAACACGTTTTGAAAACTGTGTTGTTCCTACCCTATAAGTTACATGGGGGTTACCAAAGTTGCCAAAACATGTTTATTTCTGCTGAAAAACACGTTTTGACAATTTCTGTACACTGGGGTTAAGGGCTGACTCAATGTGCTCTTCTGAGCCAGGCAGTTACACTGCGATTCTAAGGGCTGACAAAACGCGTTTATTTCGGGCTGAAAAACACGTTTTGAAAACTGTGCTGTTCCTGCCCTATAAGTTACATGGTGGTGACCAAAGTTGCCAAAACATGTTTATTTCTGCTGAAAAACACGTTTTGACAATTTCTGAGCACTGGGGTTAAGGGCTGACTCAGTGTGCTCTTCTGAGCCAGACAGTTACACTGCGAATCTAAGGGCTGAGAAAAAGCGTTTATTTCGGGCTGAAAAACATGTTTTGAAAACTGTGTTGTTCCTACCCTATAAGTTACATGGGGGTTACCAAAGTTGCCAAAACACGTTTATTTCTGCTGAAAAACACGTTTTGACAATTTCTGTACACTGGGGTTAAGGGCTGACTCAATGTGCTCTTCTGAGCCAGGCAGTTACACTGCGATTCTAAGGGCTGACAAAACGCGTTTATTTCGGGCTGAAAAACACGTTTTGAAAACTGTGCTGTTCCTGCCCTATAAGTTAAATGGTGGTGACCAAAGTTGCCAAAACGTCTTTATTTCTGCTGAAAAACACGTTTTGACAATTTCTGAGCACTGGGGTTAAGGGCTGACTCAATGTGCTCTTCTGAGCCAGGCAGTTACACTGCGAATCTAAGGGCTGAGAAAAAGCGTTTATTTCGGGCTGAAAAACACGTTTTGAAAACTGTGTTGTTCCTACCCTATAAGTTACATGGGGGTTACCAAAGTTGCCAAAACATGTTTATTTCTGCTGAAAAACACGTTTTGACAATTTCTGTACACTGGGGTTAAGGGCTGACTCAATGTGCTCTTCTGAGCCAGGCAGTTACACAGCGATTCTAAGGGCTGACAAAACGCGTTTATTTCGGGCTGAAAAACACGTTTTGAAAACTGTGCTGTTCCTGCCCTATAAGTTACATGGTGGTGACCAAAGTTGCCAAAACGTGTTTATTTCTGCTGAAAAACACGATTTGACAATTTCTGAGCACTGGGGTTAAGGGCTGACTCAATGTGCTCTTCTGAGCCAGGCAGTTACACTGCGAATCTAAGGGCTGAGAAAAAGCGTTTATTTCGGGCTGAAAAACACGTTTTGAAAACTGTGCTGTTCCTGCCCTATAAGTTACATGGTGGTGACCAAAGTTGCCAAAACGTCTTTATTTCTGCTGAAAAACACGTTTTGACAATTTCTGAGCACTGGGGTTAAGGGCTGACTCAATGTGCTCTTCTGAGCCAGGCAGTTACACTGCGAATCTAAGGGCTGAGAAAAAGCGTTTATTTCGGGCTGAAAAACACGTTTTGAAAACTGTGTTGTTCCTGCCCTATAAGTTACACGGGGGTTACCAAAGTTGCCAAAACATGTTTATTTCTGCTGAAAAACACGTTTTGACAATTTCTGTACACTGGGGTTAAGGGCTGACTCAATGTGCTCTTCTGAGCCAGGCAGTTACACTGCGATTCTAAGGGCTGACAAAACGCGTTTATTTCGGGCTGAAAAACACGTTTTGAAAACTGTGCTGTTCCTGCCCTATAAGTTACATGGTGGTGACCAAAGTTGCCAAAACGTCTTTATTTCTGCTGAAAAACACGTTTTGACAATTTCTGAGCACTGGGGTTAAGGGCTGACTCAATGTGCTCTTCTGAGCCAGGCAGTTACACTGCGAATCTAAGGGCTGAAAAAAAGCGTTTATTTCGGGCTGAAAAACACGTTTTGAAAACTGTGTTGTTCCTACCCTATAAGTTACATGGGGGTTACCAAAGTTGCCAAAACATGTTTATTTCTGCTGAAAAACACGTTTTGACAATTTCTGTACACTGGGGTTAAGGGCTGACTCAATGTGCTCTTCTGAGCCAGGCAGTTACACTGCGATTCTAAGGGCTGACAAAACGCGTTTATTTCGGGCTGAAAAACACGTTTTGAAAACTGTGCTGTTCCTGCCCTATAAGTTACATGGTGGTGACCAAAGTTGCCAAAACGTCTTTATTTCTGCTGAAAAACACGTTTTGACAATTTCTGAGCACTGGGGTTAAGGGCTGACTCAATGTGCTCTTCTGAGCCAGGCAGTTACACTGCGAATCTAAGGGCTGAGAAAAAGCGTTTATTTCGGGCTGAAAAACACGTTTTGAAAACTGTGTTGTTCCTACCCTATAAGTTACATGGGGGTTACCAAAGTTGCCAAAACATGTTTATTTCTGCTGAAAAACACATTTTGACAATTTCTGTACACTGGGGTTAAGGGCTGACTCAATGTGCTCTTCTGAGCCAGGCAGTTACACAGCGATTCTAAGGGCTGACAAAACGCGTTTATTTCGGGCTGAAAAACACGTTTTGAAAACTGTGTTGTTCCTGCCCTAAAAGTTACATGGTGGTGACCAAAGTTGCCAAAACGTGTTTATTTCTGCTGAAAAACACGATTTGACAATTTCTGAGCAATGGGGTTAAGGGCTGACTCAATGTGCTCTTCTGAGCCAGGCAGTTACACTGCGAATCTAAGGGCTGAGAAAAAGCGTTTATTTCGGGCTGAAAAACACGTTTTGAAAACTGTGCTGTTCCTGCCCTATAAGTTACATGGTGGTGACCAAAGTTGCCAAAACGTCTTTATTTCTGCTGAAAAACACGTTTTGACAATTTCTGAGCACTGGGGTTAAGGGCTGACTCAATGTGCTCTTCTGAGCCAGGCAGTTACACTGCGAATCTAAGGGCTGAGAAAAAGCGTTTATTTCGGGCTGAAAAACACGTTTTGAAAACTGTGTTGTTCCTGCCCTATAAGTTACACGGGGGTTACCAAAGTTGCCAAAACATGTTTATTTCTGCTGAAAAACACGTTTTGACAATTTCTGTACACTGGGGTTAAGGGCTGACTCAATGTGCTCTTCTGAGCCAGGCAGTTACACAGCAATTCTAAAGGCTGACAAAACGCGTTTATTTCGGGCTGAAAAACACGTTTTGAAAACTGTGTTGTTCCTGCCCTATAAGTTACATGGTGGTGACCAAAGTTGCCAAAACGTCTTTATTTCTGCTGAAAAACACGTTTTGACAATTTCTGAGCACTGGGGTTAAGGGCTGACTCAATCTGCTCTTCTGAGCCAGGCAGTTACACTGCGAATCTAAGGGCTGAGAAAAAGCGTTTATTTCGGGCTGAAAAACACGTTTTGAAAACTGTGTTGTTCCTACCCTATAAGTTACATGGGGGTTACCAAAGTTGCCAAAACATGTTTATTTCAGCTGAAAAACACGTTTTGACAATTTCTGTACACTGGGGTTAAGGGCTGACTCAATGTGCTCTTCTGAGCCAGGCAGTTACACAGCGATTCTAAGGGCTGACAAAACGCGTTTATTTCGGGCCGAAAAACACGTTTTGAAAACTGTGTTGTTCCTGCCCTATAAGTTACATGGGGGTTACCAAAGTTGCCAAAACATGTTTATTTCTGCTGAAAAACACGTTTTGACAATTTCTGTACACTGGGGTTAAGGGCTGACTCAATGTGCTCTTCTGAGCCAGGCAGTTACACTGCGATTCTAAGGGCTGACAAAACGCGTTTATTTCGGGCTGAAAAACACGTTTTGAAAACTGTGCTGTTCCTGCCCTATAAGTTACATGGTGGTGACCAAAGTTGCCAAAACGTCTTTATTTCTGCTGAAAAACACGTTTTGACAATTTCTGAGCACTGGGGTTAAGGGCTGACTCAATGTGCTCTTCTGAGCCAGGCAGTTACACTGCGAATCTAAGGGCTGAGAAAAAGCGTTTATTTCGGGCTGAAAAACACGTTTTGAAAACTGTGCTGTTCCTGCCCTATAAGTTACATGGTGGTGACCAAAGTTATCAAAACATGTTTATTTCTGCTGAAAAACACGTTTTGACAATTTCTGAGCACTGGGGTTAAGGGCTGACTCAGTGTGCTCTTCTGAGCCAGGCAGTTACACTGCGAATCTAAGGGATGAGAAAAAGCGTTTATTTCTGGCTGAAAAACACGTTTTGAAAACTGTGTTGTTCCTACCCTATAAGTTACATGGGGGTTACCAAAGTTGCCAAAACATGTTTATTTCTGCTGAAAAACACGTTTTGACAATTTCTGTAAACTGGGGTTAAGGGCTGACTCAATGTGCTCTTCTGAGCAAGGCAGTTACACTGCGATTCTAAGGGCTGACAAAACGCGTTTATTTCGGGCTGAAAAACACGTTTTGAAAACTGTGCTGTTCCTGCCCTATAAGTTACATGGTGGTGACCAAAGTTGCCAAAACGTCTTTATTTCTGCTGAAAAACACGTTTTGACAATTTCTGAGCACTGGGGTTAAGGGCTGACTCAATGTGCTCTTCTGAGCCAGGCAGTTACACTGCGAATCTAAGGGCTGAGAAAAAGCGTTTATTTCGGGCTGAAAAACACGTTTTGAAAACTGTGCTGTTCCTGCCCTGTAAGTTACATGGTGGTGACCAAAGTTGCCAAAACGTGTTTATTTCTGCTGAAAAACACATTTTGACAATTTCTGTACACTGGGGTTAAGTGCTGACTCAATGTGCTCTTCTGAGCCAGGCAGTTACACAGCGATTCTAAGGGCTGACAAAACGCGTTTATTTCGGGCTGAAAAACACGTTTTGAAAACTGTGTTGTTCCTGCCCTATAAGTTACATGGGGGTTACCAAAGTTGCCAAAACATGTTTATTTCTGCTGAAAAACACGTTTTGACAATTTCTGTACACTGGGGTTAAGGGCTGACTCAATGTGCTCTTCTGAGCCAGGCAGTTACACTGCGATTCTAAGGGCTGACAAAACGCGTTTATTTCTGGCTGAAAAACACGTTTTGAAAACTGTGCTGTTCCTGCCCTATAAGTTACATGGTGGTGACCAAAGTTGCCAAAACATGTTTATTTCTGCTGAAAAACACGGTTTGACAATTTCTGAGCACTGGGGTTAAGGGCTGACTCAGTGTGCTCTTCTGAGCCAGGCAGTTACACTGCGAATCTAAGGGCTGAGAAAAAGCGTTTATTTCGGGCTGAAAAACACGTTTTGAAAACTGTGTTGTTCCTACCCTATAAGTTACATGGGGGTTACCAAAGTTGCCAAAACATGTTTATTTCTGCTGAAAAACACGTTTTGACAATTTCTGTACACTGGGGTTAAGGGCTGACTCAATGTGCTCTTCTGAGCCAGGCAGTTACACTGCGATTCTAAGGGCTGACAAAACGCGTTTATTTCGGGCTGAAAAACACGTTTTGAAAACTGTGCTGTTCCTGCCCTATAAGTTACATGGTGGTGACCAAAGTTGCCAAAACGTCTTTATTTCTGCTGAAAAACACGTTTTGACAATTTCTGAGCACTGGGGTTAAGGGCTGACTCAATGTGCTCTTCTGAGCCAGGCAGTTACACTGCGAATCTAAGGGCTGAGAAAAAGCGTTTATTTCGGGCTGAAAAACACGTTTTGAAAACTGTGTTGTTCCTACCCTATAAATTACATGGGGGTTACCAAAGTTGCCAAAACATGTTTATTTCAGCTGAAAAACACGTTTTGACAATTTCTGTACACTGGGGTTAAGGGCTGACTCAATGTGCTCTTCTGAGCCAGGCAGTTACACAGCGATTCTAAGGGCTGACAAAACGCGTTTATTTCGGGCCGAAAAACACGTTTTGAAAACTGTGTTGTTCCTGCCCTATAAGTTACATGGGGGTTACCAAAGTTGCCAAAACATGTTTATTTCTGCTGAAAAACACGTTTTGACAATTTCTGTACACTGGGGTTAAGGGCTGACTCAATGTGCTCTTCTGAGCCAGGCAGTTACACTGCGATTCTAAGGGCTGACAAAACGCGTTTATTTCGGGCTGAAAAACACGTTTTGAAAACTGTGCTGTTCCTGCCCTATAAGTTACATGGTGGTGACCAAAGTTGCCAAAACGTCTTTATTTCTGCTGAAAAACACGTTTTGACAATTTCTGAGCACTGGGGTTAAGGGCTGACTCAATGTGCTCTTCTGAGCCAGGCAGTTACACTGCGAATCTAAGGGCTGAGAAAAAGCGTTTATCTCGGGCTGAAAAACACGTTTTGAAAACTGTGCTGTTCCTGCCCTATAAGTTACATGGTGGTGACCAAAGTTATCAAAACATGTTTATTTCTGCTGAAAAACACGTTTTGACAATTTCTGAGCACTGGGGTTAAGGGCTGACTCAGTGTGCTCTTCTGAGCCAGGCAGTTACACTGCGAATCTAAGGGATGAGAAAAAGCGTTTATTTCGGGCTGAAAAACACGTTTTGAAAACTGTGTTGTTCCTACCCTATAAGTTACATGGGGGTTACCAAAGTTGCCAAAACATGTTTATTTCTGCTGAAAAACACGTTTTGACAATTTCTGTAAACTGGGGTTAAGGGCTGACTCAATGTGCTCTTCTGAGCAAGGCAGTTACACTGCGATTCTAAGGGCTGACAAAACGCGTTTATTTCGGGCTGAAAAACACGTTTTGAAAACTGTGCTGTTCCTGCCCTATAAGTTACATGGTGGTGACCAAAGTTGCCAAAACGTCTTTATTTCTGCTGAAAAACACGTTTTGACAATTTCTGAGCACTGGGGTTAAGGGCTGACTCAATGTGCTCTTCTGAGCCAGGCAGTTACACTGCGAATCTAAGGGCTGACAAAACGCGTTTATTTCGGGCTGAAAAACACGTTTTGAAAACTGTGTTGTTCCTGCCCTATAAGTTACATGGGGGTTACCAAAGTTGCCAAAACATGTTTATTTCTGCTGAAAAACACGTTTTTACAATTTCTGTACACTGGGGTTAAGGGCTGACTCAATGTGCTCTTCTGAGCCAGGCAGTTACACTGCGAATCTAAGGGCTGAGAAAAAGCGTTTATTTCGGGCTGAAAAACACGTTTTGAAAACTGTGCTGTTCCTGCCCTGTAAGTTACATGGTGGTGACCAAAGTTGCCAAAACGTGTTTATTTCTGCTGAAAAACACATTTTGACAATTTCTGTACACTGGGGTTAAGTGCTGACTCAATGTGCTCTTCTGAGCCAGGCAGTTACACAGCGATTCTAAGGGCTGACAAAACGCGTTTATTTCGGGCTGAAAAACACGTTTTGAAAACTGTGTTGTTCCTGCCCTATAAGTTACATGGGGGTTACCAAAGTTGCCAAAACATGTTTATTTCTGCTGAAAAACACGTTTTGACAATTTCTGTACACTGGGGTTAAGGGCTGACTCAATGTGCTCTTCTGAGCCAGGCAGTTACACTGCGAATCTAAGGGCTGAGAAAAAGCGTTTATTTCGGGCTGAAAAACACGTTTTGAAAACTGTGCTGTTCTTGCCCTGTAAGTTACATGGTGGTGACCAAAGTTGCCAAAACGTGTTTATTTCTGCTGAAAAACACATATTGACAATTTCTGTACACTGGGGTTAAGTGCTGACTCAATGTGCTCTTCTGAGCCAGGCAGTTACACAGCGATTCTAAGGGCTGACAAAACGCGTTTATTTCGGGCTGAAAAACACGTTTTGAAAACTGTGTTGTTCCTACCCTATAAGTTACATGGGGGTTACCAAAGTTGCCAAAACATGTTTATTTCTGCTGAAAAACACGTTTTGACAATTTCTGAGCACTGGGGTTAAGGGCTGACTCAGTGTGCTCTTCTGAGCCAGGCAGTTACACTGCGAATCTAAGGGCTGAGAAAAAGCGTTTATTTCGGGCTGAAAAACACGTTTTGAAAACTGTGTTGTTCCTACCCTATAAGTTACATGGGGGGTACCAAAGTTGCCAAAACATGTTTATTTCTGCTGAAAAACACGTTTTGACAATTTCTGTACACTGGGGTTAAGGGCTGACTCAATGTGCTCTTCTGAGCCAGGCAGTTACACAGCGATTCTAAGGGCTGACAAAACGCGTTTATTTCGGGCTGAAAAACACGTTTTGAAAACTGTGCTGTTCCTGCCCTATAAGTTACATGGAGGTTACCAAAGTTGCCAAAACATGTTTATTTCTGCTGAAAAACACATTTTGACAATTTCTGTACACTGGGGTTAAGGGCTGACTCAATGTGCTCTTCTGAGCCAGGCAGTTACACAGCGATTCTAAGGGCTGACAAAACGCGTTTATTTCGGGCTGAAAAACACGTTTTGAAAACTGTGTTGTTCCTGCCCTAAAAGTTACATGGTGGTGACCAAAGTTGCCAAAACGTGTTTATTTCTGCTGAAAAACACGATTTGACAATTTCTGAGCACTGGGGTTAAGGGCTGACTCAATGTGCTCTTCTGAGCCAGGCAGTTACACAGCGATTCTAAGGGCTGACAAAACGCGTTTATTTCGGGCTGAAAAACACGTTTTGAAAACTGTGTTGTTCCTGCCCTATAAGTTACATGGTGGTGACCAAAGTTGCCAAAACATGTTTATTTCTGCTGAAAAACACGTTTTGACAATTTCTGAGCACTGGGGTTAAGGGCTGACTCAGTGTGCTCTTCTGAGCCAGGCAGTTACACTGCGAATCTAAGGGCTGAGAAAAAGCGTTTATTTCGGGCTGAAAAACACGTTTTGAAAACTGTGTTGTTCCTACCCTATAAGTTACATGGGGGTTACCAAAGTTGCCAAAACATGTTTATTTCTGCTGAAAAACACGTTTTGACAATTTCTGTACACTGGGGTTAAGGGCTGACTCAATGTGCTCTTCTGAGCCAGGCAGTTACACTGCGATTCTAAGGGCTGACAAAACGCGTTTATTTCTGGCTGAAAAACACGTTTTGAAAACTGTGCTGTTCCTGCCCTATAAGTTACATGGTGGTGACCAAAGTTGCCAAAACATGTTTATTTCTGCTGAAAAACACGTTTTGACAATTTCTGAGCACTGGGGTTAAGGGCTGACTCAGTGTGCTCTTCTGAGCCAGGCAGTTACACTGCGAATCTAAGGGCTGAGAAAAAGCGTTTATTTCGGGCTGAAAAACACGTTTTGAAAACTGTGTTGTTCCTACCCTATAAGTTACATGGGGGTTACCAAAGTTGCCAAAACATGTTTATTTCTGCTGAAAAACACGTTTTGACAATTTCTGTACACTGGGGTTAAGGGCTGACTCAATGTGCTCTTCTGAGCCAGGCAGTTACACTGCGATTCTAAGGGCTGACAAAACGCGTTTATTTCGGGCTGAAAAACACGTTTTGAAAACTGTGCTGTTCCTGCCCTATAAGTTACATGGTGGTGACCAAAGTTGCCAAAACGTCTTTATTTCTGCTGAAAAACACGTTTTGACAATTTCTGAGCACTGGGGTTAAGGGCTGACTCAATGTGCTCTTCTGAGCCAGGCAGTTACACTGCGAATCTAAGGGCTGAGAAAAAGCGTTTATTTCGGGCTGAAAAACACGTTTTGAAAACTGTGTTGTTCCTACCCTATAAGTTACATGGGGGTTACCAAAGTTGCCAAAACATGTTTATTTCAGCTGAAAAACACGTTTTGACAATTTCTGTACACTGGGGTTAAGGGCTGACTCAATGTGCTCTTCTGAGCCAGGCAGTTACACAGCGATTCTAAGGGCTGACAAAACGCGTTTATTTCGGGCCGAAAAACACGTTTTGAAAACTGTGTTGTTCCTGCCCTATAAGTTACATGGGGGTTACCAAAGTTGCCAAAACATGTTTATTTCTGCTGAAAAACACGTTTTGACAATTTCTGTACACTGGGGTTAAGGGCTGACTCAATGTGCTCTTCTGAGCCAGGCAGTTACACTGCGATTCTAAGGGCTGACAAAACGCGTTTATTTCGGGCTGAAAAACACGTTTTGAAAACTGTGCTGTTCCTGCCCTATAAGTTACATGGTGGTGACCAAAGTTGCCAAAACGTCTTTATTTCTGCTGAAAAACACGTTTTGACAATTTCTGAGCACTGGGGTTAAGGGCTGACTCAATGTGCTCTTCTGAGCCAGGCAGTTACACTGCGAATCTAAGGGCTGAGAAAAAGCGTTTATCTCGGGCTGAAAAACACGTTTTGAAAACTGTGCTGTTCCTGCCCTATAAGTTACATGGTGGTGACCAAAGTTATCAAAACATGTTTATTTCTGCTGAAAAACACGTTTTGACAATTTCTGAGCACTGGGGTTAAGGGCTGACTCAGTGTGCTCTTCTGAGCCAGGCAGTTACACTGCGAATCTAAGGGATGAGAAAAAGCGTTTATTTCGGGCTGAAAAACACGTTTTGAAAACTGTGTTGTTCCTACCCTGTAAGTTACATGGGGGTTACCAAAGTTGCCAAAACATGTTTATTTCTGCTGAAAAACACGTTTTGACAATTTCTGTAAACTGGGGTTAAGGGCTGACTCAATGTGCTCTTCTGAGCAAGGCAGTTACACTGCGATTCTAAGGGCTGACAAAACGCGTTTATTTCGGGCTGAAAAACACGTTTTGAAAACTGTGCTGTTCCTGCCCTATAAGTTACATGGTGGTGACCAAAGTTGCCAAAACGTCTTTATTTCTGCTGAAAAACACGTTTTGACAATTTCTGAGCACTGGGGTTAAGGGCTGACTCAATGTGCTCTTCTGAGCCAGGCAGTTACACTGCGAATCTAAGGGCTGACAAAACGCGTTTATTTCGGGCTGAAAAACACGTTTTGAAAACTGTGTTGTTCCTGCCCTATAAGTTACATGGGGGTTACCAAAGTTGCCAAAACATGTTTATTTCTGCTGAAAAACACGTTTTGACAATTTCTGTACACTGGGGTTAAGGGCTGACTCAATGTGCTCTTCTGAGCCAGGCAGTTACACTGCGAATCTAAGGGCTGAGAAAAAGCGTTTATTTCGGGTTGAAAAACACGTTTTGAAAACTGTGCTGTTCCTGCCCTGTAAGTTACATGGTGGTGACCAAAGTTGCCAAAACGTGTTTATTTCTGCTGAAAAACACATTTTGACAATTTCTGTACACTGGGGTTAAGTGCTGACTCAATGTGCTCTTCTGAGCCAGGCAGTTACACAGCGATTCTAAGGGCTGACAAAACGCGTTTATTTCGGGCTGAAAAACACGTTTTGAAAACTGTGTTGTTCCTACCCTATAAGTTACATGGGGGTTACCAAAGTTGCCAAAACATGTTTATTTCTGCTGAAAAACACGTTTTGACAATTTCTGAGCACTGGGGTTAAGGGCTGACTCAGTGTGCTCTTCTGAGCCAGGCAGTTACACTGCGAATCTAAGGGCTGAGAAAAAGCGTTTATTTCGGGCTGAAAAACACGTTTTGAAAACTGTGTTGTTCCTACCCTATAAGTTACATGGGGGGTACCAAAGTTGCCAAAACATGTTTATTTCTGCTGAAAAACACGTTTTGACAATTTCTGTACACTGGGGTTAAGGGCTGACTCAATGTGCTCTTCTGAGCCAGGCAGTTACACAGCGATTCTAAGGGCTGACAAAACGCGTTTATTTCGGGCTGAAAAACACGTTTTGAAAACTGTGCTGTTCCTGCCCTATAAGTTACATGGAGGTTACCAAAGTTGCCAAAACATGTTTATTTCTGCTGAAAAACACATTTTGACAATTTCTGTACACTGGGGTTAAGGGCTGACTCAATGTGCTCTTCTGAGCCAGGCAGTTACACAGCGATTCTAAGGGCTGACAAAACGCGTTTATTTCGGGCTGAAAAACACGTTTTGAAAACTGTGTTGTTCCTGCCCTAAAAGTTACATGGTGGTGACCAAAGTTGCCAAAACGTGTTTATTTCTGCTGAAAAACACGATTTGACAATTTCTGAGCACTGGGGTTAAGGGCTGACTCAATGTGCTCTTCTGAGCCAGGCAGTTACACAGCGATTCTAAGGGCTGACAAAACGCGTTTATTTCGGGCTGAAAAACACGTTTTGAAAACTGTGTTGTTCCTGCCCTATAAGTTACATGGTGGTGACCAAAGTTGCCAAAACATGTTTATTTCTGCTGAAAAACACGTTTTGACAATTTCTGAGCACTGGGGTTAAGGGCTGACTCAGTGTGCTCTTCTGAGCCAGGCAGTTACACTGCGAATCTAAGGGCTGAGAAAAAGCGTTTATTTCGGGCTGAAAAACACGTTTTGAAAACTGTGTTGTTCCTACCCTATAAGTTACATGGGGGTTACCAAAGTTGCCAAAACATGTTTATTTCTGCTGAAAAACACGTTTTGACAATTTCTGTACACTGGGGTTAAGGGCTGACTCAATGTGCTCTTCTGAGCCAGGCAGTTACACTGCGATTCTAAGGGCTGACAAAACGCGTTTATTTCGGGCTGAAAAACACGTTTTGAAAACTGTGCTGTTCCTGCCCTATAAGTTACATGGTGGTGACCAAAGTTGCCAAAACATGTTTATTTCTGCTGAAAAACACGTTTTGACAATTTCTGAGCACTGGGGTTAAGGGCTGACTCAGTGTGCTCTTCTGAGCCAGGCAGTTACACTGCGAATCTAAGGGCTGAGAAAAAGCGTTTATTTCGGGCTGAAAAACACGTTTTGAAAACTGTGTTGTTCCTACCCTATAAGTTACATGGGGGTTACCAAAGTTGCCAAAACATGTTTATTTCTGCTGAAAAACACGTTTTGACAATTTCTGTACACTGGGGTTAAGGGCTGACTCAATGTGCTCTTCTGAGCCAGGCAGTTACACTGCGATTCTAAGGGCTGACAAAACGCGTTTATTTCGGGCTGAAAAACACGTTTTGAAAACTGTGCTGTTCCTGCCCTATAAGTTACATGGTGGTGACCAAAGTTGCCAAAACGTCTTTATTTCTGCTGAAAAACACGTTTTGACAATTTCTGAGCACTGGGGTTAAGGGCTGACTCAATGTGCTCTTCTGAGCCAGGCAGTTACACTGCGAATCTAAGGGCTGAGAAAAAGCGTTTATTTCGGGCTGAAAAACACGTTTTGAAAACTGTGTTGTTCCTACCCTATAAGTTACATGGGGGTTACCAAAGTTGCCAAAACATGTTTATTTCTGCTGAAAAACACGTTTTGACAATTTCTGTACACTGGGGTTAAGGGCTGACTCAATGTGCTCTTCTGAGCCAGGCAGTTACAAAGCGATTCTAAGGGCTGACAAAACGCGTTTATTTCGGGCTGAAAAACACGTTTTGAAAACTGTGCTGTTCCTGCCCTATAAGTTACATGGTGGTGACCAAAGTTGCCAAAACGTCTTTATTTCTGCTGAAAAACACGTTTTGACAATTTCTGAGCACTGGGGTTAAGGGCTGACTCAATGTGCTCTTCTGTGCCAGGCAGTTACACTGCGAATCTAAGGGCTGAGAAAAAGCGTTTATTTCGTGCTGAAAAACACGTTTTGAAAACTGTGTTGTTCCTACCCTAAAAGTTACATGGTGGTGACCAAAGTTGCCAAAACGTGTTTATTTCTGCTGAAAAACACGTTTTGACAATTTCTGAGCACTGGGGTTAAGGGCTGACTCAATGTGCTCTTCTGAGCCAGGCAGTTACACTGCGAATCTAAGGGCTGAGAAAAAGCGTTTATTTCGGGCTGAAAAACACGTTTTGAAAACTGTGTTGTTCCTGCCCTATAAGTTACACGGGGGTTACCAAAGTTGCCAAAACATGTTTATTTCTGCTGAAAAACACGTTTTGACAATTTCTGTACACTGGGGTTAAGGGCTGACTCAATGTGCTCTTCTGAGCCAGGCAGTTACACAGCAATTCTAAAGGCTGACAAAACGCGTTTATTTCGGGCTGAAAAACAGGTTTTGAAAACTGTGTTGTTCCTACCCTATAAGTTACATGGTGGTGACCAAAGTTGCCAAAACGTCTTTATTTCTGCTGAAAAACACGTTTTGACAATTTCTGAGCACTGGGGTTAAGGGCTGACTCAATGTGCTCTTCTGAGCCAGGCAGTTACACTGCGAATCTAAGGGCTGAGAAAAAGCGTTTATTTCGGGCTGAAAAACACGTTTTGAAAACTGTGCTGTTCCTGCCCTATAAGTTACATGGTGGTGACCAAAGTTGCCAAAACATGTTTATTTCTGCTGAAAAACACGTTTTGACAATTTCTGAGCACTGGGGTTAAGGGCTGACTCAGTGTGCTCTTCTGAGCCAGGCAGTTACACTGCGAATCTAAGGGCTGAGAAAAAGCGTTTATTTCGGGCTGAAAAACACGTTTTGAAAACTGTGTTGTTCCTACCCTATAAGTTACATGGGGGTTACCAAAGTTGCCAAAACATGTTTATTTCTGCTGAAAAACACGTTTTGACAATTTCTGTACACTGGGGTTAAGGGCTGACTCAATGTGCTCTTCTGAGCCAGGCAGTTACACTGCGATTCTAAGGGCTGACAAAACGCGTTTATTTCGGGCTGAAAAACACGTTTTGAAAACTGTGCTGTTCCTGCCCTATAAGTTACATGGTGGTGACCAAAGTTGCCAAAACGTCTTTATTTCTGCTGAAAAACACGTTTTGACAATTTCTGCACACTGGGGTTAAGGGCTGACTCAATGTGCTCTTCTGAGCCAGGCAGTTACACAGCGATTCTAAGGGCTGACAAAACGCGTTTATTTCGGGCTGAAAAACACGTTTTGAAAACTGTGTTGTTCCTGCCCTAAAAGTTACATGGTGGTGACCAAAGTTGCCAAAACGTGTTTATTTCTGCTAAAAAACACGATTTGACAATTTCTGAGCACTGGGGTTAAGGGCTGACTCAATGTGCTCTTCTGAGCCAGGCAGTTACACTGCGAATCTAAGGGCTGAGAAAAAGCGTTTATTTCGGGCTGAAAAACACGTTTTGAAAACTGTGTTGTTCCTACCCTATAAGTTACATGGGGGTTACCAAAGTTGCCAAAACATGTTTATTTCTGCTGAAAAACACGTTTTGACAATTTCTGTACACTGGGGTTAAGGGCTGACTCAATGTGCTCTTCTGAGCCAGGCAGTTACACAGCGATTCTAAGGGCTGACAAAACGCGTTTATTTCGGGCTGAAAAACACGTTTTGAAAACTGTGCTGTTCCTGCCCTATAAGTTACATGGTGGTGACCAAAGTTGCCAAAACGTCTTTATTTCTGCTGAAAAACACGTTTTGACAATTTCTGAGCACTGGGGTTAAGGGCTGACTCAATGTGCTCTTCTGTGCCAGGCAGTTACACTGCGAATCTAAGGGCTGAGAAAAAGCGTTAATTTCGGGCTGAAAAACACGTTTTGAAAACTGTGTTGTTCCTACCCTATAAGTTACATGGGGGTTACCAAAGTTGCCAAAACATGTTTATTTCTGCTGAAAAACACATTTTGACAATTTCTGTACACTGGGGTTAAGGGCTGACTCAATGTGCTCTTCTGAGCCAGGCAGTTACACAGCGATTCTAAGGGCTGACAAAACGCGTTTATTTCGGGCTGAAAAACACGTTTTGAAAACTGTGTTGTTCCTGCCCTAAAAGTTACATGGTGGTGACCAAAGTTGCCAAAACGTGTTTATTTCTGCTGAAAAACACGATTTGACAATTTCTGAGCACTGGGGTTAAGGGCTGACTCAATGTGCTCTTCTGAGCCAGGCAGTTACACTGCGAATCTAAGGGCTGAGAAAAAGCGTTTATTTCGGGCTGAAAAACACGTTTTGAAAACTGTGCTGTTCCTGCCCTATAAGTTACATGGTGGTGACCAAAGTTGCCAAAACGTCTTTATTTCTGCTGAAAAACACGTTTTGACAATTTCTGAGCACTGGGGTTAAGGGCTGACTCAATGTGCTCTTCTGAGCCAGGCAGTTACACTGCGAATCTAAGGGCTGAGAAAAAGCGTTTATTTCGGGCTGAAAAACACGTTTTGAAAACTGTGTTGTTCCTGCCCTATAAGTTACACGGGGGTTACCAAAGTTGCCAAAACATGTTTATTTCTGCTGAAAAACACGTTTTGACAATTTC
The DNA here is from genome assembly GCF_055471065.1 of Atractosteus spatula. Taxonomy (NCBI): domain Eukaryota; kingdom Metazoa; phylum Chordata; class Actinopteri; order Semionotiformes; family Lepisosteidae; genus Atractosteus; species Atractosteus spatula. Next base: position 13,623,394 of record NC_142713.1, read on the forward strand.
TGTACACTGGGGTTAAGGGCTGACTCAATGTGCTCTTCTGAGCCAGGCAGTTACACAGCAATTCTAAAGGCTGACAAAACGCGTTTATTTCGGGCTGAAAAACACGTTTTGAAAACTGTGTTGTTCCTGCCCTATAAGTTACATGGTGGTGACCAAAGTTGCCAAAACGTCTTTATTTCTGCTGAAAAACACGTTTTGACAATTTCTGAGCACTGGGGTTAAGGGCTGACTCAATCTGCTCTTCTGAGCCAGGCAGTTACACTGCGAATCTAAGGGCTGAGAAAAAGCGTTTATTTCGGGCTGAAAAACACGTTTTGAAAACTGTGTTGTTCCTACCCTATAAGTTACATGGGGGTTACCAAAGTTGCCAAAACATGTTTATTTCAGCTGAAAAACACGTTTTGACAATTTCTGTACACTGGGGTTAAGGGCTGACTCAATGTGCTCTTCTGAGCCAGGCAGTTACACAGCGATTCTAAGGGCTGACAAAACGCGTTTATTTCGGGCCGAAAAACACGTTTTGAAAACTGTGTTGTTCCTGCCCTATAAGTTACATGGGGGTTACCAAAGTTGCCAAAACATGTTTATTTCTGCTGAAAAACACGTTTTGACAATTTCTGTACACTGGGGTTAAGGGCTGACTCAATGTGCTCTTCTGAGCCAGGCAGTTACACTGCGATTCTAAGGGCTGACAAAACGCGTTTATTTCGGGCTGAAAAACACGTTTTGAAAACTGTGCTGTTCCTGCCCTATAAGTTACATGGTGGTGACCAAAGTTGCCAAAACGTCTTTATTTCTGCTGAAAAACACGTTTTGACAATTTCTGAGCACTGGGGTTAAGGGCTGACTCAATGTGCTCTTCTGAGCCAGGCAGTTACACTGCGAATCTAAGGGCTGAGAAAAAGCGTGTATTTCGGGCTGAAAAACACGTTTTGAAAACTGTGCTGTTCCTGCCCTATAAGTTACATGGTGGTGACCAAAGTTGCCAAAACATGTTTATTTCTGCTGAAAAACACGTTTTGACAATTTCTGAGCACTGGGGTTAAGGGCTGACTCAGTGTGCTCTTCTGAGCCAGGCAGTTACACTGCGAATCTAAGGGCTGAGAAAAAGCGTTTATTTCGGGCTGAAAAACACGTTTTGAAAACTGTGCTGTTCCTGCCCTATAAGTTACATGGGGGTTACCAAAGTTGCCAAAACATGTTTATTTCTGCTGAAAAACACGTTTTGACAATTTCTGTACACTGGGGTTAAGGGCTGACTCAATGTGCTCTTCTGAGCCAGGCAGTTACACTGCGATTCTAAGGGCTGACAAAACGCGTTTATTTCGGGCTGAAAAACACGTTTTGAAAACTGTGCTGTTCCTGCCCTATAAGTTACATGGTGGTGACCAAAGTTGCCAAAACGTCTTTATTTCTGCTGAAAAACACGTTTTGACAATTTCTGCACACTGGGGTTAAGGGCTGACTCAATGTGCTCTTCTGAGCCAGGCAGTTACACAGCGATTCTAAGGGCTGACAAAACGCGTTTATTTCGGGCTGAAAAACACGTTTTGAAAACTGTGTTGTTCCTGCCCTAAAAGTTACATGGTGGTTACCAAAGTTGCCAAAACGTGTTTATTTCTGCTGAAAAACACGATTTGACAATTTCTGCACACTGGGGTTAAGGGCTGACTCAATGTGCTCTTCTGAGCCAGGCAGTTACACAGCGATTCTAAGGGCTGACAAAACGCGTTTATTTCGGGCTGAAAAACACGTTTTGAAAACTGTGCTGTTCCTGCCCTATAAGTTACATGGTGGTGACCAAAGTTGCCAAAACGTCTTTATTTCTGCTGAAAAACACGTTTTGACAATTTCTGAGCACTGGGGTTAAGGGCTGACTCAATGTGCTCTTCTGAGCCAGGCAGTTACACAGCGATTCTAAGGGCTGACAAAACGCGTTTATTTCGGGCTGAAAAACACGTTTTGAAAACTGTGTTGTTCCTGCCCTATAAGTTACATGGTGGTGACCAAAGTTGCCAAAACGTGTTTATTTCTGCTGAAAAACACGTTTTGACAATTTCTGAGCACTGGGGTTAAGGGCTGACTCAATGTGCTCTTCTGAGCCAGGCAGTTACACAGCGAGTCTAAGGGCTGACAAAACGCGTTTATTTCGGGCTGAAAAACACGTTTTGAAAACTGTGCTGTTCCTGCCCTATAAGTTACATGGTGGTGACCAAAGTTGCCAAAACGTCTTTATTTCTGCTGAAAAACACGTTTTGACAATTTCTGAGCACTGGGGTTAAGGGCTGACTCAATGTTCTCTTCTGTGCCAGGCAGTTACACTGCGAATCTAAGGGCTGAGAAAAAGCGTTTATTTCGGGCTGAAAAACACGTTTTGAAAACTTTGTTGTTCCTACCCTATAAGTTACATGGAGGTTACCAAAGTTGCCAAAACATGTTTATTTCTGCTGAAAAACACATTTTGACAATTTCTGTACACTGGGGTTAAGGGCTGACTCAATGTGCTCTTCTGAGCCAGGCAGTTACACAGCGATTCTAAGGGCTGACAAAACGCGTTTATTTCGGGCTGAAAAACACGTTTTGAAAACTGTGTTGTTCCTGCCCTAAAAGTTACATGGTGGTGACCAAAGTTGCCAAAACGTGTTTATTTCTGCTGAAAAACACGATTTGACAATTTCTGAGCACTGGGGTTAAGGGCTGACTCAATGTGCTCTTCTGAGCCAGGCAGTTACACTGCGATTCTAAGGGCTGACAAAACGCGTTTATTTCGGGCTGAAAAACACGTTTTGAAAACTGTGCTGTTCCTGCCCTATAAGTTACATGGTGGTGACCAAAGTTGCCAAAACATGTTTATTTCTGCTGAAAAACACGTTTTGACAATTTCTGAGCACTGGGGTTAAGGGCTGACTCAGTGTGCTCTTCTGAGCCAGGCAGTTACACTGCGAATCTAAGGGCTGAGAAAAAGCGTTTATTTCGGGCTGAAAAACACGTTTTGAAAACTGTGTTGTTCCTACCCTATAAGTTACATGGGGGTTACCAAAGTTGCCAAAACATGTTTATTTCTGCTGAAAAACACGTTTTGACAATTTCTGTAAACTGGGGTTAAGGGCTGATTCAATGTGTTCTTCTGAGCCAGGCAGTTACACTGCGATTCTAAGGGCTGACAAAACGCGTTTATTTCGGGCTGAAAAACACGTTTTGAAAACTGTGCTGTTCCTGCCCTATAAGTTACATGGTGGTGACCAAAGTTGCCAAAACGTCTTTATTTCTGCTGAAAAACACGTTTTGACAATTTCTGAGCACTGGGGTTAAGGGCTGACTCAATGTGCTCTTCTGAGCCAGGCAGTTACACTGCGAATCTAAGGGCTGAGAAAAAGCGTTTATTTCGGGCTGAAAAACACGTTTTGAAAACTGTGCTGTTCCTGCCCTGTAAGTTACATGGTGGTGACCAAAGTTGCCAAAACATGTTTATTTCTGCTGAAAAACACGTTTTGACAATTTCTGAGCACTGGGGTTAAGGGCTGACTCAGTGTGCTCTTCTGAGCCAGGCAGTTACACTGCGAATCTAAGGGCTGAGAAAAAGCGTTTATTTCGGGCTGAAAAACACGTTTTGAAAACTGTGTTGTTCCTACCCTATAAGTTACATGGGGGTTACCAAAGTTGCCAAAACATGTTTATTTCTGCTGAAAAACACGATTTGACAATTTCTGAGCACTGGGGTTAAGGGCTGACTCAATGTGCTCTTCTGAGCCAGGCAGTTACACTGCGAATCTAAGGGCTGAGAAAAAGCGTTTATTTCGGGCTGAAAAACACGTTTTGAAAACTGTGCTGTTCCTGCCCTATAAGTTACATGGTGGTGACCAAAGTTGCCAAAACGTCTTTATTTCTGCTGAAAAACACGTTTTGACAATTTCTGAGCACTGGGGTTAAGGGCTGACTCAATGTGCTCTTCTGAGCCAGGCAGTTACACTGCGAATCTAAGGGCTGAGAAAAAGCGTTTATTTCGGGCTGAAAAACACGTTTTGAAAACTGTGTTGTTCCTGCCCTATAAGTTACACGGGGGTTACCAAAGTTGCCAAAACATGTTTATTTCTGCTGAAAAACACGTTTTGACAATTTCTGTACACTGGGGTTAAGGGCTGACTCAATGTGCTCTTCTGAGCCAGGCAGTTACACAGCAATTCTAAAGGCTGACAAAACGCGTTTATTTCGGGCTGAAAAACACGTTTTGAAAACTGTGTTGTTCCTACCCTATAAGTTACATGGTGGTGACCAAAGTTGCCAAAACGTCTTTATTTCTGCTGAAAAACACGTTTTGACAATTTCTGAGCACTGGGGTTAAGGGCTGACTCAATGTGCTCTTCTGAGCCAGGCAGTTACACTGCGAATCTAAGGGCTGAGAAAAAGCGTTTATTTCGGGCTGAAAAACACGTTTTGAAAACTGTGCTGTTCCTGCCCTATAAGTTACATGGTGGTGACCAAAGTTGCCAAAACATGTTTATTTCTGCTGAAAAACACGTTTTGACAATTTCTGAGCACTGGGGTTAAGGGCTGACTCAGTGTGCTCTTCTGAGCCAGGCAGTTACACTGCGAATCTAAGGGCTGAGAAAAAGCGTTTATTTCGGGCTGAAAAACACGTTTTGAAAACTGTGTTGTTCCTACCCTATAAGTTACATGGGGGTTACCAAAGTTGCCAAAACATGTTTATTTCTGCTGAAAAACACGTTTTGACAATTTCTGTACACTGGGGTTAAGGGCTGACTCAATGTGCTCTTCTGAGCCAGGCAGTTACACTGCGATTCTAAGGGCTGACAAAACGCGTTTATTTCGGGCTGAAAAACACGTTTTGAAAACTGTGCTGTTCCTGCCCTATAAGTTACATGGTGGTGACCAAAGTTGCCAAAACGTCTTTATTTCTGCTGAAAAACACGTTTTGACAATTTCTGCACACTGGGGTTAAGGGCTGACTCAATGTGCTCTTCTGAGCCAGGCAGTTACACAGCGATTCTAAGGGCTGACAAAACGCGTTTATTTCGGGCTGAAAAACACGTTTTGAAAACTGTGTTGTTCCTGCCCTAAAAGTTACATGGTGGTTACCAAAGTTGCCAAAACGTGTTTATTTCTGCTGAAAAACACGATTTGACAATTTCTGCACACTGGGGTTAAGGGCTGACTCAATGTGCTCTTCTGAGCCAGGCAGTTACACAGCGATTCTAAGGGCTGACAAAACGCGTTTATTTCGGGCTGAAAAACACGTTTTGAAAACTGTGTTGTTCCTGCCCTAAAAGTTACATGGTGGTGACCAAAGTTGCCAAAACGTGTTTATTTCTGCTAAAAAACACGATTTGACAATTTCTGAGCACTGGGGTTAAGGGCTGACTCAATGTGCTCTTCTGAGCCAGGCAGTTACACTGCGAATCTAAGGGCTGAGAAAAAGCGTTTATTTCGGGCTGAAAAACACGTTTTGAAAACTGTGTTGTTCCTACCCTATAAGTTACATGGGGGTTACCAAAGTTGCCAAAACATGTTTATTTCTGCTGAAAAACACGTTTTGACAATTTCTGTACACTGGGGTTAAGGGCTGACTCAATGTGCTCTTCTGAGCCAGGCAGTTACACAGCGATTCTAAGGGCTGACAAAACGCGTTTATTTCGGGCTGAAAAACACGTTTTGAAAACTGTGCTGTTCCTGCCCTATAAGTTACATGGTGGTGACCAAAGTTGCCAAAACGTCTTTATTTCTGCTGAAAAACACGTTTTGACAATTTCTGAGCACTGGGGTTAAGGGCTGACTCAATGTGCTCTTCTGTGCCAGGCAGTTACACTGCGAATCTAAGGGCTGAGAAAAAGCGTTAATTTCGGGCTGAAAAACACGTTTTGAAAACTGTGTTGTTCCTACCCTATAAGTTACATGGGGGTTACCAAAGTTGCCAAAACATGTTTATTTCTGCTGAAAAACACATTTTGACAATTTCTGTACACTGGGGTTAAGGGCTGACTCAATGTGCTCTTCTGAGCCAGGCAGTTACACAGCGATTCTAAGGGCTGACAAAACGCGTTTATTTCGGGCTGAAAAACACGTTTTGAAAACTGTGTTGTTCCTGCCCTAAAAGTTACATGGTGGTGACCAAAGTTGCCAAAACGTGTTTATTTCTGCTGAAAAACACGATTTGACAATTTCTGAGCACTGGGGTTAAGGGCTGACTCAATGTGCTCTTCTGAGCCAGGCAGTTACACTGCGAATCTAAGGGCTGAGAAAAAGCGTTTATTTCGGGCTGAAAAACACGTTTTGAAAACTGTGCTGTTCCTGCCCTATAAGTTACATGGTGGTGACCAAAGTTGCCAAAACGTCTTTATTTCTGCTGAAAAACACGTTTTGACAATTTCTGAGCACTGGGGTTAAGGGCTGACTCAATGTGCTCTTCTGAGCCAGGCAGTTACACTGCGAATCTAAGGGCTGAGAAAAAGCGTTTATTTCGGGCTGAAAAACACGTTTTGAAAACTGTGTTGTTCCTGCCCTATAAGTTACACGGGGGTTACCAAAGTTGCCAAAACATGTTTATTTCTGCTGAAAAACACGTTTTGACAATTTCTGTACACTGGGGTTAAGGGCTGACTCAATGTGCTCTTCTGAGCCAGGCAGTTACACAGCAATTCTAAAGGCTGACAAAACGCGTTTATTTCGGGCTGAAAAACACGTTTTGAAAACTGTGTTGTTCCTGCCCTATAAGTTACATGGTGGTGACCAAAGTTGCCAAAACGTCTTTATTTCTGCTGAAAAACACGTTTTGACAATTTCTGAGCACTGGGGTTAAGGGCTGACTCAATCTGCTCTTCTGAGCCAGGCAGTTACACTGCGAATCTAAGGGCTGAGAAAAAGCGTTTATTTCGGGCTGAAAAACACGTTTTGAAAACTGTGTTGTTCCTACCCTATAAGTTACATGGGGGTTACCAAAGTTGCCAAAACATGTTTATTTCAGCTGAAAAACACGTTTTGACAATTTCTGTACACTGGGGTTAAGGGCTGACTCAATGTGCTCTTCTGAGCCAGGCAGTTACACAGCGATTCTAAGGGCTGACAAAACGCGTTTATTTCGGGCCGAAAAACACGTTTTGAAAACTGTGTTGTTCCTGCCCTATAAGTTACATGGGGGTTACCAAAGTTGCCAAAACATGTTTATTTCTGCTGAAAAACACGTTTTGACAATTTCTGTACACTGGGGTTAAGGGCTGACTCAATGTGCTCTTCTGAGCCAGGCAGTTACACTGCGATTCTAAGGGCTGACAAAACGCGTTTATTTCGGGCTGAAAAACACGTTTTGAAAACTGTGCTGTTCCTGCCCTATAAGTTACATGGTGGTGACCAAAGTTGCCAAAACGTCTTTATTTCTGCTGAAAAACACGTTTTGACAATTTCTGAGCACTGGGGTTAAGGGCTGACTCAATGTGCTCTTCTGAGCCAGGCAGTTACACTGCGAATCTAAGGGCTGAGAAAAAGCGTGTATTTCGGGCTGAAAAACACGTTTTGAAAACTGTGCTGTTCCTGCCCTATAAGTTACATGGTGGTGACCAAAGTTGCCAAAACATGTTTATTTCTGCTGAAAAACACGTTTTGACAATTTCTGAGCACTGGGGTTAAGGGCTGACTCAGTGTGCTCTTCTGAGCCAGGCAGTTACACTGCGAATCTAAGGGCTGAGAAAAAGCGTTTATTTCGGGCTGAAAAACACGTTTTGAAAACTGTGCTGTTCCTGCCCTATAAGTTACATGGGGGTTACCAAAGTTGCCAAAACATGTTTATTTCTGCTGAAAAACACGTTTTGACAATTTCTGTACACTGGGGTTAAGGGCTGACTCAATGTGCTCTTCTGAGCCAGGCAGTTACACTGCGATTCTAAGGGCTGACAAAACGCGTTTATTTCGGGCTGAAAAACACGTTTTGAAAACTGTGCTGTTCCTGCCCTATAAGTTACATGGTGGTGACCAAAGTTGCCAAAACGTCTTTATTTCTGCTGAAAAACACGTTTTGACAATTTCTGCACACTGGGGTTAAGGGCTGACTCAATGTGCTCTTCTGAGCCAGGCAGTTACACAGCGATTCTAAGGGCTGACAAAACGCGTTTATTTCGGGCTGAAAAACACGTTTTGAAAACTGTGTTGTTCCTGCCCTAAAAGTTACATGGTGGTTACCAAAGTTGCCAAAACGTGTTTATTTCTGCTGAAAAACACGATTTGACAATTTCTGCACACTGGGGTTAAGGGCTGACTCAATGTGCTCTTCTGAGCCAGGCAGTTACACAGCGATTCTAAGGGCTGACAAAACGCGTTTATTTCGGGCTGAAAAACACGTTTTGAAAACTGTGCTGTTCCTGCCCTATAAGTTACATGGTGGTGACCAAAGTTGCCAAAACGTCTTTATTTCTGCTGAAAAACACGTTTTGACAATTTCTGAGCACTGGGGTTAAGGGCTGACTCAATGTGCTCTTCTGAGCCAGGCAGTTACACAGCGATTCTAAGGGCTGACAAAACGCGTTTATTTCGGGCTGAAAAACACGTTTTGAAAACTGTGTTGTTCCTGCCCTATAAGTTACATGGTGGTGACCAAAGTTGCCAAAACGTGTTTATTTCTGCTGAAAAACACGTTTTGACAATTTCTGAGCACTGGGGTTAAGGGCTGACTCAATGTGCTCTTCTGAGCCAGGCAGTTACACAGCGAGTCTAAGGGCTGACAAAACGCGTTTATTTCGGGCTGAAAAACACGTTTTGAAAACTGTGCTGTTCCTGCCCTATAAGTTACATGGTGGTGACCAAAGTTGCCAAAACGTCTTTATTTCTGCTGAAAAACACGTTTTGACAATTTCTGAGCACTGGGGTTAAGGGCTGACTCAATGTTCTCTTCTGTGCCAGGCAGTTACACTGCGAATCTAAGGGCTGAGAAAAAGCGTTTATTTCGGGCTGAAAAACACGTTTTGAAAACTTTGTTGTTCCTACCCTATAAGTTACATGGAGGTTACCAAAGTTGCCAAAACATGTTTATTTCTGCTGAAAAACACATTTTGACAATTTCTGTACACTGGGGTTAAGGGCTGACTCAATGTGCTCTTCTGAGCCAGGCAGTTACACAGCGATTCTAAGGGCTGACAAAACGCGTTTATTTCGGGCTGAAAAACACGTTTTGAAAACTGTGTTGTTCCTGCCCTAAAAGTTACATGGTGGTGACCAAAGTTGCCAAAACGTGTTTATTTCTGCTGAAAAACACGATTTGACAATTTCTGAGCACTGGGGTTAAGGGCTGACTCAATGTGCTCTTCTGAGCCAGGCAGTTACACAGCGATTCTAAGGGCTGACAAAACGCGTTTATTTCGGGCTGAAAAACACGTTTTGAAAACTGTGTTGTTCCTGCCCTATAAGTTACATGGTGGTGACCAAAGTTGCCAAAACATGTTTATTTCTGCTGAAAAACACGTTTTGACAATTTCTGAGCACTGGGGTTAAGGGCTGACTCAGTGTGCTCTTCTGAGCCAGGCAGTTACACTGCGAATCTAAGGGCTGAGAAAAAGCGTTTATTTCGGGCTGAAAAACACGTTTTGAAAACTGTGTTGTTCCTACCCTATAAGTTACATGGGGGTTACCAAAGTTGCCAAAACATGTTTATTTCTGCTGAAAAACACGTTTTGACAATTTCGGTACACTGGGGTTAAGGGCTGACTCAATGTGCTCTTCTGAGCCAGGCAGTTACACTGCGATTCTAAGGGCTGACAAAACGCGTTTATTTCGGGCTGAAAAACACGTTTTGAAAACTGTGCTGTTCCTGCCCTATAAGTTACATGGTGGTGACCAAAGTTGCCAAAACATGTTTATTTCTGCTGAAAAACACGTTTTGACTATTTCTGAGCACTGGGGTTAAGGGCTGACTCAGTGTGCTCTTCTGAGCCAGGCAGTTACACTGCGAATCTAAGGGCTGAGAAAAAGCGTTTATTTCGGGCTGAAAAACACGTTTTGAAAACTGTGTTGTTCCTACCCTATAAGTTACATGGGGGTTACCAAAGTTGCCAAAACATGTTTATTTCTGCTGAAAAACACGTTTTGACAATTTCTGTAAACTGGGGTTAAGGGCTGATTCAATGTGCTCTTCTGAGCCAGGCAGTTACACTGCGATTCTAAGGGCTGACAAAACGCGTTTATTTCGGGCTGAAAAACACGTTTTGAAAACTGTGCTGTTCCTGCCCTATAAGTTACATGGTGGTGACCAAAGTTGCCAAAACGTCTTTATTTCTGCTGAAAAACACGTTTTGACAATTTCTGAGCACTGGGGTTAAGGGCTGACTCAATGTGCTCTTCTGAGCCAGGCAGTTACACTGCGAATCTAAGGGCTGAGAAAAAGCGTTTATTTCGGGCTGAAAAACACGTTTTGAAAACTGTGCTGTTCCTGCCCTGTAAGTTACATGGTGGTGACCAAAGTTGCCAAAACATGTTTATTTCTGCTGAAAAACACGTTTTGACAATTTCTGAGCACTGGGGTTAAGGGCTGACTCAGTGTGCTCTTCTGAGCCAGGCAGTTACACTGCGAATCTAAGGGCTGAGAAAAAGCGTTTATTTCGGGCTGAAAAACACGTTTTGAAAACTGTGTTGTTCCTACCCTATAAGTTACATGGGGGTTACCAAAGTTGCCAAAACATGTTTATTTCTGCTGAAAAACACGTTTTGACAATTTCTGTACACTGGGGTTAAGGGCTGACTCAATGTGCTCTTCTGAGCCAGGCAGTTACACTGCGATTCTAAGGGCTGACAAAACGCGTTTATTTCGGGCTGAAAAACACGTTTTGAAAACTGTGCTGTTCCTGCCCTATAAGTTACATGGTGGTGACCAAAGTTGCCAAAACATGTTTATTTCTGCTGAAAAACACGTTTTGACAATTTCTGAGCACTGGGGTTAAGGGCTGACTCAGTGTGCTCTTCTGAGCCAGACAGTTACACTGCGAATCTAAGGGCTGAGAAAAAGCGTTTATTTCGGGCTGAAAAACATGTTTTGAAAACTGTGTTGTTCCTACCCTATAAGTTACATGGGGGTTACCAAAGTTGCCAAAACACGTTTATTTCTGCTGAAAAACACGTTTTGACAATTTCTGTACACTGGGGTTAAGGGCTGACTCAATGTGCTCTTCTGAGCCAGGCAGTTACACTGCGATTCTAAGGGCTGACAAAACGCGTTTATTTCGGGCTGAAAAACACGTTTTGAAAACTGTGCTGTTCCTGCCCTATAAGTTAAATGGTGGTGACCAAAGTTGCCAAAACGTCTTTATTTCTGCTGAAAAACACGTTTTGACAATTTCTGAGCACTGGGGTTAAGGGCTGACTCAATGTGCTCTTCTGAGCCAGGCAGTTACACTGCGAATCTAAGGGCTGAGAAAAAGCGTTTATTTCGGGCTGAAAAACACGTTTTGAAAACTGTGTTGTTCCTACCCTATAAGTTACATGGGGGTTACCAAAGTTGCCAAAACATGTTTATTTCTGCTGAAAAACACGTTTTGACAATTTCTGTACACTGGGGTTAAGGGCTGACTCAATGTGCTCTTCTGAGCCAGGCAGTTACACAGCGATTCTAAGGGCTGACAAAACGCGTTTATTTCGGGCTGAAAAACACGTTTTGAAAACTGTGCTGTTCCTGCCCTATAAGTTACATGGTGGTGACCAAAGTTGCCAAAACGTGTTTATTTCTGCTGAAAAACACGATTTGACAATTTCTGAGCACTGGGGTTAAGGGCTGACTCAATGTGCTCTTCTGAGCCAGGCAGTTACACTGCGAATCTAAGGGCTGAGAAAAAGCGTTTATTTCGGGCTGAAAAACACGTTTTGAAAACTGTGCTGTTCCTGCCCTATAAGTTACATGGTGGTGACCAAAGTTGCCAAAACGTCTTTATTTCTGCTGAAAAACACGTTTTGACAATTTCTGAGCACTGGGGTTAAGGGCTGACTCAATGTGCTCTTCTGAGCCAGGCAGTTACACTGCGAATCTAAGGGCTGAGAAAAAGCGTTTATTTCGGGCTGAAAAACACGTTTTGAAAACTGTGTTGTTCCTGCCCTATAAGTTACACGGGGGTTACCAAAGTTGCCAAAACATGTTTATTTCTGCTGAAAAACACGTTTTGACAATTTCTGTACACTGGGGTTAAGGGCTGACTCAATGTGCTCTTCTGAGCCAGGCAGTTACACTGCGATTCTAAGGGCTGACAAAACGCGTTTATTTCGGGCTGAAAAACACGTTTTGAAAACTGTGCTGTTCCTGCCCTATAAGTTACATGGTGGTGACCAAAGTTGCCAAAACGTCTTTATTTCTGCTGAAAAACACGTTTTGACAATTTCTGAGCACTGGGGTTAAGGGCTGACTCAATGTGCTCTTCTGAGCCAGGCAGTTACACTGCGAATCTAAGGGCTGAAAAAAAGCGTTTATTTCGGGCTGAAAAACACGTTTTGAAAACTGTGTTGTTCCTACCCTATAAGTTACATGGGGGTTACCAAAGTTGCCAAAACATGTTTATTTCTGCTGAAAAACACGTTTTGACAATTTCTGTACACTGGGGTTAAGGGCTGACTCAATGTGCTCTTCTGAGCCAGGCAGTTACACTGCGATTCTAAGGGCTGACAAAACGCGTTTATTTCGGGCTGAAAAACACGTTTTGAAAACTGTGCTGTTCCTGCCCTATAAGTTACATGGTGGTGACCAAAGTTGCCAAAACGTCTTTATTTCTGCTGAAAAACACGTTTTGACAATTTCTGAGCACTGGGGTTAAGGGCTGACTCAATGTGCTCTTCTGAGCCAGGCAGTTACACTGCGAATCTAAGGGCTGAGAAAAAGCGTTTATTTCGGGCTGAAAAACACGTTTTGAAAACTGTGTTGTTCCTACCCTATAAGTTACATGGGGGTTACCAAAGTTGCCAAAACATGTTTATTTCTGCTGAAAAACACATTTTGACAATTTCTGTACACTGGGGTTAAGGGCTGACTCAATGTGCTCTTCTGAGCCAGGCAGTTACACAGCGATTCTAAGGGCTGACAAAACGCGTTTATTTCGGGCTGAAAAACACGTTTTGAAAACTGTGTTGTTCCTGCCCTAAAAGTTACATGGTGGTGACCAAAGTTGCCAAAACGTGTTTATTTCTGCTGAAAAACACGATTTGACAATTTCTGAGCAATGGGGTTAAGGGCTGACTCAATGTGCTCTTCTGAGCCAGGCAGTTACACTGCGAATCTAAGGGCTGAGAAAAAGCGTTTATTTCGGGCTGAAAAACACGTTTTGAAAACTGTGCTGTTCCTGCCCTATAAGTTACATGGTGGTGACCAAAGTTGCCAAAACGTCTTTATTTCTGCTGAAAAACACGTTTTGACAATTTCTGAGCACTGGGGTTAAGGGCTGACTCAATGTGCTCTTCTGAGCCAGGCAGTTACACTGCGAATCTAAGGGCTGAGAAAAAGCGTTTATTTCGGGCTGAAAAACACGTTTTGAAAACTGTGTTGTTCCTGCCCTATAAGTTACACGGGGGTTACCAAAGTTGCCAAAACATGTTTATTTCTGCTGAAAAACACGTTTTGACAATTTCTGTACACTGGGGTTAAGGGCTGACTCAATGTGCTCTTCTGAGCCAGGCAGTTACACAGCAATTCTAAAGGCTGACAAAACGCGTTTATTTCGGGCTGAAAAACACGTTTTGAAAACTGTGTTGTTCCTGCCCTATAAGTTACATGGTGGTGACCAAAGTTGCCAAAACGTCTTTATTTCTGCTGAAAAACACGTTTTGACAATTTCTGAGCACTGGGGTTAAGGGCTGACTCAATCTGCTCTTCTGAGCCAGGCAGTTACACTGCGAATCTAAGGGCTGAGAAAAAGCGTTTATTTCGGGCTGAAAAACACGTTTTGAAAACTGTGTTGTTCCTACCCTATAAGTTACATGGGGGTTACCAAAGTTGCCAAAACATGTTTATTTCAGCTGAAAAACACGTTTTGACAATTTCTGTACACTGGGGTTAAGGGCTGACTCAATGTGCTCTTCTGAGCCAGGCAGTTACACAGCGATTCTAAGGGCTGACAAAACGCGTTTATTTCGGGCCGAAAAACACGTTTTGAAAACTGTGTTGTTCCTGCCCTATAAGTTACATGGGGGTTACCAAAGTTGCCAAAACATGTTTATTTCTGCTGAAAAACACGTTTTGACAATTTCTGTACACTGGGGTTAAGGGCTGACTCAATGTGCTCTTCTGAGCCAGGCAGTTACACTGCGATTCTAAGGGCTGACAAAACGCGTTTATTTCGGGCTGAAAAACACGTTTTGAAAACTGTGCTGTTCCTGCCCTATAAGTTACATGGTGGTGACCAAAGTTGCCAAAACGTCTTTATTTCTGCTGAAAAACACGTTTTGACAATTTCTGAGCACTGGGGTTAAGGGCTGACTCAATGTGCTCTTCTGAGCCAGGCAGTTACACTGCGAATCTAAGGGCTGAGAAAAAGCGTTTATTTCGGGCTGAAAAACACGTTTTGAAAACTGTGCTGTTCCTGCCCTATAAGTTACATGGTGGTGACCAAAGTTATCAAAACATGTTTATTTCTGCTGAAAAACACGTTTTGACAATTTCTGAGCACTGGGGTTAAGGGCTGACTCAGTGTGCTCTTCTGAGCCAGGCAGTTACACTGCGAATCTAAGGGATGAGAAAAAGCGTTTATTTCTGGCTGAAAAACACGTTTTGAAAACTGTGTTGTTCCTACCCTATAAGTTACATGGGGGTTACCAAAGTTGCCAAAACATGTTTATTTCTGCTGAAAAACACGTTTTGACAATTTCTGTAAACTGGGGTTAAGGGCTGACTCAATGTGCTCTTCTGAGCAAGGCAGTTACACTGCGATTCTAAGGGCTGACAAAACGCGTTTATTTCGGGCTGAAAAACACGTTTTGAAAACTGTGCTGTTCCTGCCCTATAAGTTACATGGTGGTGACCAAAGTTGCCAAAACGTCTTTATTTCTGCTGAAAAACACGTTTTGACAATTTCTGAGCACTGGGGTTAAGGGCTGACTCAATGTGCTCTTCTGAGCCAGGCAGTTACACTGCGAATCTAAGGGCTGAGAAAAAGCGTTTATTTCGGGCTGAAAAACACGTTTTGAAAACTGTGCTGTTCCTGCCCTGTAAGTTACATGGTGGTGACCAAAGTTGCCAAAACGTGTTTATTTCTGCTGAAAAACACATTTTGACAATTTCTGTACACTGGGGTTAAGTGCTGACTCAATGTGCTCTTCTGAGCCAGGCAGTTACACAGCGATTCTAAGGGCTGACAAAACGCGTTTATTTCGGGCTGAAAAACACGTTTTGAAAACTGTGTTGTTCCTGCCCTATAAGTTACATGGGGGTTACCAAAGTTGCCAAAACATGTTTATTTCTGCTGAAAAACACGTTTTGACAATTTCTGTACACTGGGGTTAAGGGCTGACTCAATGTGCTCTTCT
Source organism: Atractosteus spatula (assembly GCF_055471065.1). Classification (NCBI taxonomy): domain Eukaryota; kingdom Metazoa; phylum Chordata; class Actinopteri; order Semionotiformes; family Lepisosteidae; genus Atractosteus; species Atractosteus spatula. The sequence continues at coordinate 13,638,883 of NC_142713.1, forward strand.
GAGCCAGGCAGTTACACTGCGATTCTAAGGGCTGACAAAACGCGTTTATTTCTGGCTGAAAAACACGTTTTGAAAACTGTGCTGTTCCTGCCCTATAAGTTACATGGTGGTGACCAAAGTTGCCAAAACATGTTTATTTCTGCTGAAAAACACGTTTTGACAATTTCTGAGCACTGGGGTTAAGGGCTGACTCAGTGTGCTCTTCTGAGCCAGGCAGTTACACTGCGAATCTAAGGGCTGAGAAAAAGCGTTTATTTCGGGCTGAAAAACACGTTTTGAAAACTGTGTTGTTCCTACCCTATAAGTTACATGGGGGTTACCAAAGTTGCCAAAACATGTTTATTTCTGCTGAAAAACACGTTTTGACAATTTCTGTACACTGGGGTTAAGGGCTGACTCAATGTGCTCTTCTGAGCCAGGCAGTTACACTGCGATTCTAAGGGCTGACAAAACGCGTTTATTTCGGGCTGAAAAACACGTTTTGAAAACTGTGCTGTTCCTGCCCTATAAGTTACATGGTGGTGACCAAAGTTGCCAAAACGTCTTTATTTCTGCTGAAAAACACGTTTTGACAATTTCTGAGCACTGGGGTTAAGGGCTGACTCAATGTGCTCTTCTGAGCCAAGCAGTTACACTGCGAATCTAAGGGCTGAGAAAAAGCGTTTATTTCGGGCTGAAAAACACGTTTTGAAAACTGTGTTGTTCCTACCCTATAAGTTACATGGGGGTTACCAAAGTTGCCAAAACATGTTTATTTCAGCTGAAAAACACGTTTTGACAATTTCTGTACACTGGGGTTAAGGGCTGACTCAATGTGCTCTTCTGAGCCAGGCAGTTACACAGCGATTCTAAGGGCTGACAAAACGCGTTTATTTCGGGCCGAAAAACACGTTTTGAAAACTGTGTTGTTCCTGCCCTATAAGTTACATGGGGGTTACCAAAGTTGCCAAAACATGTTTATTTCTGCTGAAAAACACGTTTTGACAATTTCTGTACACTGGGGTTAAGGGCTGACTCAATGTGCTCTTCTGAGCCAGGCAGTTACACTGCGATTCTAAGGGCTGACAAAACGCGTTTATTTCGGGCTGAAAAACACGTTTTGAAAACTGTGCTGTTCCTGCCCTATAAGTTACATGGTGGTGACCAAAGTTGCCAAAACGTCTTTATTTCTGCTGAAAAACACGTTTTGACAATTTCTGAGCACTGGGGTTAAGGGCTGACTCAATGTGCTCTTCTGAGCCAGGCAGTTACACTGCGAATCTAAGGGCTGAGAAAAAGCGTTTATCTCGGGCTGAAAAACACGTTTTGAAAACTGTGCTGTTCCTGCCCTATAAGTTACATGGTGGTGACCAAAGTTATCAAAACATGTTTATTTCTGCTGAAAAACACGTTTTGACAATTTCTGAGCACTGGGGTTAAGGGCTGACTCAGTGTGCTCTTCTGAGCCAGGCAGTTACACTGCGAATCTAAGGGATGAGAAAAAGCGTTTATTTCGGGCTGAAAAACACGTTTTGAAAACTGTGTTGTTCCTACCCTATAAGTTACATGGGGGTTACCAAAGTTGCCAAAACATGTTTATTTCTGCTGAAAAACACGTTTTGACAATTTCTGTAAACTGGGGTTAAGGGCTGACTCAATGTGCTCTTCTGAGCAAGGCAGTTACACTGCGATTCTAAGGGCTGACAAAACGCGTTTATTTCGGGCTGAAAAACACGTTTTGAAAACTGTGCTGTTCCTGCCCTATAAGTTACATGGTGGTGACCAAAGTTGCCAAAACGTCTTTATTTCTGCTGAAAAACACGTTTTGACAATTTCTGAGCACTGGGGTTAAGGGCTGACTCAATGTGCTCTTCTGAGCCAGGCAGTTACACTGCGAATCTAAGGGCTGACAAAACGCGTTTATTTCGGGCTGAAAAACACGTTTTGAAAACTGTGTTGTTCCTGCCCTATAAGTTACATGGGGGTTACCAAAGTTGCCAAAACATGTTTATTTCTGCTGAAAAACACGTTTTGACAATTTCTGTACACTTGGGTTAAGGGCTGACTCAATGTGCTCTTCTGAGCCAGGCAGTTACACTGCGAATCTAAGGGCTGAGAAAAAGCGTTTATTTCGGGCTGAAAAACACGTTTTGAAAACTGTGCTGTTCCTGCCCTGTAAGTTACATGGTGGTGACCAAAGTTGCCAAAACGTGTTTATTTCTGCTGAAAAACACATTTTGACAATTTCTGTACACTGGGGTTAAGTGCTGACTCAATGTGCTCTTCTGAGCCAGGCAGTTACACAGCGATTCTAAGGGCTGACAAAACGCGTTTATTTCGGGCTGAAAAACACGTTTTGAAAACTGTGTTGTTCCTGCCCTATAAGTTACATGGGGGTTACCAAAGTTGCCAAAACGTGTTTATTTCTGCTGAAAAACACGTTTTGACAATTTCTGTACACTGGGGTTAAGGGCTGACTCAATGTGCTCTTCTGAGCCAGGCAGTTACACTGCGAATCTAAGGGCTGAGAAAAAGCGTTTATTTCGGGCTGAAAAACACGTTTTGAAAACTGTGCTGTTCCTGCCCTGTAAGTTACATGGTGGTGACCAAAGTTGCCAAAACGTGTTTATTTCTGCTGAAAAACACATTTTGACAATTTCTGTACACTGGGGTTAAGTGCTGACTCAATGTGCTCTTCTGAGCCAGGCAGTTACACAGCGATTCTAAGGGCTGACAAAACGCGTTTATTTCGGGCTGAAAAACACGTTTTGAAAACTGTGTTGTTCCTACCCTATAAGTTACATGGGGGTTACCAAAGTTGCCAAAACATGTTTATTTCTGCTGAAAAACACGTTTTGACAATTTCTGAGCACTGGGGTTAAGGGCTGACTCAGTGTGCTCTTCTGAGCCAGGCAGTTACACTGCGAATCTAAGGGCTGAGAAAAAGCGTTTATTTCGGGCTGAAAAACACGTTTTGAAAACTGTGTTGTTCCTACCCTATAAGTTACATGGGGGGTACCAAAGTTGCCAAAACATGTTTATTTCTGCTGAAAAACACGTTTTGACAATTTCTGTACACTGGGGTTAAGGGCTGACTCAATGTGCTCTTCTGAGCCAGGCAGTTACACAGCGATTCTAAGGGCTGACAAAACGCGTTTATTTCGGGCTGAAAAACACGTTTTGAAAACTGTGCTGTTCCTGCCCTATAAGTTACATGGAGGTTACCAAAGTTGCCAAAACATGTTTATTTCTGCTGAAAAACACATTTTGACAATTTCTGTACACTGGGGTTAAGGGCTGACTCAATGTGCTCTTCTGAGCCAGGCAGTTACACAGCGATTCTAAGGGCTGACAAAACGCGTTTATTTCGGGCTGAAAAACACGTTTTGAAAACTGTGTTGTTCCTGCCCTATAAGTTACATGGTGGTGACCAAAGTTGCCAAAACATGTTTATTTCTGCTGAAAAACACGTTTTGACAATTTCTGAGCACTGGGGTTAAGGGCTGACTCAGTGTGCTCTTCTGAGCCAGGCAGTTACACTGCGAATCTAAGGGCTGAGAAAAAGCGTTTATTTCGGGCTGAAAAACACGTTTTGAAAACTGTGCTGTTCCTGCCCTATAAGTTACATGGTGGTGACCAAAGTTGCCAAAACGTCTTTATTTCTGCTGAAAAACACGTTTTGACAATTTCTGAGCACTGGGGTTAAGGGCTGACTCAATGTGCTCTTCTGTGCCAGGCAGTTACACTGCGAATCTAAGGGCTGAGAAAAAGCGTTTATTTCGTGCTGAAAAACACGTTTTGAAAACTGTGTTGTTCCTGCCCTAAAAGTTACATGGTGGTGACCAAAGTTGCCAAAACGTGTTTATTTCTGCTGAAAAACACGATTTGACAATTTCTGAGCACTGGGGTTAAGGGCTGACTCAATGTGCTCTTCTGAGCCAGGCAGTTACACTGCGAATCTAAGGGCTGAGAAAAAGCGTTTATTTCGGGCTGAAAAACACGTTTTGAAAACTGTGCTGTTCCTGCCCTATAAGTTACATGGTGGTGACCAAAGTTGCCAAAACGTCTTTATTTCTGCTGAAAAACACGTTTTGACAATTTCTGAGCACTGGGGTTAAGGGCTGACTCAATGTGCTCTTCTGAGCCAGGCAGTTACACTGCGAATCTAAGGGCTGAGAAAAAGCGTTTATTTCGGGCTGAAAAACACGTTTTGAAAACTGTGTTGTTCCTGCCCTATAAGTTACACGGGGGTTACCAAAGTTGCCAAAACATGTTTATTTCTGCTGAAAAACACGTTTTGACAATTTCTGTACACTGGGGTTAAGGGCTGACTCAATGTGCTCTTCTGAGCCAGGCAGTTACACAGCAATTCTAAAGGCTGACAAAACGCGTTTATTTCGGGCTGAAAAACACGTTTTGAAAACTGTGTTGTTCCTACCCTATAAGTTACATGGTGGTGACCAAAGTTGCCAAAACGTCTTTATTTCTGCTGAAAAACACGTTTTGACAATTTCTGAGCACTGGGGTTAAGGGCTGACTCAATCTGCTCTTCTGAGCCAGGCAGTTACACTGCGAATCTAAGGGCTGAGAAAAAGCGTTTATTTCGGGCTGAAAAACACGTTTTGAAAACTGTGTTGTTCCTACCCTATAAGTTACATGGGGGTTACCAAAGTTGCCAAAACATGTTTATTTCAGCTGAAAAACACGTTTTGACAATTTCTGTACACTGGGGTTAAGGGCTGACTCAATGTGCTCTTCTGAGCCAGGCAGTTACACAGCGATTCTAAGGGCTGACAAAACGCGTTTATTTCGGGCCGAAAAACACGTTTTGAAAACTGTGTTGTTCCTGCCCTATAAGTTACATGGGGGTTACCAAAGTTGCCAAAACATGTTTATTTCTGCTGAAAAACACGTTTTGACAATTTCTGTACACTGGGGTTAAGGGCTGACTCAATGTGCTCTTCTGAGCCAGGCAGTTACACTGCGATTCTAAGGGCTGACAAAACGCGTTTATTTCGGGCTGAAAAACACGTTTTGAAAACTGTGCTGTTCCTGCCCTATAAGTTACATGGTGGTGACCAAAGTTGCCAAAACGTCTTTATTTCTGCTGAAAAACACGTTTTGACAATTTCTGAGCACTGGGGTTAAGGGCTGACTCAATGTGCTCTTCTGAGCCAGGCAGTTACACTGCGAATCTAAGGGCTGAGAAAAAGCGTTTATTTCGGGCTGAAAAACACGTTTTGAAAACTGTGTTGTTCCTGCCCTATAAGTTACATGGTGGTGACCAAAGTTGCCAAAACATGTTTATTTCTGCTGAAAAACACGTTTTGACAATTTCTGAGCACTGGGGTTAAGGGCTGACTCAGTGTGCTCTTCTGAGCCAGGCAGTTACACTGCGAATCTAAGGGCTGAGAAAAAGCGTTTATTTCGGGCTGAAAAACACGTTTTGAAAACTGTGTTGTTCCTACCCTATAAGTTACATGGGGGTTACCAAAGTTGCCAAAACATGTTTATTTCTGCTGAAAAACACGTTTTGACAATTTCTGTACACTGGGGTTAAGGGCTGACTCAATGTGCTCTTCTGAGCCAGGCAGTTACACTGCGATTCTAAGGGCTGACAAAACGCGTTTATTTCGGGCTGAAAAACACGTTTTGAAAACTGTGCTGTTCCTGCCCTATAAGTTACATGGTGGTGACCAAAGTTGCCAAAACGTCTTTATTTCTGCTGAAAAACACGTTTTGACAATTTCTGCACACTGGGGTTAAGGGCTGACTCAATGTGCTCTTCTGAGCCAGGCAGTTACACAGCGATTCTAAGGGCTGACAAAACGCGTTTATTTCGGGCTGAAAAACACGTTTTGAAAACTGTGTTGTTCCTGCCCTAAAAGTTACATGGTGGTTACCAAAGTTGCCAAAACGTGTTTATTTCTGCTGAAAAACACGATTTGACAATTTCTGCACACTGGGGTTAAGGGCTGACTCAATGTGCTCTTCTGAGCCAGGCAGTTACACAGCGATTCTAAGGGCTGACAAAACGCGTTTATTTCGGGCTGAAAAACACGTTTTGAAAACTATGTTGTTCCTGCCCTAAAAGTTACATGGTGGTGACCAAAGTTGCCAAAACGTGTTTATTTCTGCTGAAAAACACGATTTGACAATTTCTGAGCACTGGGGTTAAGGGCTGACTCAATGTGCTCTTCTGAGCCAGGCAGTTACACTGCGAATCTAAGGGCTGAGAAAAAGCGTTTATTTCGGGCTGAAAAACACGTTTTGAAAACTGTGTTGTTCCTGCCCTATAAGTTACACGGGGGTTACCAAAGTTGCCAAAACATGTTTATTTCTGCTGAAAAACACGTTTTGACAATTTCTGTACACTGGGGTTAAGGGCTGACTCAATGTGCTCTTCTGAGCCAGGCAGTTACACAGCAATTCTAAAGGCTGACAAAACGCGTTTATTTCGGGCTGAAAAACACGTTTTGAAAACTGTGTTGTTCCTGCCCTATAAGTTACATGGTGGTGACCAAAGTTGCCAAAACGTCTTTATTTCTGCTGAAAAACACGTTTTGACAATTTCTGAGCACTGGGGTTAAGGGCTGACTCAATGTGCTCTTCTGAGCCAGGCAGTTACACAGCGATTCTAAGGGCTGACAAAACGCGTTTATTTCGGGCCGAAAAACACGTTTTGAAAACTGTGTTGTTCCTGCCCTATAAGTTACATGGGGGTTACCAAAGTTGCCAAAACATGTTTATTTCTGCTGAAAAACACGTTTTGACAATTTCTGTACACTGGGGTTAAGGGCTGACTCAATGTGCTCTTCTGAGCCAGGCAGTTACACTGCGATTCTAAGGGCTGACAAAACGCGTTTATTTCGGGCTGAAAAACACGTTTTGAAAACTGTGCTGTTCCTGCCCTATAAGTTACATGGTGGTGACCAAAGTTGCCAAAACGTCTTTATTTCTGCTGAAAAACACGTTTTGACAATTTCTGAGCACTGGGGTTAAGGGCTGACTCAATGTGCTCTTCTGAGCCAGGCAGTTACACTGCGAATCTAAGGGCTGAGAAAAAGCGTTTATTTCGGGCTGAAAAACACGTTTTGAAAACTGTGCTGTTCCTGCCCTATAAGTTACATGGTGGTGACCAAAGTTGCCAAAACATGTTTATTTCTGCTGAAAAACACGTTTTGACAATTTCTGAGCACTGGGGTTAAGGGCTGACTCAGTGTGCTCTTCTGAGCCAGGCAGTTACACTGCGAATCTAAGGGCTGAGAAAAAGCGTTTATTTCGGGCTGAAAAACACGTTTTGAAAACTGTGCTGTTCCTGCCCTATAAGTTACATGGGGGTTACCAAAGTTGCCAAAACATGTTTATTTCTGCTGAAAAACACGTTTTGACAATTTCTGTACACTGGGGTTAAGGGCTGACTCAATGTGCTCTTCTGAGCCAGGCAGTTACACTGCGATTCTAAGGGCTGACAAAACGCGTTTATTTCGGGCTGAAAAACACGTTTTGAAAACTGTGCTGTTCCTGCCCTATAAGTTACATGGTGGTGACCAAAGTTGCCAAAACGTCTTTATTTCTGCTGAAAAACACGTTTTGACAATTTCTGCACACTGGGGTTAAGGGCTGACTCAATGTGCTCTTCTGAGCCAGGCAGTTACACAGCGATTCTAAGGGCTGACAAAACGCGTTTATTTCGGGCTGAAAAACACGTTTTGAAAACTGTGTTGTTCCTGCCCTAAAAGTTACATGGTGGTTACCAAAGTTGCCAAAACGTGTTTATTTCTGCTGAAAAACACGATTTGACAATTTCTGCACTCTGGGGTTAAGGGCTGACTCAATGTGCTCTTCTGAGCCAGGCAGTTACACAGCGATTCTAAGGGCTGACAAAACGCGTTTATTTCGGGCTGAAAAACACGTTTTGAAAACTGTGCTGTTCCTGCCCTATAAGTTACATGGTGGTGACCAAAGTTGCCAAAACGTCTTTATTTCTGCTGAAAAACACGTTTTGACAATTTCTGAGCACTGGGGTTAAGGGCTGACTCAATGTGCTCTTCTGAGCCAGGCAGTTACACAGCGATTCTAAGGGCTGACAAAACGCGTTTATTTCGGGCTGAAAAACACGTTTTGAAAACTGTGTTGTTCCTGCCCTATAAGTTACATGGTGGTGACCAAAGTTGCCAAAACGTGTTTATTTCTGCTGAAAAACACGTTTTGACAATTTCTGAGCACTGGGGTTAAGGGCTGACTCAATGTGCTCTTCTGAGCCAGGCAGTTACACAGCGAGTCTAAGGGCTGACAAAACGCGTTTATTTCGGGCTGAAAAACACGTTTTGAAAACTGTGCTGTTCCTGCCCTATAAGTTACATGGTGGTGACCAAAGTTGCCAAAACGTCTTTATTTCTGCTGAAAAACACGTTTTGACAATTTCTGAGCACTGGGGTTAAGGGCTGACTCAATGTGCTCTTCTGTGCCAGGCAGTTACACTGCGAATCTAAGGGCTGAGAAAAAGCGTTTATTTCGGGCTGAAAAACACGTTTTGAAAACTGTGTTGTTCCTACCCTATAAGTTACATGGAGGTTACCAAAGTTGCCAAAACATGTTTATTTCTGCTGAAAAACACATTTTGACAATTTCTGTACACTGGGGTTAAGGGCTGACTCAATGTGCTCTTCTGAGCCAGGCAGTTACACAGCGATTCTAAGGGCTGACAAAACGCGTTTATTTCGGGCTGAAAAACACGTTTTGAAAACTGTGTTGTTCCTGCCCTAAAAGTTACATGGTGGTGACCAAAGTTGCCAAAACGTGTTTATTTCTGCTGAAAAACACGATTTGACAATTTCTGAGCACTGGGGTTAAGGGCTGACTCAATGTGCTCTTCTGAGCCAGGCAGTTACACAGCGATTCTAAGGGCTGACAAAACGCGTTTATTTCGGGCTGAAAAACACGTTTTGAAAACTGTGTTGTTCCTGCCCTATAAGTTACATGGTGGTGACCAAAGTTGCCAAAACATGTTTATTTCTGCTGAAAAACACGTTTTGACAATTTCTGAGCACTGGGGTTAAGGGCTGACTCAGTGTGCTCTTCTGAGCCAGGCAGTTACACTGCGAATCTAAGGGCTGAGAAAAAGCGTTTATTTCGGGCTGAAAAACACGTTTTGAAAACTGTGTTGTTCCTACCCTATAAGTTACATGGGGGTTACCAAAGTTGCCAAAACATGTTTATTTCTGCTGAAAAACACGTTTTGACAATTTCTGTACACTGGGGTTAAGGGCTGACTCAATGTGCTCTTCTGAGCCAGGCAGTTACACTGCGATTCTAAGGGCTGACAAAACGCGTTTATTTCGGGCTGAAAAACACGTTTTGAAAACTGTGCTGTTCCTGCCCTATAAGTTACATGGTGGTGACCAAAGTTGCCAAAACATGTTTATTTCTGCTGAAAAACACGTTTTGACAATTTCTGAGCACTGGGGTTAAGGGCTGACTCAGTGTGCTCTTCTGAGCCAGGCAGTTACACTGCGAATCTAAGGGCTGAGAAAAAGCGTTTATTTCGGGCTGAAAAACACGTTTTGAAAACTGTGTTGTTCCTACCCTATAAGTTACATGGGGGTTACCAAAGTTGCCAAAACATGTTTATTTCTGCTGAAAAACACGTTTTGACAATTTCTGTAAACTGGGGTTAAGGGCTGATTCAATGTGCTCTTCTGAGCCAGGCAGTTACACTGCGATTCTAAGGGCTGACAAAACGCGTTTATTTCGGGCTGAAAAACACGTTTTGAAAACTGTGCTGTTCCTGCCCTATAAGTTACATGGTGGTGACCAAAGTTGCCAAAACGTCTTTATTTCTGCTGAAAAACACGTTTTGACAATTTCTGAGCACTGGGGTTAAGGGCTGACTCAATGTGCTCTTCTGAGCCAGGCAGTTACACTGCGAATCTAAGGGCTGAGAAAAAGCGTTTATTTCGGGCTGAAAAACACGTTTTGAAAACTGTGCTGTTCCTGCCCTGTAAGTTACATGGTGGTGACCAAAGTTGCCAAAACATGTTTATTTCTGCTGAAAAACACGTTTTGACAATTTCTGAGCACTGGGGTTAAGGGCTGACTCAGTGTGCTCTTCTGAGCCAGGCAGTTACACTGCGAATCTAAGGGCTGAGAAAAAGCGTTTATTTCGGGCTGAAAAACACGTTTTGAAAACTGTGTTGTTCCTACCCTATAAGTTACATGGGGGTTACCAAAGTTGCCAAAACATGTTTATTTCTGCTGAAAAACACGTTTTGACAATTTCTGTACACTGGGGTTAAGGGCTGACTCAATGTGCTCTTCTGAGCCAGGCAGTTACACTGCGATTCTAAGGGCTGACAAAACGCGTTTATTTCGGGCTGAAAAACACGTTTTGAAAACTGTGCTGTTCCTGCCCTATAAGTTACATGGTGGTGACCAAAGTTGCCAAAACATGTTTATTTCTGCTGAAAAACACGTTTTGACAATTTCTGAGCACTGGGGTTAAGGGCTGACTCAGTGTGCTCTTCTGAGCCAGACAGTTACACTGCGAATCTAAGGGCTGAGAAAAAGCGTTTATTTCGGGCTGAAAAACATGTTTTGAAAACTGTGTTGTTCCTACCCTATAAGTTACATGGGGGTTACCAAAGTTGCCAAAACACGTTTATTTCTGCTGAAAAACACGTTTTGACAATTTCTGTACACTGGGGTTAAGGGCTGACTCAATGTGCTCTTCTGAGCCAGGCAGTTACACTGCGATTCTAAGGGCTGACAAAACGCGTTTATTTCGGGCTGAAAAACACGTTTTGAAAACTGTGCTGTTCCTGCCCTATAAGTTAAATGGTGGTGACCAAAGTTGCCAAAACGTCTTTATTTCTGCTGAAAAACACGTTTTGACAATTTCTGAGCACTGGGGTTAAGGGCTGACTCAATGTGCTCTTCTGAGCCAGGCAGTTACACTGCGAATCTAAGGGCTGAGAAAAAGCGTTTATTTCGGGCTGAAAAACACGTTTTGAAAACTGTGTTGTTCCTACCCTATAAGTTACATGGGGGTTACCAAAGTTGCCAAAACATGTTTATTTCTGCTGAAAAACACGTTTTGACAATTTCTGTACACTGGGGTTAAGGGCTGACTCAATGTGCTCTTCTGAGCCAGGCAGTTACACAGCGATTCTAAGGGCTGACAAAACGCGTTTATTTCGGGCTGAAAAACACGTTTTGAAAACTGTGCTGTTCCTGCCCTATAAGTTACATGGTGGTGACCAAAGTTGCCAAAACGTCTTTATTTCTGCTGAAAAACACGTTTTGACAATTTCTGAGCACTGGGGTTAAGGGCTGACTCAATGTGCTCTTCTGTGCCAGGCAGTTACACTGCGAATCTAAGGGCTGAGAAAAAGCGTTTATTTCGGGCTGAAAAACACGTTTTGAAAACTGTGTTGTTCCTACCCTATAAGTTACATGGGGGTTACCAAAGTTGCCAAAACATGTTTATTTCTGCTGAAAAACACATTTTGACAATTTCTGTACACTGGGGTTAAGGGCTGACTCAATGTGCTCTTCTGAGCCAGGCAGTTACACAGCGATTCTAAGGGCTGACAAAACGCGTTTATTTCGGGCTGAAAAACACGTTTTGAAAACTGTGTTGTTCCTGCCCTAAAAGTTACATGGTGGTGACCAAAGTTGCCAAAACGTGTTTATTTCTGCTGAAAAACACGATTTGACAATTTCTGAGCACTGGGGTTAAGGGCTGACTCAATGTGCTCTTCTGAGCCAGGCAGTTACACTGCGAATCTAAGGGCTGAGAAAAAGCGTTTATTTCGGGCTGAAAAACACGTTTTGAAAACTGTGCTGTTCCTGCCCTATAAGTTACATGGTGGTGACCAAAGTTGCCAAAACGTCTTTATTTCTGCTGAAAAACACGTTTTGACAATTTCTGAGCACTGGGGTTAAGGGCTGACTCAATGTGCTCTTCTGAGCCAGGCAGTTACACTGCGAATCTAAGGGCTGAGAAAAAGCGTTTATTTCGGGCTGAAAAACACGTTTTGAAAACTGTGTTGTTCCTGCCCTATAAGTTACACGGGGGTTACCAAAGTTGCCAAAACATGTTTATTTCTGCTGAAAAACACGTTTTGACAATTTCTGTACACTGGGGTTAAGGGCTGACTCAATGTGCTCTTCTGAGCCAGGCAGTTACACTGCGATTCTAAGGGCTGACAAAACGCGTTTATTTCGGGCTGAAAAACACGTTTTGAAAACTGTGCTGTTCCTGCCCTATAAGTTACATGGTGGTGACCAAAGTTGCCAAAACGTCTTTATTTCTGCTGAAAAACACGTTTTGACAATTTCTGAGCACTGGGGTTAAGGGCTGACTCAATGTGCTCTTCTGAGCCAGGCAGTTACACTGCGAATCTAAGGGCTGAAAAAAAGCGTTTATTTCGGGCTGAAAAACACGTTTTGAAAACTGTGTTGTTCCTACCCTATAAGTTACATGGGGGTTACCAAAGTTGCCAAAACATGTTTATTTCTGCTGAAAAACACGTTTTGACAATTTCTGTACACTGGGGTTAAGGGCTGACTCAATGTGCTCTTCTGAGCCAGGCAGTTACACTGCGATTCTAAGGGCTGACAAAACGCGTTTATTTCGGGCTGAAAAACACGTTTTGAAAACTGTGCTGTTCCTGCCCTATAAGTTACATGGTGGTGACCAAAGTTGCCAAAACGTCTTTATTTCTGCTGAAAAACACGTTTTGACAATTTCTGAGCACTGGGGTTAAGGGCTGACTCAATGTGCTCTTCTGAGCCAGGCAGTTACACTGCGAATCTAAGGGCTGAGAAAAAGCGTTTATTTCGGGCTGAAAAACACGTTTTGAAAACTGTGTTGTTCCTACCCTATAAGTTACATGGGGGTTACCAAAGTTGCCAAAACATGTTTATTTCTGCTGAAAAACACATTTTGACAATTTCTGTACACTGGGGTTAAGGGCTGACTCAATGTGCTCTTCTGAGCCAGGCAGTTACACAGCGATTCTAAGGGCTGACAAAACGCGTTTATTTCGGGCTGAAAAACACGTTTTGAAAACTGTGTTGTTCCTGCCCTATAAGTTACACGGGGGTTACCAAAGTTGCCAAAACATGTTTATTTCTGCTGAAAAACACGTTTTGACAATTTCTGTACACTGGGGTTAAGGGCTGACTCAATGTGCTCTTCTGAGCCAGGCAGTTACACAGCAATTCTAAAGGCTGACAAAACGCGTTTATTTCGGGCTGAAAAACACGTTTTGAAAACTGTGTTGTTCCTGCCCTATAAGTTACATGGTGGTGACCAAAGTTGCCAAAACGTCTTTATTTCTGCTGAAAAACACGTTTTGACAATTTCTGAGCACTGGGGTTAAGGGCTGACTCAATCTGCTCTTCTGAGCCAGGCAGTTACACTGCGAATCTAAGGGCTGAGAAAAAGCGTTTATTTCGGGCTGAAAAACACGTTTTGAAAACTGTGTTGTTCCTACCCTATAAGTTACATGGGGGTTACCAAAGTTGCCAAAACATGTTTATTTCAGCTGAAAAACACGTTTTGACAATTTCTGTACACTGGGGTTAAGGGCTGACTCAATGTGCTCTTCTGAGCCAGGCAGTTACACAGCGATTCTAAGGGCTGACAAAACGCGTTTATTTCGGGCCGAAAAACACGTTTTGAAAACTGTGTTGTTCCTGCCCTATAAGTTACATGGGGGTTACCAAAGTTGCCAAAACATGTTTATTTCTGCTGAAAAACACGTTTTGACAATTTCTGTACACTGGGGTTAAGGGCTGACTCAATGTGCTCTTCTGAGCCAGGCAGTTACACTGCGATTCTAAGGGCTGACAAAACGCGTTTATTTCGGGCTGAAAAACACGTTTTGAAAACTGTGCTGTTCCTGCCCTATAAGTTACATGGTGGTGACCAAAGTTGCCAAAACGTCTTTATTTCTGCTGAAAAACACGTTTTGACAATTTCTGAGCACTGGGGTTAAGGGCTGACTCAATGTGCTCTTCTGAGCCAGGCAGTTACACTGCGAATCTAAGGGCTGAGAAAAAGCGTTTATTTCGGGCTGAAAAACACGTTTTGAAAACTGTGCTGTTCCTGCCCTATAAGTTACATGGTGGTGACCAAAGTTATCAAAACATGTTTATTTCTGCTGAAAAACACGTTTTGACAATTTCTGAGCACTGGGGTTAAGGGCTGACTCAGTGTGCTCTTCTGAGCCAGGCAGTTACACTGCGAATCTAAGGGATGAGAAAAAGCGTTTATTTCTGGCTGAAAAACACGTTTTGAAAACTGTGTTGTTCCTACCCTATAAGTTACATGGGGGTTACCAAAGTTGCCAAAACATGTTTATTTCTGCTGAAAAACACGTTTTGACAATTTCTGTAAACTGGGGTTAAGGGCTGACTCAATGTGCTCTTCTGAGCAAGGCAGTTACACTGCGATTCTAAGGGCTGACAAAACGCGTTTATTTCGGGCTGAAAAACACGTTTTGAAAACTGTGCTGTTCCTGCCCTATAAGTTACATGGTGGTGACCAAAGTTGCCAAAACGTCTTTATTTCTGCTGAAAAACACGTTTTGACAATTTCTGAGCACTGGGGTTAAGGGCTGACTCAATGTGCTCTTCTGAGCCAGGCAGTTACACTGCGAATCTAAGGGCTGAGAAAAAGCGTTTATTTCGGGCTGAAAAACACGTTTTGAAAACTGTGCTGTTCCTGCCCTGTAAGTTACATGGTGGTGACCAAAGTTGCCAAAACGTGTTTATTTCTGCTGAAAAACACATTTTGACAATTTCTGTACACTGGGGTTAAGTGCTGACTCAATGTGCTCTTCTGAGCCAGGCAGTTACACAGCGATTCTAAGGGCTGACAAAACGCGTTTATTTCGGGCTGAAAAACACGTTTTGAAAACTGTGTTGTTCCTGCCCTATAAGTTACACGGGGGTTACCAAAGTTGCCAAAACATGTTTATTTCTGCTGAAAAACACGTTTTGACAATTTCTGTACACTGGGGTTAAGGGCTGACTCAATGTGCTCTTCTGAGCCAGGCAGTTACACAGCAATTCTAAAGGCTGACAAAACGCGTTTATTTCGGGCTGAAAAACACGTTTTGAAAACTGTGTTGTTCCTGCCCTATAAGTTACATGGTGGTGACCAAAGTTGCCAAAACGTCTTTATTTCTGCTGAAAAACACGTTTTGACAATTTCTGAGCACTGGGGTTAAGGGCTGACTCAATCTGCTCTTCTGAGCCAGGCAGTTACACTGCGAATCTAAGGGCTGAGAAAAAGCGTTTATTTCGGGCTGAAAAACACGTTTTGAAAACTGTGTTGTTCCTACCCTATAAGTTACATGGGGGTTACCAAAGTTGCCAAAACATGTTTATTTCAGCTGAAAAACACGTTTTGACAATTTCTGTACACTGGGGTTAAGGGCTGACTCAATGTGCTCTTCTGAGCCAGGCAGTTACACAGCGATTCTAAGGGCTGACAAAACGCGTTTATTTCGGGCCGAAAAACACGTTTTGAAAACTGTGTTGTTCCTGCCCTATAAGTTACATGGGGGTTACCAAAGTTGCCAAAACATGTTTATTTCTGCTGAAAAACACGTTTTGACAATTTCTGTACACTGGGGTTAAGGGCTGACTCAATGTGCTCTTCTGAGCCAGGCAGTTACACTGCGATTCTAAGGGCTGACAAAACGCGTTTATTTCGGGCTGAAAAACACGTTTTGAAAACTGTGCTGTTCCTGCCCTATAAGTTACATGGTGGTGACCAAAGTTGCCAAAACGTCTTTATTTCTGCTGAAAAACACGTTTTGACAATTTCTGAGCACTGGGGTTAAGGGCTGACTCAATGTGCTCTTCTGAGCCAGGCAGTTACACTGCGAATCTAAGGGCTGAGAAAAAGCGTTTATTTCGGGCTGAAAAACACGTTTTGAAAACTGTGCTGTTCCTGCCCTATAAGTTACATGGTGGTGACCAAAGTTATCAAAACATGTTTATTTCTGCTGAAAAACACGTTTTGACAATTTCTGAGCACTGGGGTTAAGGGCTGACTCAGTGTGCTCTTCTGAGCCAGGCAGTTACACTGCGAATCTAAGGGATGAGAAAAAGCGTTTATTTCTGGCTGAAAAACACGTTTTGAAAACTGTGTTGTTCCTACCCTATAAGTTACATGGGGGTTACCAAAGTTGCCAAAACATGTTTATTTCTGCTGAAAAACACGTTTTGACAATTTCTGTAAACTGGGGTTAAGGGCTGACTCAATGTGCTCTTCTGAGCAAGGCAGTTACACTGCGATTCTAAGGGCTGACAAAACGCGTTTATTTCGGGCTGAAAAACACGTTTTGAAAACTGTGCTGTTCCTGCCCTATAAGTTACATGGTGGTGACCAAAGTTGCCAAAACGTCTTTATTTCTGCTGAAAAACACGTTTTGACAATTTCTGAGCACTGGGGTTAAGGGCTGACTCAATGTGCTCTTCTGAGCCAGGCAGTTACACTGCGAATCTAAGGGCTGAGAAAAAGCGTTTATTTCGGGCTGAAAAACACGTTTTGAAAACTGTGCTGTTCCTGCCCTGTAAGTTACATGGTGGTGACCAAAGTTGCCAAAACGTGTTTATTTCTGCTGAAAAACACATTTTGACAATTTCTGTACACTGGGGTTAAGTGCTGACTCAATGTGCTCTTCTGAGCCAGGCAGTTACACAGCGATTCTAAGGGCTGACAAAACGCGTTTATTTCGGGCTGAAAAACACGTTTTGAAAACTGTGTTGTTCCTGCCCTATAAGTTACATGGGGGTTACCAAAGTTGCCAAAACATGTTTATTTCTGCTGAAAAACACGTTTTGACAATTTCTGTACACTGGGGTTAAGGGCTGACTCAATGTGCTCTTCTGAGCCAGGCAGTTACACTGCGAATCTAAGGGCTGAGAAAAAGCGTTTATTTCGGGCTGAAAAACACGTTTTGAAAACTGTGCTGTTCCTGCCCTGTAAGTTACATGGTGGTGACCAAAGTTGCCAAAACGTGTTTATTTCTGCTGAAAAACACATTTTGACAATTTCTGTACACTGGGGTTAAGTGCTGACTCAATGTGCTCTTCTGAGCCAGGCAGTTACACAGCGATTCTAAGGGCTGACAAAACGCGTTTATTTCGGGCTGAAAAACACGTTTTGAAAACTGTGTTGTTCCTACCCTATAAGTTACATGGGGGTTACCAAAGTTGCCAAAACATGTTTATTTCTGCTGAAAAACACGTTTTGACAATTTCTGAGCACTGGGGTTAAGGGCTGACTCAGTGTGCTCTTCTGAGCCAGGCAGTTACACTGCGAATCTAAGGGCTGAGAAAAAGCGTTTATTTCGGGCTGAAAAACACGTTTTGAAAACTGTGTTGTTCCTACCCTATAAGTTACATGGGGGGTACCAAAGTTGCCAAAACATGTTTATTTCTGCTGAAAAACACGTTTTGACAATTTCTGTACACTGGGGTTAAGGGCTGACTCAATGTGCTCTTCTGAGCCAGGCAGTTACACAGCGATTCTAAGGGCTGACAAAACGCGTTTATTTCGGGCTGAAAAACACGTTTTGAAAACTGTGCTGTTCCTGCCCTATAAGTTACATGGAGGTTACCAAAGTTGCCAAAACATGTTTATTTCTGCTGAAAAACACATTTTGACAATTTCTGTACACTGGGGTTAAGGGCTGACTCAATGTGCTCTTCTGAGCCAGGCAGTTACACAGCGATTCTAAGGGCTGACAAAACGCGTTTATTTCGGGCTGAAAAACACGTTTTGAAAACTGTGTTGTTCCTGCCCTAAAAGTTACATGGTGGTGACCAAAGTTGCCAAAACGTGTTTATTTCTGCTGAAAAACACGATTTGACAATTTCTGAGCACTGGGGTTAAGGGCTGACTCAATGTGCTCTTCTGAGCCAGGCAGTTACACTGCGAATCTAAGGGCTGAGAAAAAGCGTTTATTTCGGGCTGAAAAACACGTTTTGAAAACTGTGCTGTTCCTGCCCTATAAGTTACATGGTGGTGACCAAAGTTGCCAAAACATGTTTATTTCTGCTGAAAAACACGTTTTGACAATTTCTGAGCACTGGGGTTAAGGGCTGACTCAATGTGCTCTTCTGAGCCAGGCAGTTACACAGCGATTCTAAGGGCTGACAAAACGCGTTTATTTCGGGCTGAAAAACACGTTTTGAAAACTGTGTTGTTCCTGCCCTATAAGTTACATGGTGGTGACCAAAGTTGCCAAAACATGTTTATTTCTGCTGAAAAACACGTTTTGACAATTTCTGAGCACTGGGGTTAAGGGCTGACTCAGTGTGCTCTTCTGAGCCAGGCAGTTACACTGCGATTCTAAGGGCTGACAAAACGCGTTTATTTCGGGCTGAAAAACACGTTTTGAAAACTGTGCTGTTCCTGCCCTATAAGTTACATGGTGGTGACCAAAGTTGCCAAAACGTCTTTATTTCTGCTGAAAAACACGTTTTGACAATTTCTGCACACTGGGGTTAAGGGCTGACTCAATGTGCTCTTCTGAGCCAGGCAGTTACACAGCGATTCTAAGGGCTGACAAAACGCGTTTATTTCGGGCTGAAAAACACGTTTTGAAAACTGTGTTGTTCCTGCCCTAAAAGTTACATGGTGGTTACCAAAGTTGCCAAAACGTGTTTATTTCTGCTGAAAAACACGATTTGACAATTTCTGCACACTGGGGTTAAGGGCTGACTCAATGTGCTCTTCTGAGCCAGGCAGTTACACAGCGATTCTAAGGGCTGACAAAACGCGTTTATTTCGGGCTGAAAAACACGTTTTGAAAACTGTGTTGTTCCTGCCCTAAAAGTTACATGGTGGTTACCAAAGTTGCCAAAACGTGTTTATTTCTGCTGAAAAACACGATTTGACAATTTCTGCACACTGGGGTTAAGGGCTGACTCAATGTGCTCTTCTGAGCCAGGCAGTTACACAGCGATTCTAAGGGCTGACAAAACGCGTTTATTTCGGGCTGAAAAACACGTTTTGAAAACTGTGCTGTTCCTGCCCTATAAGTTACATGGTGGTGACCAAAGTTGCCAAAACGTCTTTATTTCTGCTGAAAAACACGTTTTGACAATTTCTGAGCACTGGGGTTAAGGGCTGACTCAATGTGCTCTTCTGAGCCAGGCAGTTACACAGCGATTCTAAGGGCTGACAAAACGCGTTTATTTCGGGCTGAAAAACACGTTTTGAAAACTGTGTTGTTCCTGCCCTATAAGTTACATGGTGGTGACCAAAGTTGCCAAAACGTGTTTATTTCTGCTGAAAAACACGTTTTGACAATTTCTGAGCACTGGGGTTAAGGGCTGACTCAATGTGCTCTTCTGAGCCAGGCAGTTACACAGCGAGTCTAAGGGCTGACAAAACGCGTTTATTTCGGGCTGAAAAACACGTTTTGAAAACTGTGCTGTTCCTGCCCTATAAGTTACATGGTGGTGACCAAAGTTGCCAAAACGTCTTTATTTCTGCTGAAAAACACGTTTTGACAATTTCTGAGCACTGGGGTTAAGGGCTGACTCAATGTGCTCTTCTGTGCCAGGCAGTTACACTGCGAATCTAAGGGCTGAGAAAAAGCGTTTATTTCGGGCTGAAAAACACGTTTTGAAAACTGTGTTGTTCCTACCCTATAAGTTACATGGAGGTTACCAAAGTTGCCAAAACATGTTTATTTCTGCTGAAAAACACATTTTGACAATTTCTGTACACTGGGGTTAAGGGCTGACTCAATGTGCTCTTCTGAGCCAGGCAGTTACACAGCGATTCTAAGGGCTGACAAAACGCGTTTATTTCGGGCTGAAAAACACGTTTTGAAAACTGTGTTGTTCCTGCCCTAAAAGTTACATGGTGGTGACCAAAGTTGCCAAAACGTGTTTATTTCTGCTGAAAAACACGATTTGACAATTTCTGAGCACTGGGGTTAAGGGCTGACTCAATGTGCTCTTCTGAGCCAGGCAGTTACACAGCGATTCTAAGGGCTGACAAAACGCGTTTATTTCGGGCTGAAAAACACGTTTTGAAAACTGTGTTGTTCCTGCCCTATAAGTTACATGGTGGTGACCAAAGTTGCCAAAACATGTTTATTTCTGCTGAAAAACACGTTTTGACAATTTCTGAGCACTGGGGTTAAGGGCTGACTCAGTGTGCTCTTCTGAGCCAGGCAGTTACACTGCGAATCTAAGGGCTGAGAAAAAGCGTTTATTTCGGGCTGAAAAACACGTTTTGAAAACTGTGTTGTTCCTACCCTATAAGTTACATGGGGGTTACCAAAGTTGCCAAAACATGTTTATTTCTGCTGAAAAACACGTTTTGACAATTTCTGTACACTGGGGTTAAGGGCTGACTCAATGTGCTCTTCTGAGCCAGGCAGTTACACTGCGATTCTAAGGGCTGACAAAACGCGTTTATTTCGGGCTGAAAAACACGTTTTGAAAACTGTGCTGTTCCTGCCCTATAAGTTACATGGTGGTGACCAAAGTTGCCAAAACATGTTTATTTCTGCTGAAAAACACGTTTTGACAATTTCTGAGCACTGGGGTTAAGGGCTGACTCAGTGTGCTCTTCTGAGCCAGGCAGTTACACTGCGAATCTAAGGGCTGAGAAAAAGCGTTTATTTCGGGCTGAAAAACACGTTTTGAAAACTGTGTTGTTCCTACCCTATAAGTTACATGGGGGTTACCAAAGTTGCCAAAACATGTTTATTTCTGCTGAAAAACACGTTTTGACAATTTCTGTAAACTGGGGTTAAGGGCTGATTCAATGTGCTCTTCTGAGCCAGGCAGTTACACTGCGATTCTAAGGGCTGACAAAACGCGTTTATTTCGGGCTGAAAAACACGTTTTGAAAACTGTGCTGTTCCTGCCCTATAAGTTACATGGTGGTGACCAAAGTTGCCAAAACGTCTTTATTTCTGCTGAAAAACACGTTTTGACAATTTCTGAGCACTGGGGTTAAGGGCTGACTCAATGTGCTCTTCTGAGCCAGGCAGTTACACTGCGAATCTAAGGGCTGAGAAAAAGCGTTTATTTCGGGCTGAAAAACACGTTTTGAAAACTGTGCTGTTCCTGCCCTGTAAGTTACATGGTGGTGACCAAAGTTGCCAAAACATGTTTATTTCTGCTGAAAAACACGTTTTGACAATTTCTGAGCACTGGGGTTAAGGGCTGACTCAGTGTGCTCTTCTGAGCCAGGCAGTTACACTGCGAATCTAAGGGCTGAGAAAAAGCGTTTATTTCGGGCTGAAAAACACGTTTTGAAAACTGTGTTGTTCCTACCCTATAAGTTACATGGGGGTTACCAAAGTTGCCAAAACATGTTTATTTCTGCTGAAAAACACGTTTTGACAATTTCTGTACACTGGGGTTAAGGGCTGACTCAATGTGCTCTTCTGAGCCAGGCAGTTACACTGCGATTCTAAGGGCTGACAAAACGCGTTTATTTCGGGCTGAAAAACACGTTTTGAAAACTGTGCTGTTCCTGCCCTATAAGTTACATGGTGGTGACCAAAGTTGCCAAAACATGTTTATTTCTGCTGAAAAACACGTTTTGACAATTTCTGAGCACTGGGGTTAAGGGCTGACTCAGTGTGCTCTTCTGAGCCAGACAGTTACACTGCGAATCTAAGGGCTGAGAAAAAGCGTTTATTTCGGGCTGAAAAACATGTTTTGAAAACTGTGTTGTTCCTACCCTATAAGTTACATGGGGGTTACCAAAGTTGCCAAAACACGTTTATTTCTGCTGAAAAACACGTTTTGACAATTTCTGTACACTGGGGTTAAGGGCTGACTCAATGTGCTCTTCTGAGCCAGGCAGTTACACTGCGATTCTAAGGGCTGACAAAACGCGTTTATTTCGGGCTGAAAAACACGTTTTGAAAACTGTGCTGTTCCTGCCCTATAAGTTAAATGGTGGTGACCAAAGTTGCCAAAACGTCTTTATTTCTGCTGAAAAACACGTTTTGACAATTTCTGAGCACTGGGGTTAAGGGCTGACTCAATGTGCTCTTCTGAGCCAGGCAGTTACACTGCGAATCTAAGGGCTGAGAAAAAGCGTTTATTTCGGGCTGAAAAACACGTTTTGAAAACTGTGTTGTTCCTACCCTATAAGTTACATGGGGGTTACCAAAGTTGCCAAAACATGTTTATTTCTGCTGAAAAACACGTTTTGACAATTTCTGTACACTGGGGTTAAGGGCTGACTCAATGTGCTCTTCTGAGCCAGGCAGTTACACAGCGATTCTAAGGGCTGACAAAACGCGTTTATTTCGGGCTGAAAAACACGTTTTGAAAACTGTGCTGTTCCTGCCCTATAAGTTACATG
Organism: Atractosteus spatula; assembly: GCF_055471065.1. NCBI lineage: Eukaryota > Metazoa > Chordata > Actinopteri > Semionotiformes > Lepisosteidae > Atractosteus > Atractosteus spatula. Next base: position 13,661,237 of record NC_142713.1, read on the forward strand.
GTGGTGACCAAAGTTGCCAAAACGTCTTTATTTCTGCTGAAAAACACGTTTTGACAATTTCTGAGCACTGGGGTTAAGGGCTGACTCAATGTGCTCTTCTGTGCCAGGCAGTTACACTGCGAATCTAAGGGCTGAGAAAAAGCGTTTATTTCGGGCTGAAAAACACGTTTTGAAAACTGTGTTGTTCCTACCCTATAAGTTACATGGGGGTTACCAAAGTTGCCAAAACATGTTTATTTCTGCTGAAAAACACATTTTGACAATTTCTGTACACTGGGGTTAAGGGCTGACTCAATGTGCTCTTCTGAGCCAGGCAGTTACACAGCGATTCTAAGGGCTGACAAAACGCGTTTATTTCGGGCTGAAAAACACGTTTTGAAAACTGTGCTGTTCCTGCCCTATAAGTTACATGGTGGTGACCAAAGTTGCCAAAACGTCTTTATTTCTGCTGAAAAACACGTTTTGACAATTTCTGAGCACTGGGGTTAAGGGCTGACTCAATGTGCTCTTCTGAGCCAGGCAGTTACACTGCGAATCTAAGGGCTGAGAAAAAGCGTTTATTTCGGGCTGAAAAACACGTTTTGAAAACTGTGTTGTTCCTACCCTATAAGTTACATGGGGGTTACCAAAGTTGCCAAAACATGTTTATTTCTGCTGAAAAACACATTTTGACAATTTCTGTACACTGGGGTTAAGGGCTGACTCAATGTGCTCTTCTGAGCCAGGCAGTTACACAGCGATTCTAAGGGCTGACAAAACGCGTTTATTTCGGGCTGAAAAACACGTTTTGAAAACTGTGTTGTTCCTGCCCTATAAGTTACACGGGGGTTACCAAAGTTGCCAAAACATGTTTATTTCTGCTGAAAAACACGTTTTGACAATTTCTGTACACTGGGGTTAAGGGCTGACTCAATGTGCTCTTCTGAGCCAGGCAGTTACACAGCAATTCTAAAGGCTGACAAAACGCGTTTATTTCGGGCTGAAAAACACGTTTTGAAAACTGTGTTGTTCCTGCCCTATAAGTTACATGGTGGTGACCAAAGTTGCCAAAACGTCTTTATTTCTGCTGAAAAACACGTTTTGACAATTTCTGAGCACTGGGGTTAAGGGCTGACTCAATCTGCTCTTCTGAGCCAGGCAGTTACACTGCGAATCTAAGGGCTGAGAAAAAGCGTTTATTTCGGGCTGAAAAACACGTTTTGAAAACTGTGTTGTTCCTACCCTATAAGTTACATGGGGGTTACCAAAGTTGCCAAAACATGTTTATTTCAGCTGAAAAACACGTTTTGACAATTTCTGTACACTGGGGTTAAGGGCTGACTCAATGTGCTCTTCTGAGCCAGGCAGTTACACAGCGATTCTAAGGGCTGACAAAACGCGTTTATTTCGGGCCGAAAAACACGTTTTGAAAACTGTGTTGTTCCTGCCCTATAAGTTACATGGGGGTTACCAAAGTTGCCAAAACATGTTTATTTCTGCTGAAAAACACGTTTTGACAATTTCTGTACACTGGGGTTAAGGGCTGACTCAATGTGCTCTTCTGAGCCAGGCAGTTACACTGCGATTCTAAGGGCTGACAAAACGCGTTTATTTCGGGCTGAAAAACACGTTTTGAAAACTGTGCTGTTCCTGCCCTATAAGTTACATGGAGGTTACCAAAGTTGCCAAAACATGTTTATTTCTGCTGAAAAACACATTTTGACAATTTCTGTACACTGGGGTTAAGGGCTGACTCAATGTGCTCTTCTGAGCCAGGCAGTTACACAGCGATTCTAAGGGCTGACAAAACGCGTTTATTTCGGGCTGAAAAACACGTTTTGAAAACTGTGTTGTTCCTGCCCTAAAAGTTACATGGTGGTGACCAAAGTTGCCAAAACGTGTTTATTTCTGCTGAAAAACACGATTTGACAATTTCTGAGCACTGGGGTTAAGGGCTGACTCAATGTGCTCTTCTGAGCCAGGCAGTTACACTGCGAATCTAAGGGCTGAGAAAAAGCGTTTATTTCGGGCTGAAAAACACGTTTTGAAAACTGTGCTGTTCCTGCCCTATAAGTTACATGGTGGTGACCAAAGTTGCCAAAACATGTTTATTTCTGCTGAAAAACACGTTTTGACAATTTCTGAGCACTGGGGTTAAGGGCTGACTCAATGTGCTCTTCTGAGCCAGGCAGTTACACAGCGATTCTAAGGGCTGACAAAACGCGTTTATTTCGGGCTGAAAAACACGTTTTGAAAACTGTGTTGTTCCTGCCCTATAAGTTACATGGTGGTGACCAAAGTTGCCAAAACATGTTTATTTCTGCTGAAAAACACGTTTTGACAATTTCTGAGCACTGGGGTTAAGGGCTGACTCAGTGTGCTCTTCTGAGCCAGGCAGTTACACTGCGATTCTAAGGGCTGACAAAACGCGTTTATTTCGGGCTGAAAAACACGTTTTGAAAACTGTGCTGTTCCTGCCCTATAAGTTACATGGTGGTGACCAAAGTTGCCAAAACGTCTTTATTTCTGCTGAAAAACACGTTTTGACAATTTCTGCACACTGGGGTTAAGGGCTGACTCAATGTGCTCTTCTGAGCCAGGCAGTTACACAGCGATTCTAAGGGCTGACAAAACGCGTTTATTTCGGGCTGAAAAACACGTTTTGAAAACTGTGTTGTTCCTGCCCTAAAAGTTACATGGTGGTTACCAAAGTTGCCAAAACGTGTTTATTTCTGCTGAAAAACACGATTTGACAATTTCTGCACACTGGGGTTAAGGGCTGACTCAATGTGCTCTTCTGAGCCAGGCAGTTACACAGCGATTCTAAGGGCTGACAAAACGCGTTTATTTCGGGCTGAAAAACACGTTTTGAAAACTGTGCTGTTCCTGCCCTATAAGTTACATGGTGGTGACCAAAGTTGCCAAAACGTCTTTATTTCTGCTGAAAAACACGTTTTGACAATTTCTGAGCACTGGGGTTAAGGGCTGACTCAATGTGCTCTTCTGAGCCAGGCAGTTACACAGCGAGTCTAAGGGCTGACAAAACGCGTTTATTTCGGGCTGAAAAACACGTTTTGAAAACTGTGCTGTTCCTGCCCTATAAGTTACATGGTGGTGACCAAAGTTGCCAAAACGTCTTTATTTCTGCTGAAAAACACGTTTTGACAATTTCTGAGCACTGGGGTTAAGGGCTGACTCAATGTGCTCTTCTGTGCCAGGCAGTTACACTGCGAATCTAAGGGCTGAGAAAAAGCGTTTATTTCGGGCTGAAAAACACGTTTTGAAAACTGTGTTGTTCCTACCCTATAAGTTACATGGAGGTTACCAAAGTTGCCAAAACATGTTTATTTCTGCTGAAAAACACATTTTGACAATTTCTGTACACTGGGGTTAAGGGCTGACTCAATGTGCTCTTCTGAGCCAGGCAGTTACACAGCGATTCTAAGGGCTGACAAAACGCGTTTATTTCGGGCTGAAAAACACGTTTTGAAAACTGTGTTGTTCCTGCCCTAAAAGTTACATGGTGGTGACCAAAGTTGCCAAAACGTGTTTATTTCTGCTGAAAAACACGATTTGACAATTTCTGAGCACTGGGGTTAAGGGCTGACTCAATGTGCTCTTCTGAGCCAGGCAGTTACACAGCGATTCTAAGGGCTGACAAAACGCGTTTATTTCGGGCTGAAAAACACGTTTTGAAAACTGTGTTGTTCCTGCCCTATAAGTTACATGGTGGTGACCAAAGTTGCCAAAACATGTTTATTTCTGCTGAAAAACACGTTTTGACAATTTCTGAGCACTGGGGTTAAGGGCTGACTCAGTGTGCTCTTCTGAGCCAGGCAGTTACACTGCGAATCTAAGGGCTGAGAAAAAGCGTTTATTTCGGGCTGAAAAACACGTTTTGAAAACTGTGTTGTTCCTACCCTATAAGTTACATGGGGGTTACCAAAGTTGCCAAAACATGTTTATTTCTGCTGAAAAACACGTTTTGACAATTTCTGTACACTGGGGTTAAGGGCTGACTCAATGTGCTCTTCTGAGCCAGGCAGTTACACTGCGATTCTAAGGGCTGACAAAACGCGTTTATTTCGGGCTGAAAAACACGTTTTGAAAACTGTGCTGTTCCTGCCCTATAAGTTACATGGTGGTGACCAAAGTTGCCAAAACATGTTTATTTCTGCTGAAAAACACGTTTTGACAATTTCTGAGCACTGGGGTTAAGGGCTGACTCAGTGTGCTCTTCTGAGCCAGGCAGTTACACTGCGAATCTAAGGGCTGAGAAAAAGCGTTTATTTCGGGCTGAAAAACACGTTTTGAAAACTGTGTTGTTCCTACCCTATAAGTTACATGGGGGTTACCAAAGTTGCCAAAACATGTTTATTTCTGCTGAAAAACACGTTTTGACAATTTCTGTAAACTGGGGTTAAGGGCTGATTCAATGTGCTCTTCTGAGCCAGGCAGTTACACTGCGATTCTAAGGGCTGACAAAACGCGTTTATTTCGGGCTGAAAAACACGTTTTGAAAACTGTGCTGTTCCTGCCCTATAAGTTACATGGTGGTGACCAAAGTTGCCAAAACGTCTTTATTTCTGCTGAAAAACACGTTTTGACAATTTCTGAGCACTGGGGTTAAGGGCTGACTCAATGTGCTCTTCTGAGCCAGGCAGTTACACTGCGAATCTAAGGGCTGAGAAAAAGCGTTTATTTCGGGCTGAAAAACACGTTTTGAAAACTGTGCTGTTCCTGCCCTGTAAGTTACATGGTGGTGACCAAAGTTGCCAAAACATGTTTATTTCTGCTGAAAAACACGTTTTGACAATTTCTGAGCACTGGGGTTAAGGGCTGACTCAGTGTGCTCTTCTGAGCCAGGCAGTTACACTGCGAATCTAAGGGCTGAGAAAAAGCGTTTATTTCGGGCTGAAAAACACGTTTTGAAAACTGTGTTGTTCCTACCCTATAAGTTACATGGGGGTTACCAAAGTTGCCAAAACATGTTTATTTCTGCTGAAAAACACGTTTTGACAATTTCTGTACACTGGGGTTAAGGGCTGACTCAATGTGCTCTTCTGAGCCAGGCAGTTACACTGCGATTCTAAGGGCTGACAAAACGCGTTTATTTCGGGCTGAAAAACACGTTTTGAAAACTGTGCTGTTCCTGCCCTATAAGTTACATGGTGGTGACCAAAGTTGCCAAAACATGTTTATTTCTGCTGAAAAACACGTTTTGACAATTTCTGAGCACTGGGGTTAAGGGCTGACTCAGTGTGCTCTTCTGAGCCAGACAGTTACACTGCGAATCTAAGGGCTGAGAAAAAGCGTTTATTTCGGGCTGAAAAACATGTTTTGAAAACTGTGTTGTTCCTACCCTATAAGTTACATGGGGGTTACCAAAGTTGCCAAAACACGTTTATTTCTGCTGAAAAACACGTTTTGACAATTTCTGTACACTGGGGTTAAGGGCTGACTCAATGTGCTCTTCTGAGCCAGGCAGTTACACTGCGATTCTAAGGGCTGACAAAACGCGTTTATTTCGGGCTGAAAAACACGTTTTGAAAACTGTGCTGTTCCTGCCCTATAAGTTAAATGGTGGTGACCAAAGTTGCCAAAACGTCTTTATTTCTGCTGAAAAACACGTTTTGACAATTTCTGAGCACTGGGGTTAAGGGCTGACTCAATGTGCTCTTCTGAGCCAGGCAGTTACACTGCGAATCTAAGGGCTGAGAAAAAGCGTTTATTTCGGGCTGAAAAACACGTTTTGAAAACTGTGTTGTTCCTACCCTATAAGTTACATGGGGGTTACCAAAGTTGCCAAAACATGTTTATTTCTGCTGAAAAACACGTTTTGACAATTTCTGTACACTGGGGTTAAGGGCTGACTCAATGTGCTCTTCTGAGCCAGGCAGTTACACAGCGATTCTAAGGGCTGACAAAACGCGTTTATTTCGGGCTGAAAAACACGTTTTGAAAACTGTGCTGTTCCTGCCCTATAAGTTACATGGTGGTGACCAAAGTTGCCAAAACGTCTTTATTTCTGCTGAAAAACACGTTTTGACAATTTCTGAGCACTGGGGTTAAGGGCTGACTCAATGTGCTCTTCTGTGCCAGGCAGTTACACTGCGAATCTAAGGGCTGAGAAAAAGCGTTTATTTCGGGCTGAAAAACACGTTTTGAAAACTGTGTTGTTCCTACCCTATAAGTTACATGGGGGTTACCAAAGTTGCCAAAACATGTTTATTTCTGCTGAAAAACACATTTTGACAATTTCTGTACACTGGGGTTAAGGGCTGACTCAATGTGCTCTTCTGAGCCAGGCAGTTACACAGCGATTCTAAGGGCTGACAAAACGCGTTTATTTCGGGCTGAAAAACACGTTTTGAAAACTGTGTTGTTCCTGCCCTATAAGTTACACGGGGGTTACCAAAGTTGCCAAAACATGTTTATTTCTGCTGAAAAACACGTTTTGACAATTTCTGTACACTGGGGTTAAGGGCTGACTCAATGTGCTCTTCTGAGCCAGGCAGTTACACAGCAATTCTAAAGGCTGACAAAACGCGTTTATTTCGGGCTGAAAAACACGTTTTGAAAACTGTGTTGTTCCTGCCCTATAAGTTACATGGTGGTGACCAAAGTTGCCAAAACGTCTTTATTTCTGCTGAAAAACACGTTTTGACAATTTCTGAGCACTGGGGTTAAGGGCTGACTCAATCTGCTCTTCTGAGCCAGGCAGTTACACTGCGAATCTAAGGGCTGAGAAAAAGCGTTTATTTCGGGCTGAAAAACACGTTTTGAAAACTGTGTTGTTCCTACCCTATAAGTTACATGGGGGTTACCAAAGTTGCCAAAACATGTTTATTTCAGCTGAAAAACACGTTTTGACAATTTCTGTACACTGGGGTTAAGGGCTGACTCAATGTGCTCTTCTGAGCCAGGCAGTTACACAGCGATTCTAAGGGCTGACAAAACGCGTTTATTTCGGGCCGAAAAACACGTTTTGAAAACTGTGTTGTTCCTGCCCTATAAGTTACATGGGGGTTACCAAAGTTGCCAAAACATGTTTATTTCTGCTGAAAAACACGTTTTGACAATTTCTGTACACTGGGGTTAAGGGCTGACTCAATGTGCTCTTCTGAGCCAGGCAGTTACACTGCGATTCTAAGGGCTGACAAAACGCGTTTATTTCGGGCTGAAAAACACGTTTTGAAAACTGTGCTGTTCCTGCCCTATAAGTTACATGGTGGTGACCAAAGTTGCCAAAACGTCTTTATTTCTGCTGAAAAACACGTTTTGACAATTTCTGAGCACTGGGGTTAAGGGCTGACTCAATGTGCTCTTCTGAGCCAGGCAGTTACACTGCGAATCTAAGGGCTGAGAAAAAGCGTTTATTTCGGGCTGAAAAACACGTTTTGAAAACTGTGCTGTTCCTGCCCTATAAGTTACATGGTGGTGACCAAAGTTATCAAAACATGTTTATTTCTGCTGAAAAACACGTTTTGACAATTTCTGAGCACTGGGGTTAAGGGCTGACTCAGTGTGCTCTTCTGAGCCAGGCAGTTACACTGCGAATCTAAGGGATGAGAAAAAGCGTTTATTTCTGGCTGAAAAACACGTTTTGAAAACTGTGTTGTTCCTACCCTATAAGTTACATGGGGGTTACCAAAGTTGCCAAAACATGTTTATTTCTGCTGAAAAACACGTTTTGACAATTTCTGTAAACTGGGGTTAAGGGCTGACTCAATGTGCTCTTCTGAGCAAGGCAGTTACACTGCGATTCTAAGGGCTGACAAAACGCGTTTATTTCGGGCTGAAAAACACGTTTTGAAAACTGTGCTGTTCCTGCCCTATAAGTTACATGGTGGTGACCAAAGTTGCCAAAACGTCTTTATTTCTGCTGAAAAACACGTTTTGACAATTTCTGAGCACTGGGGTTAAGGGCTGACTCAATGTGCTCTTCTGAGCCAGGCAGTTACACTGCGAATCTAAGGGCTGAGAAAAAGCGTTTATTTCGGGCTGAAAAACACGTTTTGAAAACTGTGCTGTTCCTGCCCTGTAAGTTACATGGTGGTGACCAAAGTTGCCAAAACGTGTTTATTTCTGCTGAAAAACACATTTTGACAATTTCTGTACACTGGGGTTAAGTGCTGACTCAATGTGCTCTTCTGAGCCAGGCAGTTACACAGCGATTCTAAGGGCTGACAAAACGCGTTTATTTCGGGCTGAAAAACACGTTTTGAAAACTGTGTTGTTCCTGCCCTATAAGTTACATGGGGGTTACCAAAGTTGCCAAAACATGTTTATTTCTGCTGAAAAACACGTTTTGACAATTTCTGAGCACTGGGGTTAAGGGCTGACTCAGTGTGCTCTTCTGAGCCAGGCAGTTACACTGCGATTCTAAGGGCTGACAAAACGCGTTTATTTCGGGCTGAAAAACACGTTTTGAAAACTGTGCTGTTCCTGCCCTATAAGTTACATGGTGGTGACCAAAGTTGCCAAAACGTCTTTATTTCTGCTGAAAAACACGTTTTGACAATTTCTGCACACTGGGGTTAAGGGCTGACTCAATGTGCTCTTCTGAGCCAGGCAGTTACACAGCGATTCTAAGGGCTGACAAAACGCGTTTATTTCGGGCTGAAAAACACGTTTTGAAAACTGTGTTGTTCCTGCCCTAAAAGTTACATGGTGGTTACCAAAGTTGCCAAAACGTGTTTATTTCTGCTGAAAAACACGATTTGACAATTTCTGCACACTGGGGTTAAGGGCTGACTCAATGTGCTCTTCTGAGCCAGGCAGTTACACAGCGATTCTAAGGGCTGACAAAACGCGTTTATTTCGGGCTGAAAAACACGTTTTGAAAACTGTGCTGTTCCTGCCCTATAAGTTACATGGTGGTGACCAAAGTTGCCAAAACGTCTTTATTTCTGCTGAAAAACACGTTTTGACAATTTCTGAGCACTGGGGTTAAGGGCTGACTCAATGTGCTCTTCTGAGCCAGGCAGTTACACAGCGAGTCTAAGGGCTGACAAAACGCGTTTATTTCGGGCTGAAAAACACGTTTTGAAAACTGTGCTGTTCCTGCCCTATAAGTTACATGGTGGTGACCAAAGTTGCCAAAACGTCTTTATTTCTGCTGAAAAACACGTTTTGACAATTTCTGAGCACTGGGGTTAAGGGCTGACTCAATGTGCTCTTCTGTGCCAGGCAGTTACACTGCGAATCTAAGGGCTGAGAAAAAGCGTTTATTTCGGGCTGAAAAACACGTTTTGAAAACTGTGTTGTTCCTACCCTATAAGTTACATGGAGGTTACCAAAGTTGCCAAAACATGTTTATTTCTGCTGAAAAACACATTTTGACAATTTCTGTACACTGGGGTTAAGGGCTGACTCAATGTGCTCTTCTGAGCCAGGCAGTTACACAGCGATTCTAAGGGCTGACAAAACGCGTTTATTTCGGGCTGAAAAACACGTTTTGAAAACTGTGTTGTTCCTGCCCTAAAAGTTACATGGTGGTGACCAAAGTTGCCAAAACGTGTTTATTTCTGCTGAAAAACACGATTTGACAATTTCTGAGCACTGGGGTTAAGGGCTGACTCAATGTGCTCTTCTGAGCCAGGCAGTTACACAGCGATTCTAAGGGCTGACAAAACGCGTTTATTTCGGGCTGAAAAACACGTTTTGAAAACTGTGTTGTTCCTGCCCTATAAGTTACATGGTGGTGACCAAAGTTGCCAAAACATGTTTATTTCTGCTGAAAAACACGTTTTGACAATTTCTGAGCACTGGGGTTAAGGGCTGACTCAGTGTGCTCTTCTGAGCCAGGCAGTTACACTGCGAATCTAAGGGCTGAGAAAAAGCGTTTATTTCGGGCTGAAAAACACGTTTTGAAAACTGTGTTGTTCCTACCCTATAAGTTACATGGGGGTTACCAAAGTTGCCAAAACATGTTTATTTCTGCTGAAAAACACGTTTTGACAATTTCTGTACACTGGGGTTAAGGGCTGACTCAATGTGCTCTTCTGAGCCAGGCAGTTACACTGCGATTCTAAGGGCTGACAAAACGCGTTTATTTCGGGCTGAAAAACACGTTTTGAAAACTGTGCTGTTCCTGCCCTATAAGTTACATGGTGGTGACCAAAGTTGCCAAAACATGTTTATTTCTGCTGAAAAACACGTTTTGACAATTTCTGAGCACTGGGGTTAAGGGCTGACTCAGTGTGCTCTTCTGAGCCAGGCAGTTACACTGCGAATCTAAGGGCTGAGAAAAAGCGTTTATTTCGGGCTGAAAAACACGTTTTGAAAACTGTGTTGTTCCTACCCTATAAGTTACATGGGGGTTACCAAAGTTGCCAAAACATGTTTATTTCTGCTGAAAAACACGTTTTGACAATTTCTGTAAACTGGGGTTAAGGGCTGATTCAATGTGCTCTTCTGAGCCAGGCAGTTACACTGCGATTCTAAGGGCTGACAAAACGCGTTTATTTCGGGCTGAAAAACACGTTTTGAAAACTGTGCTGTTCCTGCCCTATAAGTTACATGGTGGTGACCAAAGTTGCCAAAACGTCTTTATTTCTGCTGAAAAACACGTTTTGACAATTTCTGAGCACTGGGGTTAAGGGCTGACTCAATGTGCTCTTCTGAGCCAGGCAGTTACACTGCGAATCTAAGGGCTGAGAAAAAGCGTTTATTTCGGGCTGAAAAACACGTTTTGAAAACTGTGCTGTTCCTGCCCTGTAAGTTACATGGTGGTGACCAAAGTTGCCAAAACATGTTTATTTCTGCTGAAAAACACGTTTTGACAATTTCTGAGCACTGGGGTTAAGGGCTGACTCAGTGTGCTCTTCTGAGCCAGGCAGTTACACTGCGAATCTAAGGGCTGAGAAAAAGCGTTTATTTCGGGCTGAAAAACACGTTTTGAAAACTGTGTTGTTCCTACCCTATAAGTTACATGGGGGTTACCAAAGTTGCCAAAACATGTTTATTTCTGCTGAAAAACACGTTTTGACAATTTCTGTACACTGGGGTTAAGGGCTGACTCAATGTGCTCTTCTGAGCCAGGCAGTTACACTGCGATTCTAAGGGCTGACAAAACGCGTTTATTTCGGGCTGAAAAACACGTTTTGAAAACTGTGCTGTTCCTGCCCTATAAGTTACATGGTGGTGACCAAAGTTGCCAAAACATGTTTATTTCTGCTGAAAAACACGTTTTGACAATTTCTGAGCACTGGGGTTAAGGGCTGACTCAGTGTGCTCTTCTGAGCCAGACAGTTACACTGCGAATCTAAGGGCTGAGAAAAAGCGTTTATTTCGGGCTGAAAAACATGTTTTGAAAACTGTGTTGTTCCTACCCTATAAGTTACATGGGGGTTACCAAAGTTGCCAAAACACGTTTATTTCTGCTGAAAAACACGTTTTGACAATTTCTGTACACTGGGGTTAAGGGCTGACTCAATGTGCTCTTCTGAGCCAGGCAGTTACACTGCGATTCTAAGGGCTGACAAAACGCGTTTATTTCGGGCTGAAAAACACGTTTTGAAAACTGTGCTGTTCCTGCCCTATAAGTTAAATGGTGGTGACCAAAGTTGCCAAAACGTCTTTATTTCTGCTGAAAAACACGTTTTGACAATTTCTGAGCACTGGGGTTAAGGGCTGACTCAATGTGCTCTTCTGAGCCAGGCAGTTACACTGCGAATCTAAGGGCTGAGAAAAAGCGTTTATTTCGGGCTGAAAAACACGTTTTGAAAACTGTGTTGTTCCTACCCTATAAGTTACATGGGGGTTACCAAAGTTGCCAAAACATGTTTATTTCTGCTGAAAAACACGTTTTGACAATTTCTGTACACTGGGGTTAAGGGCTGACTCAATGTGCTCTTCTGAGCCAGGCAGTTACACAGCGATTCTAAGGGCTGACAAAACGCGTTTATTTCGGGCTGAAAAACACGTTTTGAAAACTGTGCTGTTCCTGCCCTATAAGTTACATGGTGGTGACCAAAGTTGCCAAAACGTCTTTATTTCTGCTGAAAAACACGTTTTGACAATTTCTGAGCACTGGGGTTAAGGGCTGACTCAATGTGCTCTTCTGTGCCAGGCAGTTACACTGCGAATCTAAGGGCTGAGAAAAAGCGTTTATTTCGGGCTGAAAAACACGTTTTGAAAACTGTGTTGTTCCTACCCTATAAGTTACATGGGGGTTACCAAAGTTGCCAAAACATGTTTATTTCTGCTGAAAAACACATTTTGACAATTTCTGTACACTGGGGTTAAGGGCTGACTCAATGTGCTCTTCTGAGCCAGGCAGTTACACAGCGATTCTAAGGGCTGACAAAACGCGTTTATTTCGGGCTGAAAAACACGTTTTGAAAACTGTGTTGTTCCTGCCCTATAAGTTACACGGGGGTTACCAAAGTTGCCAAAACATGTTTATTTCTGCTGAAAAACACGTTTTGACAATTTCTGTACACTGGGGTTAAGGGCTGACTCAATGTGCTCTTCTGAGCCAGGCAGTTACACAGCAATTCTAAAGGCTGACAAAACGCGTTTATTTCGGGCTGAAAAACACGTTTTGAAAACTGTGTTGTTCCTGCCCTATAAGTTACATGGTGGTGACCAAAGTTGCCAAAACGTCTTTATTTCTGCTGAAAAACACGTTTTGACAATTTCTGAGCACTGGGGTTAAGGGCTGACTCAATCTGCTCTTCTGAGCCAGGCAGTTACACTGCGAATCTAAGGGCTGAGAAAAAGCGTTTATTTCGGGCTGAAAAACACGTTTTGAAAACTGTGTTGTTCCTACCCTATAAGTTACATGGGGGTTACCAAAGTTGCCAAAACATGTTTATTTCAGCTGAAAAACACGTTTTGACAATTTCTGTACACTGGGGTTAAGGGCTGACTCAATGTGCTCTTCTGAGCCAGGCAGTTACACAGCGATTCTAAGGGCTGACAAAACGCGTTTATTTCGGGCCGAAAAACACGTTTTGAAAACTGTGTTGTTCCTGCCCTATAAGTTACATGGGGGTTACCAAAGTTGCCAAAACATGTTTATTTCTGCTGAAAAACACGTTTTGACAATTTCTGTACACTGGGGTTAAGGGCTGACTCAATGTGCTCTTCTGAGCCAGGCAGTTACACTGCGATTCTAAGGGCTGACAAAACGCGTTTATTTCGGGCTGAAAAACACGTTTTGAAAACTGTGCTGTTCCTGCCCTATAAGTTACATGGTGGTGACCAAAGTTGCCAAAACGTCTTTATTTCTGCTGAAAAACACGTTTTGACAATTTCTGAGCACTGGGGTTAAGGGCTGACTCAATGTGCTCTTCTGAGCCAGGCAGTTACACTGCGAATCTAAGGGCTGAGAAAAAGCGTTTATTTCGGGCTGAAAAACACGTTTTGAAAACTGTGCTGTTCCTGCCCTATAAGTTACATGGTGGTGACCAAAGTTATCAAAACATGTTTATTTCTGCTGAAAAACACGTTTTGACAATTTCTGAGCACTGGGGTTAAGGGCTGACTCAGTGTGCTCTTCTGAGCCAGGCAGTTACACTGCGAATCTAAGGGATGAGAAAAAGCGTTTATTTCTGGCTGAAAAACACGTTTTGAAAACTGTGTTGTTCCTACCCTATAAGTTACATGGGGGTTACCAAAGTTGCCAAAACATGTTTATTTCTGCTGAAAAACACGTTTTGACAATTTCTGTAAACTGGGGTTAAGGGCTGACTCAATGTGCTCTTCTGAGCAAGGCAGTTACACTGCGATTCTAAGGGCTGACAAAACGCGTTTATTTCGGGCTGAAAAACACGTTTTGAAAACTGTGCTGTTCCTGCCCTATAAGTTACATGGTGGTGACCAAAGTTGCCAAAACGTCTTTATTTCTGCTGAAAAACACGTTTTGACAATTTCTGAGCACTGGGGTTAAGGGCTGACTCAATGTGCTCTTCTGAGCCAGGCAGTTACACTGCGAATCTAAGGGCTGAGAAAAAGCGTTTATTTCGGGCTGAAAAACACGTTTTGAAAACTGTGCTGTTCCTGCCCTGTAAGTTACATGGTGGTGACCAAAGTTGCCAAAACGTGTTTATTTCTGCTGAAAAACACATTTTGACAATTTCTGTACACTGGGGTTAAGTGCTGACTCAATGTGCTCTTCTGAGCCAGGCAGTTACACAGCGATTCTAAGGGCTGACAAAACGCGTTTATTTCGGGCTGAAAAACACGTTTTGAAAACTGTGTTGTTCCTGCCCTATAAGTTACATGGGGGTTACCAAAGTTGCCAAAACATGTTTATTTCTGCTGAAAAACACGTTTTGACAATTTCTGTACACTGGGGTTAAGGGCTGACTCAATGTGCTCTTCTGAGCCAGGCAGTTACACTGCGAATCTAAGGGCTGAGAAAAAGCGTTTATTTCGGGCTGAAAAACACGTTTTGAAAACTGTGCTGTTCCTGCCCTGTAAGTTACATGGTGGTGACCAAAGTTGCCAAAACGTGTTTATTTCTGCTGAAAAACACATTTTGACAATTTCTGTACACTGGGGTTAAGTGCTGACTCAATGTGCTCTTCTGAGCCAGGCAGTTACACAGCGATTCTAAGGGCTGACAAAACGCGTTTATTTCGGGCTGAAAAACACGTTTTGAAAACTGTGTTGTTCCTACCCTATAAGTTACATGGGGGTTACCAAAGTTGCCAAAACATGTTTATTTCTGCTGAAAAACACGTTTTGACAATTTCTGAGCACTGGGGTTAAGGGCTGACTCAGTGTGCTCTTCTGAGCCAGGCAGTTACACTGCGAATCTAAGGGCTGAGAAAAAGCGTTTATTTCGGGCTGAAAAACACGTTTTGAAAACTGTGTTGTTCCTACCCTATAAGTTACATGGGGGGTACCAAAGTTGCCAAAACATGTTTATTTCTGCTGAAAAACACGTTTTGACAATTTCTGTACACTGGGGTTAAGGGCTGACTCAATGTGCTCTTCTGAGCCAGGCAGTTACACAGCGATTCTAAGGGCTGACAAAACGCGTTTATTTCGGGCTGAAAAACACGTTTTGAAAACTGTGCTGTTCCTGCCCTATAAGTTACATGGAGGTTACCAAAGTTGCCAAAACATGTTTATTTCTGCTGAAAAACACATTTTGACAATTTCTGTACACTGGGGTTAAGGGCTGACTCAATGTGCTCTTCTGAGCCAGGCAGTTACACAGCGATTCTAAGGGCTGACAAAACGCGTTTATTTCGGGCTGAAAAACACGTTTTGAAAACTGTGTTGTTCCTGCCCTAAAAGTTACATGGTGGTGACCAAAGTTGCCAAAACGTGTTTATTTCTGCTGAAAAACACGATTTGACAATTTCTGAGCACTGGGGTTAAGGGCTGACTCAATGTGCTCTTCTGAGCCAGGCAGTTACACTGCGAATCTAAGGGCTGACAAAACGCGTTTATTTCGGGCTGAAAAACACGTTTTGAAAACTGTGTTGTTCCTGCCCTATAAGTTACATGGGGGTTACCAAAGTTGCCAAAACATGTTTATTTCTGCTGAAAAACACGTTTTGACAATTTCTGAGCACTGGGGTTAAGGGCTGACTCAATGTGCTCTTCTGAGCCAGGCAGTTACACTGCGAATCTAAGGGCTGAGAAAAAGCGTTTATTTCGGGCTGAAAAACACGTTTTGAAAACTGTGCTGTTCCTGCCCTATAAGTTACATGGTGGTGACCAAAGTTGCCAAAACATGTTTATTTCTGCTGAAAAACACGTTTTGACAATTTCTGAGCACTGGGGTTAAGGGCTGACTCAATGTGCTCTTCTGAGCCAGGCAGTTACACAGCGATTCTAAGGGCTGACAAAACGCGTTTATTTCGGGCTGAAAAACACGTTTTGAAAACTGTGTTGTTCCTGCCCTATAAGTTACATGGTGGTGACCAAAGTTGCCAAAACATGTTTATTTCTGCTGAAAAACACGTTTTGACAATTTCTGAGCACTGGGGTTAAGGGCTGACTCAGTGTGCTCTTCTGAGCCAGGCAGTTACACTGCGATTCTAAGGGCTGACAAAACGCGTTTATTTCGGGCTGAAAAACACGTTTTGAAAACTGTGCTGTTCCTGCCCTATAAGTTACATGGTGGTGACCAAAGTTGCCAAAACGTCTTTATTTCTGCTGAAAAACACGTTTTGACAATTTCTGCACACTGGGGTTAAGGGCTGACTCAATGTGCTCTTCTGAGCCAGGCAGTTACACAGCGATTCTAAGGGCTGACAAAACGCGTTTATTTCGGGCTGAAAAACACGTTTTGAAAACTGTGTTGTTCCTGCCCTAAAAGTTACATGGTGGTTACCAAAGTTGCCAAAACGTGTTTATTTCTGCTGAAAAACACGATTTGACAATTTCTGCACACTGGGGTTAAGGGCTGACTCAATGTGCTCTTCTGAGCCAGGCAGTTACACAGCGATTCTAAGGGCTGACAAAACGCGTTTATTTCGGGCTGAAAAACACGTTTTGAAAACTGTGCTGTTCCTGCCCTATAAGTTACATGGTGGTGACCAAAGTTGCCAAAACGTCTTTATTTCTGCTGAAAAACACGTTTTGACAATTTCTGAGCACTGGGGTTAAGGGCTGACTCAATGTGCTCTTCTGAGCCAGGCAGTTACACAGCGATTCTAAGGGCTGACAAAACGCGTTTATTTCGGGCTGAAAAACACGTTTTGAAAACTGTGTTGTTCCTGCCCTATAAGTTACATGGTGGTGACCAAAGTTGCCAAAACGTGTTTATTTCTGCTGAAAAACACGTTTTGACAATTTCTGAGCACTGGGGTTAAGGGCTGACTCAATGTGCTCTTCTGAGCCAGGCAGTTACACAGCGAGTCTAAGGGCTGACAAAACGCGTTTATTTCGGGCTGAAAAACACGTTTTGAAAACTGTGCTGTTCCTGCCCTATAAGTTACATGGTGGTGACCAAAGTTGCCAAAACGTCTTTATTTCTGCTGAAAAACACGTTTTGACAATTTCTGAGCACTGGGGTTAAGGGCTGACTCAATGTGCTCTTCTGTGCCAGGCAGTTACACTGCGAATCTAAGGGCTGAGAAAAAGCGTTTATTTCGGGCTGAAAAACACGTTTTGAAAACTGTGTTGTTCCTACCCTATAAGTTACATGGAGGTTACCAAAGTTGCCAAAACATGTTTATTTCTGCTGAAAAACACATTTTGACAATTTCTGTACACTGGGGTTAAGGGCTGACTCAATGTGCTCTTCTGAGCCAGGCAGTTACACAGCGATTCTAAGGGCTGACAAAACGCGTTTATTTCGGGCTGAAAAACACGTTTTGAAAACTGTGTTGTTCCTGCCCTAAAAGTTACATGGTGGTGACCAAAGTTGCCAAAACGTGTTTATTTCTGCTGAAAAACACGATTTGACAATTTCTGAGCACTGGGGTTAAGGGCTGACTCAATGTGCTCTTCTGAGCCAGGCAGTTACACAGCGATTCTAAGGGCTGACAAAACGCGTTTATTTCGGGCTGAAAAACACGTTTTGAAAACTGTGTTGTTCCTGCCCTATAAGTTACATGGTGGTGACCAAAGTTGCCAAAACATGTTTATTTCTGCTGAAAAACACGTTTTGACAATTTCTGAGCACTGGGGTTAAGGGCTGACTCAGTGTGCTCTTCTGAGCCAGGCAGTTACACTGCGAATCTAAGGGCTGAGAAAAAGCGTTTATTTCGGGCTGAAAAACACGTTTTGAAAACTGTGTTGTTCCTACCCTATAAGTTACATGGGGGTTACCAAAGTTGCCAAAACATGTTTATTTCTGCTGAAAAACACGTTTTGACAATTTCTGTACACTGGGGTTAAGGGCTGACTCAATGTGCTCTTCTGAGCCAGGCAGTTACACTGCGATTCTAAGGGCTGACAAAACGCGTTTATTTCGGGCTGAAAAACACGTTTTGAAAACTGTGCTGTTCCTGCCCTATAAGTTACATGGTGGTGACCAAAGTTGCCAAAACATGTTTATTTCTGCTGAAAAACACGTTTTGACAATTTCTGAGCACTGGGGTTAAGGGCTGACTCAGTGTGCTCTTCTGAGCCAGGCAGTTACACTGCGAATCTAAGGGCTGAGAAAAAGCGTTTATTTCGGGCTGAAAAACACGTTTTGAAAACTGTGTTGTTCCTACCCTATAAGTTACATGGGGGTTACCAAAGTTGCCAAAACATGTTTATTTCTGCTGAAAAACACGTTTTGACAATTTCTGTAAACTGGGGTTAAGGGCTGATTCAATGTGCTCTTCTGAGCCAGGCAGTTACACTGCGATTCTAAGGGCTGACAAAACGCGTTTATTTCGGGCTGAAAAACACGTTTTGAAAACTGTGCTGTTCCTGCCCTATAAGTTACATGGTGGTGACCAAAGTTGCCAAAACGTCTTTATTTCTGCTGAAAAACACGTTTTGACAATTTCTGAGCACTGGGGTTAAGGGCTGACTCAATGTGCTCTTCTGAGCCAGGCAGTTACACTGCGAATCTAAGGGCTGAGAAAAAGCGTTTATTTCGGGCTGAAAAACACGTTTTGAAAACTGTGCTGTTCCTGCCCTGTAAGTTACATGGTGGTGACCAAAGTTGCCAAAACATGTTTATTTCTGCTGAAAAACACGTTTTGACAATTTCTGAGCACTGGGGTTAAGGGCTGACTCAGTGTGCTCTTCTGAGCCAGGCAGTTACACTGCGAATCTAAGGGCTGAGAAAAAGCGTTTATTTCGGGCTGAAAAACACGTTTTGAAAACTGTGTTGTTCCTACCCTATAAGTTACATGGGGGTTACCAAAGTTGCCAAAACATGTTTATTTCTGCTGAAAAACACGTTTTGACAATTTCTGTACACTGGGGTTAAGGGCTGACTCAATGTGCTCTTCTGAGCCAGGCAGTTACACTGCGATTCTAAGGGCTGACAAAACGCGTTTATTTCGGGCTGAAAAACACGTTTTGAAAACTGTGCTGTTCCTGCCCTATAAGTTACATGGTGGTGACCAAAGTTGCCAAAACATGTTTATTTCTGCTGAAAAACACGTTTTGACAATTTCTGAGCACTGGGGTTAAGGGCTGACTCAGTGTGCTCTTCTGAGCCAGACAGTTACACTGCGAATCTAAGGGCTGAGAAAAAGCGTTTATTTCGGGCTGAAAAACATGTTTTGAAAACTGTGTTGTTCCTACCCTATAAGTTACATGGGGGTTACCAAAGTTGCCAAAACACGTTTATTTCTGCTGAAAAACACGTTTTGACAATTTCTGTACACTGGGGTTAAGGGCTGACTCAATGTGCTCTTCTGAGCCAGGCAGTTACACTGCGATTCTAAGGGCTGACAAAACGCGTTTATTTCGGGCTGAAAAACACGTTTTGAAAACTGTGCTGTTCCTGCCCTATAAGTTAAATGGTGGTGACCAAAGTTGCCAAAACGTCTTTATTTCTGCTGAAAAACACGTTTTGACAATTTCTGAGCACTGGGGTTAAGGGCTGACTCAATGTGCTCTTCTGAGCCAGGCAGTTACACTGCGAATCTAAGGGCTGAGAAAAAGCGTTTATTTCGGGCTGAAAAACACGTTTTGAAAACTGTGTTGTTCCTACCCTATAAGTTACATGGGGGTTACCAAAGTTGCCAAAACATGTTTATTTCTGCTGAAAAACACGTTTTGACAATTTCTGTACACTGGGGTTAAGGGCTGACTCAATGTGCTCTTCTGAGCCAGGCAGTTACACAGCGATTCTAAGGGCTGACAAAACGCGTTTATTTCGGGCTGAAAAACACGTTTTGAAAACTGTGCTGTTCCTGCCCTATAAGTTACATGGTGGTGACCAAAGTTGCCAAAACGTCTTTATTTCTGCTGAAAAACACGTTTTGACAATTTCTGAGCACTGGGGTTAAGGGCTGACTCAATGTGCTCTTCTGTGCCAGGCAGTTACACTGCGAATCTAAGGGCTGAGAAAAAGCGTTTATTTCGGGCTGAAAAACACGTTTTGAAAACTGTGTTGTTCCTACCCTATAAGTTACATGGGGGTTACCAAAGTTGCCAAAACATGTTTATTTCTGCTGAAAAACACATTTTGACAATTTCTGTACACTGGGGTTAAGGGCTGACTCAATGTGCTCTTCTGAGCCAGGCAGTTACACAGCGATTCTAAGGGCTGACAAAACGCGTTTATTTCGGGCTGAAAAACACGTTTTGAAAACTGTGTTGTTCCTGCCCTATAAGTTACACGGGGGTTACCAAAGTTGCCAAAACATGTTTATTTCTGCTGAAAAACACGTTTTGACAATTTCTGTACACTGGGGTTAAGGGCTGACTCAATGTGCTCTTCTGAGCCAGGCAGTTACACAGCAATTCTAAAGGCTGACAAAACGCGTTTATTTCGGGCTGAAAAACACGTTTTGAAAACTGTGTTGTTCCTGCCCTATAAGTTACATGGTGGTGACCAAAGTTGCCAAAACGTCTTTATTTCTGCTGAAAAACACGTTTTGACAATTTCTGAGCACTGGGGTTAAGGGCTGACTCAATCTGCTCTTCTGAGCCAGGCAGTTACACTGCGAATCTAAGGGCTGAGAAAAAGCGTTTATTTCGGGCTGAAAAACACGTTTTGAAAACTGTGTTGTTCCTACCCTATAAGTTACATGGGGGTTACCAAAGTTGCCAAAACATGTTTATTTCAGCTGAAAAACACGTTTTGACAATTTCTGTACACTGGGGTTAAGGGCTGACTCAATGTGCTCTTCTGAGCCAGGCAGTTACACAGCGATTCTAAGGGCTGACAAAACGCGTTTATTTCGGGCCGAAAAACACGTTTTGAAAACTGTGTTGTTCCTGCCCTATAAGTTACATGGGGGTTACCAAAGTTGCCAAAACATGTTTATTTCTGCTGAAAAACACGTTTTGACAATTTCTGTACACTGGGGTTAAGGGCTGACTCAATGTGCTCTTCTGAGCCAGGCAGTTACACTGCGATTCTAAGGGCTGACAAAACGCGTTTATTTCGGGCTGAAAAACACGTTTTGAAAACTGTGCTGTTCCTGCCCTATAAGTTAAATGGTGGTGACCAAAGTTGCCAAAACGTCTTTATTTCTGCTGAAAAACACGTTTTGACAATTTCTGAGCACTGGGGTTAAGGGCTGACTCAATGTGCTCTTCTGAGCCAGGCAGTTACACTGCGAATCTAAGGGCTGAGAAAAAGCGTTTATTTCGGGCTGAAAAACACGTTTTGAAAACTGTGTTGTTCCTACCCTATAAGTTACATGGGGGTTACCAAAGTTGCCAAAACATGTTTATTTCTGCTGAAAAACACGTTTTGACAATTTCTGTACACTGGGGTTAAGGGCTGACTCAATGTGCTCTTCTGAGCCAGGCAGTTACACAGCGATTCTAAGGGCTGACAAAACGCGTTTATTTCGGGCTGAAAAACACGTTTTGAAAACTGTGCTGTTCCTGCCCTATAAGTTACATGGTGGTGACCAAAGTTGCCAAAACGTCTTTATTTCTGCTGAAAAACACGTTTTGACAATTTCTGAGCACTGGGGTTAAGGGCTGACTCAATGTGCTCTTCTGTGCCAGGCAGTTACACTGCGAATCTAAGGGCTGAGAAAAAGCGTTTATTTCGGGCTGAAAAACACGTTTTGAAAACTGTGTTGTTCCTACCCTATAAGTTACATGGGGGTTACCAAAGTTGCCAAAACATGTTTATTTCTGCTGAAAAACACATTTTGACAATTTCTGTACACTGGGGTTAAGGGCTGACTCAATGTGCTCTTCTGAGCCAGGCAGTTACACAGCGATTCTAAGGGCTGACAAAACGCGTTTATTTCGGGCTGAAAAACACGTTTTGAAAACTGTGTTGTTCCTGCCCTATAAGTTACACGGGGGTTACCAAAGTTGCCAAAACATGTTTATTTCTGCTGAAAAACACGTTTTGACAATTTCTGTACACTGGGGTTAAGGGCTGACTCAATGTGCTCTTCTGAGCCAGGCAGTTACACAGCAATTCTAAAGGCTGACAAAACGCGTTTATTTCGGGCTGAAAAACACGTTTTGAAAACTGTGTTGTTCCTGCCCTATAAGTTACATGGTGGTGACCAAAGTTGCCAAAACGTCTTTATTTCTGCTGAAAAACACGTTTTGACAATTTCTGAGCACTGGGGTTAAGGGCTGACTCAATCTGCTCTTCTGAGCCAGGCAGTTACACTGCGAATCTAAGGGCTGAGAAAAAGCGTTTATTTCGGGCTGAAAAACACGTTTTGAAAACTGTGTTGTTCCTACCCTATAAGTTACATGGGGGTTACCAAAGTTGCCAAAACATGTTTATTTCAGCTGAAAAACACGTTTTGACAATTTCTGTACACTGGGGTTAAGGGCTGACTCAATGTGCTCTTCTGAGCCAGGCAGTTACACAGCGATTCTAAGGGCTGACAAAACGCGTTTATTTCGGGCCGAAAAACACGTTTTGAAAACTGTGTTGTTCCTGCCCTATAAGTTACATGGGGGTTACCAAAGTTGCCAAAACATGTTTATTTCTGCTGAAAAACACGTTTTGACAATTTCTGTACACTGGGGTTAAGGGCTGACTCAATGTGCTCTTCTGAGCCAGGCAGTTACACTGCGATTCTAAGGGCTGACAAAACGCGTTTATTTCGGGCTGAAAAACACGTTTTGAAAACTGTGCTGTTCCTGCCCTATAAGTTACATGGTGGTGACCAAAGTTGCCAAAACGTCTTTATTTCTGCTGAAAAACACGTTTTGACAATTTCTGAGCACTGGGGTTAAGGGCTGACTCAATGTGCTCTTCTGAGCCAGGCAGTTACACTGCGAATCTAAGGGCTGAGAAAAAGCGTTTATTTCGGGCTGAAAAACACGTTTTGAAAACTGTGCTGTTCCTGCCCTATAAGTTACATGGTGGTGACCAAAGTTATCAAAACATGTTTATTTCTGCTGAAAAACACGTTTTGACAATTTCTGAGCACTGGGGTTAAGGGCTGACTCAGTGTGCTCTTCTGAGCCAGGCAGTTACACTGCGAATCTAAGGGATGAGAAAAAGCGTTTATTTCTGGCTGAAAAACACGTTTTGAAAACTGTGTTGTTCCTACCCTATAAGTTACATGGGGGTTACCAAAGTTGCCAAAACATGTTTATTTCTGCTGAAAAACACGTTTTGACAATTTCTGTAAACTGGGGTTAAGGGCTGACTCAATGTGCTCTTCTGAGCAAGGCAGTTACACTGCGATTCTAAGGGCTGACAAAACGCGTTTATTTCGGGCTGAAAAACACGTTTTGAAAACTGTGCTGTTCCTGCCCTATAAGTTACATGGTGGTGACCAAAGTTGCCAAAACGTCTTTATTTCTGCTGAAAAACACGTTTTGACAATTTCTGAGCACTGGGGTTAAGGGCTGACTCAATGTGCTCTTCTGAGCCAGGCAGTTACACTGCGAATCTAAGGGCTGAGAAAAAGCGTTTATTTCGGGCTGAAAAACACGTTTTGAAAACTGTGCTGTTCCTGCCCTGTAAGTTACATGGTGGTGACCAAAGTTGCCAAAACGTGTTTATTTCTGCTGAAAAACACATTTTGACAATTTCTGTACACTGGGGTTAAGTGCTGACTCAATGTGCTCTTCTGAGCCAGGCAGTTACACAGCGATTCTAAGGGCTGACAAAACGCGTTTATTTCGGGCTGAAAAACACGTTTTGAAAACTGTGTTGTTCCTGCCCTATAAGTTACATGGGGGTTACCAAAGTTGCCAAAACATGTTTATTTCTGCTGAAAAACACGTTTTGACAATTTCTGTACACTGGGGTTAAGGGCTGACTCAATGTGCTCTTCTGAGCCAGGCAGTTACACTGCGAATCTAAGGGCTGAGAAAAAGCGTTTATTTCGGGCTGAAAAACACGTTTTGAAAACTGTGCTGTTCCTGCCCTGTAAGTTACATGGTGGTGACCAAAGTTGCCAAAACGTGTTTATTTCTGCTGAAAAACACATTTTGACAATTTCTGTACACTGGGGTTAAGTGCTGACTCAATGTGCTCTTCTGAGCCAGGCAGTTACACAGCGATTCTAAGGGCTGACAAAACGCGTTTATTTCGGGCTGAAAAACACGTTTTGAAAACTGTGTTGTTCCTACCCTATAAGTTACATGGGGGTTACCAAAGTTGCCAAAACATGTTTATTTCTGCTGAAAAACACGTTTTGACAATTTCTGAGCACTGGGGTTAAGGGCTGACTCAGTGTGCTCTTCTGAGCCAGGCAGTTACACTGCGAATCTAAGGGCTGAGAAAAAGCGTTTATTTCGGGCTGAAAAACACGTTTTGAAAACTGTGTTGTTCCTACCCTATAAGTTACATGGGGGGTACCAAAGTTGCCAAAACATGTTTATTTCTGCTGAAAAACACGTTTTGACAATTTCTGTACACTGGGGTTAAGGGCTGACTCAATGTGCTCTTCTGAGCCAGGCAGTTACACAGCGATTCTAAGGGCTGACAAAACGCGTTTATTTCGGGCTGAAAAACACGTTTTGAAAACTGTGCTGTTCCTGCCCTATAAGTTACATGGAGGTTACCAAAGTTGCCAAAACATGTTTATTTCTGCTGAAAAACACATTTTGACAATTTCTGTACACTGGGGTTAAGGGCTGACTCAATGTGCTCTTCTGAGCCAGGCAGTTACACAGCGATTCTAAGGGCTGACAAAACGCGTTTATTTCGGGCTGAAAAACACGTTTTGAAAACTGTGTTGTTCCTGCCCTAAAAGTTACATGGTGGTGACCAAAGTTGCCAAAACGTGTTTATTTCTGCTGAAAAACACGATTTGACAATTTCTGAGCACTGGGGTTAAGGGCTGACTCAATGTGCTCTTCTGAGCCAGGCAGTTACACTGCGAATCTAAGGGCTGACAAAACGCGTTTATTTCGGGCTGAAAAACACGTTTTGAAAACTGTGTTGTTCCTGCCCTATAAGTTACATGGGGGTTACCAAAGTTGCCAAAACATGTTTATTTCTGCTGAAAAACACGTTTTGACAATTTCTGTACACTGGGGTTAAGGGCTGACTCAATGTGCTCTTCTGAGCCAGGCAGTTACACTGCGAATCTAAGGGCTGAGAAAAAGCGTTTATTTCGGGCTGAAAAACACGTTTTGAAAACTGTGCTGTTCCTGCCCTGTAAGTTACATGGTGGTGACCAAAGTTGCCAAAACGTGTTTATTTCTGCTGAAAAACACATTTTGACAATTTCTGTACACTGGGGTTAAGTGCTGACTCAATGTGCTCTTCTGAGCCAGGCAGTTACACAGCGATTCTAAGGGCTGACAAAACGCGTTTATTTCGGGCTGAAAAACACGTTTTGAAAACTGTGTTGTTCCTACCCTATAAGTTACATGGGGGTTACCAAAGTTGCCAAAACATGTTTATTTCTGCTGAAAAACACGTTTTGACAATTTCTGAGCACTGGGGTTAAGGGCTGACTCAGTGTGCTCTTCTGAGCCAGGCAGTTACACTGCGAATCTAAGGGCTGAGAAAAAGCGTTTATTTCGGGCTGAAAAACACGTTTTGAAAACTGTGTTGTTCCTACCCTATAAGTTACATGGGGGGTACCAAAGTTGCCAAAACATGTTTATTTCTGCTGAAAAACACGTTTTGACAATTTCTGTACACTGGGGTTAAGGGCTGACTCAATGTGCTCTTCTGAGCCAGGCAGTTACACAGCGATTCTAAGGGCTGACAAAACGCGTTTATTTCGGGCTGAAAAACACGTTTTGAAAACTGTGCTGTTCCTGCCCTATAAGTTACATGGAGGTTACCAAAGTTGCCAAAACATGTTTATTTCTGCTGAAAAACACATTTTGACAATTTCTGTACACTGGGGTTAAGGGCTGACTCAATGTGCTCTTCTGAGCAAGGCAGTTACACTGCGATTCTAAGGGCTGACAAAACGCGTTTATTTCGGGCTGAAAAACACGTTTTGAAAACTGTGCTGTTCCTGCCCTATAAGTTACATGGTGGTGACCAAAGTTGCCAAAACGTCTTTATTTCTGCTGAAAAACACGTTTTGACAATTTCTGAGCACTGGGGTTAAGGGCTGACTCAATGTGCTCTTCTGAGCCAGGCAGTTACACTGCGAATCTAAGGGCTGAGAAAAAGCGTTTATTTCGGGCTGAAAAACACGTTTTGAAAACTGTGCTGTTCCTGCCCTGTAAGTTACATGGTGGTGACCAAAGTTGCCAAAACGTGTTTATTTCTGCTGAAAAACACATTTTGACAATTTCTGTACACTGGGGTTAAGTGCTGACTCAATGTGCTCTTCTGAGCCAGGCAGTTACACAGCGATTCTAAGGGCTGACAAAACGCGTTTATTTCGGGCTGAAAAACACGTTTTGAAAACTGTGTTGTTCCTGCCCTATAAGTTACATGGGGGTTACCAAAGTTGCCAAAACATGTTTATTTCTGCTGAAAAACACGTTTTGACAATTTCTGTACACTGGGGTTAAGGGCTGACTCAATGTGCTCTTCTGAGCCAGGCAGTTACACTGCGAATCTAAGGGCTGAGAAAAAGCGTTTATTTCGGGCTGAAAAACACGTTTTGAAAACTGTGCTGTTCCTGCCCTGTAAGTTACATGGTGGTGACCAAAGTTGCCAAAACGTGTTTATTTCTGCTGAAAAACACATTTTGACAATTTCTGTACACTGGGGTTAAGTGCTGACTCAATGTGCTCTTCTGAGCCAGGCAGTTACACAGCGATTCTAAGGGCTGACAAAACGCGTTTATTTCGGGCTGAAAAACACGTTTTGAAAACTGTGTTGTTCCTACCCTATAAGTTACATGGGGGTTACCAAAGTTGCCAAAACATGTTTATTTCTGCTGAAAAACACGTTTTGACAATTTCTGAGCACTGGGGTTAAGGGCTGACTCAGTGTGCTCTTCTGAGCCAGGCAGTTACACTGC
The DNA here is from genome assembly GCF_055471065.1 of Atractosteus spatula. Lineage (NCBI taxonomy): Eukaryota > Metazoa > Chordata > Actinopteri > Semionotiformes > Lepisosteidae > Atractosteus > Atractosteus spatula. The sequence goes on from NC_142713.1 coordinate 13,688,137, forward strand.
GAATCTAAGGGCTGAGAAAAAGCGTTTATTTCGGGCTGAAAAACACGTTTTGAAAACTGTGTTGTTCCTACCCTATAAGTTACATGGGGGGTACCAAAGTTGCCAAAACATGTTTATTTCTGCTGAAAAACACGTTTTGACAATTTCTGTACACTGGGGTTAAGGGCTGACTCAATGTGCTCTTCTGAGCCAGGCAGTTACACAGCGATTCTAAGGGCTGACAAAACGCGTTTATTTCGGGCTGAAAAACACGTTTTGAAAACTGTGCTGTTCCTGCCCTATAAGTTACATGGAGGTTACCAAAGTTGCCAAAACATGTTTATTTCTGCTGAAAAACACATTTTGACAATTTCTGTACACTGGGGTTAAGGGCTGACTCAATGTGCTCTTCTGAGCCAGGCAGTTACACAGCGATTCTAAGGGCTGACAAAACGCGTTTATTTCGGGCTGAAAAACACGTTTTGAAAACTGTGTTGTTCCTGCCCTAAAAGTTACATGGTGGTGACCAAAGTTGCCAAAACGTGTTTATTTCTGCTGAAAAACACGATTTGACAATTTCTGAGCACTGGGGTTAAGGGCTGACTCAATGTGCTCTTCTGAGCCAGGCAGTTACACTGCGAATCTAAGGGCTGACAAAACGCGTTTATTTCGGGCTGAAAAACACGTTTTGAAAACTGTGTTGTTCCTGCCCTATAAGTTACATGGGGGTTACCAAAGTTGCCAAAACATGTTTATTTCTGCTGAAAAACACGTTTTGACAATTTCTGTACACTGGGGTTAAGGGCTGACTCAATGTGCTCTTCTGAGCCAGGCAGTTACACTGCGAATCTAAGGGCTGAGAAAAAGCGTTTATTTCGGGCTGAAAAACACGTTTTGAAAACTGTGCTGTTCCTGCCCTGTAAGTTACATGGTGGTGACCAAAGTTGCCAAAACGTGTTTATTTCTGCTGAAAAACACATTTTGACAATTTCTGTACACTGGGGTTAAGTGCTGACTCAATGTGCTCTTCTGAGCCAGGCAGTTACACAGCGATTCTAAGGGCTGACAAAACGCGTTTATTTCGGGCTGAAAAACACGTTTTGAAAACTGTGTTGTTCCTACCCTATAAGTTACATGGGGGTTACCAAAGTTGCCAAAACATGTTTATTTCTGCTGAAAAACACGTTTTGACAATTTCTGAGCACTGGGGTTAAGGGCTGACTCAGTGTGCTCTTCTGAGCCAGGCAGTTACACTGCGAATCTAAGGGCTGAGAAAAAGCGTTTATTTCGGGCTGAAAAACACGTTTTGAAAACTGTGTTGTTCCTACCCTATAAGTTACATGGGGGGTACCAAAGTTGCCAAAACATGTTTATTTCTGCTGAAAAACACGTTTTGACAATTTCTGTACACTGGGGTTAAGGGCTGACTCAATGTGCTCTTCTGAGCCAGGCAGTTACACAGCGATTCTAAGGGCTGACAAAACGCGTTTATTTCGGGCTGAAAAACACGTTTTGAAAACTGTGCTGTTCCTGCCCTATAAGTTACATGGAGGTTACCAAAGTTGCCAAAACATGTTTATTTCTGCTGAAAAACACATTTTGACAATTTCTGTACACTGGGGTTAAGGGCTGACTCAATGTGCTCTTCTGAGCCAGGCAGTTACACAGCGATTCTAAGGGCTGACAAAACGCGTTTATTTCGGGCTGAAAAACACGTTTTGAAAACTGTGTTGTTCCTGCCCTAAAAGTTACATGGTGGTGACCAAAGTTGCCAAAACGTGTTTATTTCTGCTGAAAAACACGATTTGACAATTTCTGAGCACTGGGGTTAAGGGCTGACTCAATGTGCTCTTCTGAGCCAGGCAGTTACACTGCGAATCTAAGGGCTGAGAAAAAGCGTTTATTTCGGGCTGAAAAACACGTTTTGAAAACTGTGCTGTTCCTGCCCTATAAGTTACATGGTGGTGACCAAAGTTGCCAAAACATGTTTATTTCTGCTGAAAAACACGTTTTGACAATTTCTGAGCACTGGGGTTAAGGGCTGACTCAATGTGCTCTTCTGAGCCAGGCAGTTACACAGCGATTCTAAGGGCTGACAAAACGCGTTTATTTCGGGCTGAAAAACACGTTTTGAAAACTGTGTTGTTCCTGCCCTATAAGTTACATGGTGGTGACCAAAGTTGCCAAAACATGTTTATTTCTGCTGAAAAACACGTTTTGACAATTTCTGAGCACTGGGGTTAAGGGCTGACTCAGTGTGCTCTTCTGAGCCAGGCAGTTACACTGCGAATCTAAGGGCTGAGAAAAAGCGTTTATTTCGGGCTGAAAAACACGTTTTGAAAACTGTGTTGTTCCTACCCTATAAGTTACATGGGGGTTACCAAAGTTGCCAAAACATGTTTATTTCTGCTGAAAAACACGTTTTGACAATTTCTGTACACTGGGGTTAAGGGCTGACTCAATGTGCTCTTCTGAGCCAGGCAGTTACACTGCGATTCTAAGGGCTGACAAAACGCGTTTATTTCTGGCTGAAAAACACGTTTTGAAAACTGTGCTGTTCCTGCCCTATAAGTTACATGGTGGTGACCAAAGTTGCCAAAACATGTTTATTTCTGCTGAAAAACACGTTTTGACAATTTCTGAGCACTGGGGTTAAGGGCTGACTCAGTGTGCTCTTCTGAGCCAGGCAGTTACACTGCGAATCTAAGGGCTGAGAAAAAGCGTTTATTTCGGGCTGAAAAACACGTTTTGAAAACTGTGTTGTTCCTACCCTATAAGTTACATGGGGGTTACCAAAGTTGCCAAAACATGTTTATTTCTGCTGAAAAACACGTTTTGACAATTTCTGTACACTGGGGTTAAGGGCTGACTCAATGTGCTCTTCTGAGCCAGGCAGTTACACTGCGATTCTAAGGGCTGACAAAACGCGTTTATTTCGGGCTGAAAAACACGTTTTGAAAACTGTGCTGTTCCTGCCCTATAAGTTACATGGTGGTGACCAAAGTTGCCAAAACGTCTTTATTTCTGCTGAAAAACACGTTTTGACAATTTCTGAGCACTGGGGTTAAGGGCTGACTCAATGTGCTCTTCTGAGCCAGGCAGTTACACTGCGAATCTAAGGGCTGAGAAAAAGCGTTTATTTCGGGCTGAAAAACACGTTTTGAAAACTGTGCTGTTCCTGCCCTGTAAGTTACATGGTGGTGACCAAAGTTGCCAAAACGTGTTTATTTCTGCTGAAAAACACATTTTGACAATTTCTGTACACTGGGGTTAAGTGCTGACTCAATGTGCTCTTCTGAGCCAGGCAGTTACACAGCGATTCTAAGGGCTGACAAAACGCGTTTATTTCGGGCTGAAAAACACGTTTTGAAAACTGTGTTGTTCCTGCCCTATAAGTTACATGGGGGTTACCAAAGTTGCCAAAACATGTTTATTTCTGCTGAAAAACACGTTTTGACAATTTCTGTACACTGGGGTTAAGGGCTGACTCAATGTGCTCTTCTGAGCCAGGCAGTTACCCTGCGAATCTAAGGGCTGAGAAAAAGCGTTTATTTCGGGCTGAAAAACACGTTTTGAAAACTGTGCTGTTCCTGCCCTGTAAGTTACATGGTGGTGACCAAAGTTGCCAAAACGTGTTTATTTCTGCTGAAAAACACATTTTGACAATTTCTGTACACTGGGGTTAAGTGCTGACTCAATGTGCTCTTCTGAGCCAGGCAGTTACACAGCGATTCTAAGGGCTGACAAAACGCGTTTATTTCGGGCTGAAAAACACGTTTTGAAAACTGTGTTGTTCCTACCCTATAAGTTACATGGGGGTTACCAAAGTTGCCAAAACATGTTTATTTCTGCTGAAAAACACGTTTTGACAATTTCTGAGCACTGGGGTTAAGGGCTGACTCAGTGTGCTCTTCTGAGCCAGGCAGTTACACTGCGAATCTAAGGGCTGAGAAAAAGCGTTTATTTCGGGCTGAAAAACACGTTTTGAAAACTGTGTTGTTCCTACCCTATAAGTTACATGGGGGGTACCAAAGTTGCCAAAACATGTTTATTTCTGCTGAAAAACACGTTTTGACAATTTCTGTACACTGGGGTTAAGGGCTGACTCAATGTGCTCTTCTGAGCCAGGCAGTTACACAGCGATTCTAAGGGCTGACAAAACGCGTTTATTTCGGGCTGAAAAACACGTTTTGAAAACTGTGCTGTTCCTGCCCTATAAGTTACATGGAGGTTACCAAAGTTGCCAAAACATGTTTATTTCTGCTGAAAAACACATTTTGACAATTTCTGTACACTGGGGTTAAGGGCTGACTCAATGTGCTCTTCTGAGCCAGGCAGTTACACAGCGATTCTAAGGGCTGACAAAACGCGTTTATTTCGGGCTGAAAAACACGTTTTGAAAACTGTGTTGTTCCTGCCCTAAAAGTTACATGGTGGTGACCAAAGTTGCCAAAACGTGTTTATTTCTGCTGAAAAACACGATTTGACAATTTCTGAGCACTGGGGTTAAGGGCTGACTCAATGTGCTCTTCTGAGCCAGGCAGTTACACTGCGAATCTAAGGGCTGAGAAAAAGCGTTTATTTCGGGCTGAAAAACACGTTTTGAAAACTGTGCTGTTCCTGCCCTATAAGTTACATGGTGGTGACCAAAGTTGCCAAAACATGTTTATTTCTGCTGAAAAACACGTTTTGACAATTTCTGAGCACTGGGGTTAAGGGCTGACTCAATGTGCTCTTCTGAGCCAGGCAGTTACACAGCGATTCTAAGGGCTGACAAAACGCGTTTATTTCGGGCTGAAAAACACGTTTTGAAAACTGTGTTGTTCCTGCCCTATAAGTTACATGGTGGTGACCAAAGTTGCCAAAACATGTTTATTTCTGCTGAAAAACACGTTTTGACAATTTCTGAGCACTGGGGTTAAGGGCTGACTCAGTGTGCTCTTCTGAGCCAGGCAGTTACACTGCGAATCTAAGGGCTGAGAAAAAGCGTTTATTTCGGGCTGAAAAACACGTTTTGAAAACTGTGTTGTTCCTACCCTATAAGTTACATGGGGGTTACCAAAGTTGCCAAAACATGTTTATTTCTGCTGAAAAACACGTTTTGACAATTTCTGTACACTGGGGTTAAGGGCTGACTCAATGTGCTCTTCTGAGCCAGGCAGTTACACTGCGATTCTAAGGGCTGACAAAACGCGTTTATTTCTGGCTGAAAAACACGTTTTGAAAACTGTGCTGTTCCTGCCCTATAAGTTACATGGTGGTGACCAAAGTTGCCAAAACATGTTTATTTCTGCTGAAAAACACGTTTTGACAATTTCTGAGCACTGGGGTTAAGGGCTGACTCAGTGTGCTCTTCTGAGCCAGGCAGTTACACTGCGAATCTAAGGGCTGAGAAAAAGCGTTTATTTCGGGCTGAAAAACACGTTTTGAAAACTGTGTTGTTCCTACCCTATAAGTTACATGGGGGTTACCAAAGTTGCCAAAACATGTTTATTTCTGCTGAAAAACACGTTTTGACAATTTCTGTACACTGGGGTTAAGGGCTGACTCAATGTGCTCTTCTGAGCCAGGCAGTTACACTGCGATTCTAAGGGCTGACAAAACGCGTTTATTTCGGGCTGAAAAACACGTTTTGAAAACTGTGCTGTTCCTGCCCTATAAGTTACATGGTGGTGACCAAAGTTGCCAAAACGTCTTTATTTCTGCTGAAAAACACGTTTTGACAATTTCTGAGCACTGGGGTTAAGGGCTGACTCAATGTGCTCTTCTGAGCCAAGCAGTTACACTGCGAATCTAAGGGCTGAGAAAAAGCGTTTATTTCGGGCTGAAAAACACGTTTTGAAAACTGTGTTGTTCCTACCCTATAAGTTACATGGGGGTTACCAAAGTTGCCAAAACATGTTTATTTCAGCTGAAAAACACGTTTTGACAATTTCTGTACACTGGGGTTAAGGGCTGACTCAATGTGCTCTTCTGAGCCAGGCAGTTACACAGCGATTCTAAGGGCTGACAAAACGCGTTTATTTCGGGCCGAAAAACACGTTTTGAAAACTGTGTTGTTCCTGCCCTATAAGTTACATGGGGGTTACCAAAGTTGCCAAAACATGTTTATTTCTGCTGAAAAACACGTTTTGACAATTTCTGTACACTGGGGTTAAGGGCTGACTCAATGTGCTCTTCTGAGCCAGGCAGTTACACTGCGATTCTAAGGGCTGACAAAACGCGTTTATTTCGGGCTGAAAAACACGTTTTGAAAACTGTGCTGTTCCTGCCCTATAAGTTACATGGTGGTGACCAAAGTTGCCAAAACGTCTTTATTTCTGCTGAAAAACACGTTTTGACAATTTCTGAGCACTGGGGTTAAGGGCTGACTCAATGTGCTCTTCTGAGCCAGGCAGTTACACTGCGAATCTAAGGGCTGAGAAAAAGCGTTTATCTCGGGCTGAAAAACACGTTTTGAAAACTGTGCTGTTCCTGCCCTATAAGTTACATGGTGGTGACCAAAGTTATCAAAACATGTTTATTTCTGCTGAAAAACACGTTTTGACAATTTCTGAGCACTGGGGTTAAGGGCTGACTCAGTGTGCTCTTCTGAGCCAGGCAGTTACACTGCGAATCTAAGGGATGAGAAAAAGCGTTTATTTCGGGCTGAAAAACACGTTTTGAAAACTGTGTTGTTCCTACCCTATAAGTTACATGGGGGTTACCAAAGTTGCCAAAACATGTTTATTTCTGCTGAAAAACACGTTTTGACAATTTCTGTAAACTGGGGTTAAGGGCTGACTCAATGTGCTCTTCTGAGCAAGGCAGTTACACTGCGATTCTAAGGGCTGACAAAACGCGTTTATTTCGGGCTGAAAAACACGTTTTGAAAACTGTGCTGTTCCTGCCCTATAAGTTACATGGTGGTGACCAAAGTTGCCAAAACGTCTTTATTTCTGCTGAAAAACACGTTTTGACAATTTCTGAGCACTGGGGTTAAGGGCTGACTCAATGTGCTCTTCTGAGCCAGGCAGTTACACTGCGAATCTAAGGGCTGACAAAACGCGTTTATTTCGGGCTGAAAAACACGTTTTGAAAACTGTGTTGTTCCTGCCCTATAAGTTACATGGGGGTTACCAAAGTTGCCAAAACATGTTTATTTCTGCTGAAAAACACGTTTTGACAATTTCTGTACACTGGGGTTAAGGGCTGACTCAATGTGCTCTTCTGAGCCAGGCAGTTACACTGCGAATCTAAGGGCTGAGAAAAAGCGTTTATTTCGGGCTGAAAAACACGTTTTGAAAACTGTGCTGTTCCTGCCCTGTAAGTTACATGGTGGTGACCAAAGTTGCCAAAACGTGTTTATTTCTGCTGAAAAACACATTTTGACAATTTCTGTACACTGGGGTTAAGTGCTGACTCAATGTGCTCTTCTGAGCCAGGCAGTTACACAGCGATTCTAAGGGCTGACAAAACGCGTTTATTTCGGGCTGAAAAACACGTTTTGAAAACTGTGTTGTTCCTGCCCTATAAGTTACATGGGGGTTACCAAAGTTGCCAAAACATGTTTATTTCTGCTGAAAAACACGTTTTGACAATTTCTGTACACTGGGGTTAAGGGCTGACTCAATGTGCTCTTCTGAGCCAGGCAGTTACACTGCGAATCTAAGGGCTGAGAAAAAGCGTTTATTTCGGGCTGAAAAACACGTTTTGAAAACTGTGCTGTTCCTGCCCTGTAAGTTACATGGTGGTGACCAAAGTTGCCAAAACGTGTTTATTTCTGCTGAAAAACACATTTTGACAATTTCTGTACACTGGGGTTAAGTGCTGACTCAATGTGCTCTTCTGAGCCAGGCAGTTACACAGCGATTCTAAGGGCTGACAAAACGCGTTTATTTCGGGCTGAAAAACACGTTTTGAAAACTGTGTTGTTCCTACCCTATAAGTTACATGGGGGTTACCAAAGTTGCCAAAACATGTTTATTTCTGCTGAAAAACACGTTTTGACAATTTCTGAGCACTGGGGTTAAGGGCTGACTCAGTGTGCTCTTCTGAGCCAGGCAGTTACACTGCGAATCTAAGGGCTGAGAAAAAGCGTTTATTTCGGGCTGAAAAACACGTTTTGAAAACTGTGTTGTTCCTACCCTATAAGTTACATGGGGGGTACCAAAGTTGCCAAAACATGTTTATTTCTGCTGAAAAACACGTTTTGACAATTTCTGTACACTGGGGTTAAGGGCTGACTCAATGTGCTCTTCTGAGCCAGGCAGTTACACAGCGATTCTAAGGGCTGACAAAACGCGTTTATTTCGGGCTGAAAAACACGTTTTGAAAACTGTGCTGTTCCTGCCCTATAAGTTACATGGAGGTTACCAAAGTTGCCAAAACATGTTTATTTCTGCTGAAAAACACATTTTGACAATTTCTGTACACTGGGGTTAAGGGCTGACTCAATGTGCTCTTCTGAGCCAGGCAGTTACACAGCGATTCTAAGGGCTGACAAAACGCGTTTATTTCGGGCTGAAAAACACGTTTTGAAAACTGTGTTGTTCCTGCCCTAAAAGTTACATGGTGGTGACCAAAGTTGCCAAAACGTGTTTATTTCTGCTGAAAAACACGATTTGACAATTTCTGAGCACTGGGGTTAAGGGCTGACTCAATGTGCTCTTCTGAGCCAGGCAGTTACACAGCGATTCTAAGGGCTGACAAAACGCGTTTATTTCGGGCTGAAAAACACGTTTTGAAAACTGTGTTGTTCCTGCCCTATAAGTTACATGGTGGTGACCAAAGTTGCCAAAACATGTTTATTTCTGCTGAAAAACACGTTTTGACAATTTCTGAGCACTGGGGTTAAGGGCTGACTCAGTGTGCTCTTCTGAGCCAGGCAGTTACACTGCGAATCTAAGGGCTGAGAAAAAGCGTTTATTTCGGGCTGAAAAACACGTTTTGAAAACTGTGTTGTTCCTACCCTATAAGTTACATGGGGGTTACCAAAGTTGCCAAAACATGTTTATTTCTGCTGAAAAACACGTTTTGACAATTTCTGTACACTGGGGTTAAGGGCTGACTCAATGTGCTCTTCTGAGCCAGGCAGTTACACTGCGATTCTAAGGGCTGACAAAACGCGTTTATTTCGGGCTGAAAAACACGTTTTGAAAACTGTGCTGTTCCTGCCCTATAAGTTACATGGTGGTGACCAAAGTTGCCAAAACATGTTTATTTCTGCTGAAAAACACGTTTTGACAATTTCTGAGCACTGGGGTTAAGGGCTGACTCAGTGTGCTCTTCTGAGCCAGGCAGTTACACTGCGAATCTAAGGGCTGAGAAAAAGCGTTTATTTCGGGCTGAAAAACACGTTTTGAAAACTGTGTTGTTCCTACCCTATAAGTTACATGGGGGTTACCAAAGTTGCCAAAACATGTTTATTTCTGCTGAAAAACACGTTTTGACAATTTCTGTACACTGGGGTTAAGGGCTGACTCAATGTGCTCTTCTGAGCCAGGCAGTTACACTGCGATTCTAAGGGCTGACAAAACGCGTTTATTTCGGGCTGAAAAACACGTTTTGAAAACTGTGCTGTTCCTGCCCTATAAGTTACATGGTGGTGACCAAAGTTGCCAAAACGTCTTTATTTCTGCTGAAAAACACGTTTTGACAATTTCTGAGCACTGGGGTTAAGGGCTGACTCAATGTGCTCTTCTGAGCCAGGCAGTTACACTGCGAATCTAAGGGCTGAGAAAAAGCGTTTATTTCGGGCTGAAAAACACGTTTTGAAAACTGTGTTGTTCCTACCCTATAAGTTACATGGGGGTTACCAAAGTTGCCAAAACATGTTTATTTCTGCTGAAAAACACGTTTTGACAATTTCTGTACACTGGGGTTAAGGGCTGACTCAATGTGCTCTTCTGAGCCAGGCAGTTACACAGCGATTCTAAGGGCTGACAAAACGCGTTTATTTCGGGCTGAAAAACACGTTTTGAAAACTGTGCTGTTCCTGCCCTATAAGTTACATGGTGGTGACCAAAGTTGCCAAAACGTCTTTATTTCTGCTGAAAAACACGTTTTGACAATTTCTGAGCACTGGGGTTAAGGGCTGACTCAATGTGCTCTTCTGTGCCAGGCAGTTACACTGCGAATCTAAGGGCTGAGAAAAAGCGTTTATTTCGTGCTGAAAAACACGTTTTGAAAACTGTGTTGTTCCTGCCCTAAAAGTTACATGGTGGTGACCAAAGTTGCCAAAACGTGTTTATTTCTGCTGAAAAACACGATTTGACAATTTCTGAGCACTGGGGTTAAGGGCTGACTCAATGTGCTCTTCTGAGCCAGGCAGTTACACTGCGAATCTAAGGGCTGAGAAAAAGCGTTTATTTCGGGCTGAAAAACACGTTTTGAAAACTGTGCTGTTCCTGCCCTATAAGTTACATGGTGGTGACCAAAGTTGCCAAAACGTCTTTATTTCTGCTGAAAAACACGTTTTGACAATTTCTGAGCACTGGGGTTAAGGGCTGACTCAATGTGCTCTTCTGAGCCAGGCAGTTACACTGCGAATCTAAGGGCTGAGAAAAAGCGTTTATTTCGGGCTGAAAAACACGTTTTGAAAACTGTGTTGTTCCTGCCCTATAAGTTACACGGGGGTTACCAAAGTTGCCAAAACATGTTTATTTCTGCTGAAAAACACGTTTTGACAATTTCTGTACACTGGGGTTAAGGGCTGACTCAATGTGCTCTTCTGAGCCAGGCAGTTACACAGCAATTCTAAAGGCTGACAAAACGCGTTTATTTCGGGCTGAAAAACACGTTTTGAAAACTGTGTTGTTCCTACCCTATAAGTTACATGGTGGTGACCAAAGTTGCCAAAACGTCTTTATTTCTGCTGAAAAACACGTTTTGACAATTTCTGAGCACTGGGGTTAAGGGCTGACTCAATCTGCTCTTCTGAGCCAGGCAGTTACACTGCGAATCTAAGGGCTGAGAAAAAGCGTTTATTTCGGGCTGAAAAACACGTTTTGAAAACTGTGTTGTTCCTACCCTATAAGTTACATGGGGGTTACCAAAGTTGCCAAAACATGTTTATTTCAGCTGAAAAACACGTTTTGACAATTTCTGTACACTGGGGTTAAGGGCTGACTCAATGTGCTCTTCTGAGCCAGGCAGTTACACAGCGATTCTAAGGGCTGACAAAACGCGTTTATTTCGGGCCGAAAAACACGTTTTGAAAACTGTGTTGTTCCTGCCCTATAAGTTACATGGGGGTTACCAAAGTTGCCAAAACATGTTTATTTCTGCTGAAAAACACGTTTTGACAATTTCTGTACACTGGGGTTAAGGGCTGACTCAATGTGCTCTTCTGAGCCAGGCAGTTACACTGCGATTCTAAGGGCTGACAAAACGCGTTTATTTCGGGCTGAAAAACACGTTTTGAAAACTGTGCTGTTCCTGCCCTATAAGTTACATGGTGGTGACCAAAGTTGCCAAAACGTCTTTATTTCTGCTGAAAAACACGTTTTGACAATTTCTGAGCACTGGGGTTAAGGGCTGACTCAATGTGCTCTTCTGAGCCAGGCAGTTACACTGCGAATCTAAGGGCTGAGAAAAAGCGTTTATTTCGGGCTGAAAAACACGTTTTGAAAACTGTGCTGTTCCTGCCCTATAAGTTACATGGTGGTGACCAAAGTTGCCAAAACATGTTTATTTCTGCTGAAAAACACGTTTTGACAATTTCTGAGCACTGGGGTTAAGGGCTGACTCAGTGTGCTCTTCTGAGCCAGGCAGTTACACTGCGAATCTAAGGGCTGAGAAAAAGCGTTTATTTCGGGCTGAAAAACACGTTTTGAAAACTGTGTTGTTCCTACCCTATAAGTTACATGGGGGTTACCAAAATTGCCAAAACATGTTTATTTCTGCTGAAAAACACGTTTTGACAATTTCTGTACACTGGGGTTAAGGGCTGACTCAATGTGCTCTTCTGAGCCAGGCAGTTACACTGCGATTCTAAGGGCTGACAAAACGCGCTTATTTCGGGCTGAAAAACACGTTTTGAAAACTGTGCTGTTCCTGCCCTATAAGTTACATGGTGGTGACCAAAGTTGCCAAAACGTCTTTATTTCTGCTGAAAAACACGTTTTGACAATTTCTGCACACTGGGGTTAAGGGCTGACTCAATGTGCTCTTCTGAGCCAGGCAGTTACACAGCGATTCTAAGGGCTGACAAAACGCGTTTATTTCGGGCTGAAAAACACGTTTTGAAAACTGTGTTGTTCCTGCCCTAAAAGTTACATGGTGGTTACCAAAGTTGCCAAAACGTGTTTATTTCTGCTGAAAAACACGATTTGACAATTTCTGCACACTGGGGTTAAGGGCTGACTCAATGTGCTCTTCTGAGCCAGGCAGTTACACAGCGATTCTAAGGGCTGACAAAACGCGTTTATTTCGGGCTGAAAAACACGTTTTGAAAACTGTGTTGTTCCTGCCCTAAAAGTTACATGGTGGTGACCAAAGTTGCCAAAACGTGTTTATTTCTGCTGAAAAACACGATTTGACAATTTCTGAGCACTGGGGTTAAGGGCTGACTCAATGTGCTCTTCTGAGCCAGGCAGTTACACTGCGAATCTAAGGGCTGAGAAAAAGCGTTTATTTCGGGCTGAAAAACACGTTTTGAAAACTGTGCTGTTCCTGCCCTATAAGTTACATGGTGGTGACCAAAGTTGCCAAAACGTCTTTATTTCTGCTGAAAAACACGTTTTGACAATTTCTGAGCACTGGGGTTAAGGGCTGACTCAATCTGCTCTTCTGAGCCAGGCAGTTACACTGCGAATCTAAGGGCTGAGAAAAAGCGTTTATTTCGGGCTGAAAAACACGTTTTGAAAACTGTGCTGTTCCTGCCCTATAAGTTACATGGTGGTGACCAAAGTTGCCAAAACGTCTTTATTTCTGCTGAAAAACACGTTTTGACAATTTCTGAGCACTGGGGTTAAGGGCTGACTCAATGTGCTCTTCTGAGCCAGGCAGTTACACTGCGAATCTAAGGGCTGAGAAAAAGCGTTTATTTCGGGCTGAAAAACACGTTTTGAAAACTGTGTTGTTCCTGCCCTATAAGTTACACGGGGGTTACCAAAGTTGCCAAAACATGTTTATTTCAGCTGAAAAACACGTTTTGACAATTTCTGTACACTGGGGTTAAGGGCTGACTCAATGTGCTCTTCTGAGCCAGGCAGTTACACAGCGATTCTAAGGGCTGACAAAACGCGTTTATTTCGGGCTGAAAAACACGTTTTGAAAACTGTGTTGTTCCTGCCCTAAAAGTTACATGGTGGTGACCAAAGTTGCCAAAACGTGTTTATTTCTGCTGAAAAACACGATTTGACAATTTCTGAGCAATGGGGTTAAGGGCTGACTCAATGTGCTCTTCTGAGCCAGGGAGTTACACTGCGAATCTAAGGGCTGAGAAAAAGCGTTTATTTCGGGCTGAAAAACACGTTTTGAAAACTGTGCTGTTCCTGCCCTATAAGTTACATGGTGGTGACCAAAGTTGCCAAAACGTCTTTATTTCTGCTGAAAAACACGTTTTGACAATTTCTGAGCACTGGGGTTAAGGGCTGACTCAATGTGCTCTTCTGAGCCAGGCAGTTACACTGCGAATCTAAGGGCTGAGAAAAAGCGTTTATTTCGGGCTGAAAAACACGTTTTGAAAACTGTGTTGTTCCTGCCCTATAAGTTACACGGGGGTTACCAAAGTTGCCAAAACATGTTTATTTCTGCTGAAAAACACGTTTTGACAATTTCTGTACACTGGGGTTAAGGGCTGACTCAATGTGCTCTTCTGAGCCAGGCAGTTACACAGCAATTCTAAAGGCTGACAAAACGCGTTTATTTCGGGCTGAAAAACACGTTTTGAAAACTGTGTTGTTCCTACCCTATAAGTTACATGGTGGTGACCAAAGTTGCCAAAACGTCTTTATTTCTGCTGAAAAACACGTTTTGACAATTTCTGAGCACTGGGGTTAAGGGCTGACTCAATCTGCTCTTCTGAGCCAGGCAGTTACACTGCGAATCTAAGGGCTGAGAAAAAGCGTTTATTTCGGGCTGAAAAACACGTTTTGAAAACTGTGTTGTTCCTACCCTATAAGTTACATGGGGGTTACCAAAGTTGCCAAAACATGTTTATTTCAGCTGAAAAACACGTTTTGACAATTTCTGTACACTGGGGTTAAGGGCTGACTCAATGTGCTCTTCTGAGCCAGGCAGTTACACAGCGATTCTAAGGGCTGACAAAACGCGTTTATTTCGGGCCGAAAAACACGTTTTGAAAACTGTGTTGTTCCTGCCCTATAAGTTACATGGGGGTTACCAAAGTTGCCAAAACATGTTTATTTCTGCTGAAAAACACGTTTTGACAATTTCTGTACACTGGGGTTAAGGGCTGACTCAATGTGCTCTTCTGAGCCAGGCAGTTACACTGCGATTCTAAGGGCTGACAAAACGCGTTTATTTCGGGCTGAAAAACACGTTTTGAAAACTGTGCTGTTCCTGCCCTATAAGTTACATGGTGGTGACCAAAGTTGCCAAAACGTCTTTATTTCTGCTGAAAAACACGTTTTGACAATTTCTGAGCACTGGGGTTAAGGGCTGACTCAATGTGCTCTTCTGAGCCAGGCAGTTACACTGCGAATCTAAGGGCTGAGAAAAAGCGTTTATTTCGGGCTGAAAAACACGTTTTGAAAACTGTGCTGTTCCTGCCCTATAAGTTACATGGTGGTGACCAAAGTTGCCAAAACATGTTTATTTCTGCTGAAAAACACGTTTTGACAATTTCTGAGCACTGGGGTTAAGGGCTGACTCAGTGTGCTCTTCTGAGCCAGGCAGTTACACTGCGAATCTAAGGGCTGAGAAAAAGCGTTTATTTCGGGCTGAAAAACACGTTTTGAAAACTGTGTTGTTCCTACCCTATAAGTTACATGGGGGTTACCAAAATTGCCAAAACATGTTTATTTCTGCTGAAAAACACGTTTTGACAATTTCTGTACACTGGGGTTAAGGGCTGACTCAATGTGCTCTTCTGAGCCAGGCAGTTACACTGCGATTCTAAGGGCTGACAAAACGCGCTTATTTCGGGCTGAAAAACACGTTTTGAAAACTGTGCTGTTCCTGCCCTATAAGTTACATGGTGGTGACCAAAGTTGCCAAAACGTCTTTATTTCTGCTGAAAAACACGTTTTGACAATTTCTGCACACTGGGGTTAAGGGCTGACTCAATGTGCTCTTCTGAGCCAGGCAGTTACACAGCGATTCTAAGGGCTGACAAAACGCGTTTATTTCGGGCTGAAAAACACGTTTTGAAAACTGTGTTGTTCCTGCCCTAAAAGTTACATGGTGGTTACCAAAGTTGCCAAAACGTGTTTATTTCTGCTGAAAAACACGATTTGACAATTTCTGCACACTGGGGTTAAGGGCTGACTCAATGTGCTCTTCTGAGCCAGGCAGTTACACAGCGATTCTAAGGGCTGACAAAACGCGTTTATTTCGGGCTGAAAAACACGTTTTGAAAACTGTGTTGTTCCTGCCCTAAAAGTTACATGGTGGTGACCAAAGTTGCCAAAACGTGTTTATTTCTGCTGAAAAACACGATTTGACAATTTCTGAGCACTGGGGTTAAGGGCTGACTCAATGTGCTCTTCTGAGCCAGGCAGTTACACTGCGAATCTAAGGGCTGAGAAAAAGCGTTTATTTCGGGCTGAAAAACACGTTTTGAAAACTGTGCTGTTCCTGCCCTATAAGTTACATGGTGGTGACCAAAGTTGCCAAAACGTCTTTATTTCTGCTGAAAAACACGTTTTGACAATTTCTGAGCACTGGGGTTAAGGGCTGACTCAATCTGCTCTTCTGAGCCAGGCAGTTACACTGCGAATCTAAGGGCTGAGAAAAAGCGTTTATTTCGGGCTGAAAAACACGTTTTGAAAACTGTGCTGTTCCTGCCCTATAAGTTACATGGTGGTGACCAAAGTTGCCAAAACGTCTTTATTTCTGCTGAAAAACACGTTTTGACAATTTCTGAGCACTGGGGTTAAGGGCTGACTCAATGTGCTCTTCTGAGCCAGGCAGTTACACTGCGAATCTAAGGGCTGAGAAAAAGCGTTTATTTCGGGCTGAAAAACACGTTTTGAAAACTGTGTTGTTCCTGCCCTATAAGTTACACGGGGGTTACCAAAGTTGCCAAAACATGTTTATTTCAGCTGAAAAACACGTTTTGACAATTTCTGTACACTGGGGTTAAGGGCTGACTCAATGTGCTCTTCTGAGCCAGGCAGTTACACAGCGATTCTAAGGGCTGACAAAACGCGTTTATTTCGGGCTGAAAAACACGTTTTGAAAACTGTGTTGTTCCTGCCCTAAAAGTTACATGGTGGTGACCAAAGTTGCCAAAACGTGTTTATTTCTGCTGAAAAACACGATTTGACAATTTCTGAGCAATGGGGTTAAGGGCTGACTCAATGTGCTCTTCTGAGCCAGGGAGTTACACTGCGAATCTAAGGGCTGAGAAAAAGCGTTTATTTCGGGCTGAAAAACACGTTTTGAAAACTGTGCTGTTCCTGCCCTATAAGTTACATGGTGGTGACCAAAGTTGCCAAAACGTCTTTATTTCTGCTGAAAAACACGTTTTGACAATTTCTGAGCACTGGGGTTAAGGGCTGACTCAATGTGCTCTTCTGAGCCAGGCAGTTACACTGCGAATCTAAGGGCTGAGAAAAAGCGTTTATTTCGGGCTGAAAAACACGTTTTGAAAACTGTGTTGTTCCTGCCCTATAAGTTACACGGGGGTTACCAAAGTTGCCAAAACATGTTTATTTCTGCTGAAAAACACGTTTTGACAATTTCTGTACACTGGGGTTAAGGGCTGACTCAATGTGCTCTTCTGAGCCAGGCAGTTACACAGCAATTCTAAAGGCTGACAAAACGCGTTTATTTCGGGCTGAAAAACACGTTTTGAAAACTGTGTTGTTCCTGCCCTATAAGTTACATGGTGGTGACCAAAGTTGCCAAAACGTCTTTATTTCTGCTGAAAAACACGTTTTGACAATTTCTGAGCACTGGGGTTAAGGGCTGACTCAATCTGCTCTTCTGAGCCAGGCAGTTACACTGCGAATCTAAGGGCTGAGAAAAAGCGTTTATTTCGGGCTGAAAAACACGTTTTGAAAACTGTGTTGTTCCTACCCTATAAGTTACATGGGGGTTACCAAAGTTGCCAAAACATGTTTATTTCAGCTGAAAAACACGTTTTGACAATTTCTGTACACTGGGGTTAAGGGCTGACTCAATGTGCTCTTCTGAGCCAGGCAGTTACACAGCGATTCTAAGGGCTGACAAAACGCGTTTATTTCGGGCCGAAAAACACGTTTTGAAAACTGTGTTGTTCCTGCCCTATAAGTTACATGGGGGTTACCAAAGTTGCCAAAACATGTTTATTTCTGCTGAAAAACACGTTTTGACAATTTCTGTACACTGGGGTTAAGGGCTGACTCAATGTGCTCTTCTGAGCCAGGCAGTTACACTGCGATTCTAAGGGCTGACAAAACGCGTTTATTTCGGGCTGAAAAACACGTTTTGAAAACTGTGCTGTTCCTGCCCTATAAGTTACATGGTGGTGACCAAAGTTGCCAAAACGTCTTTATTTCTGCTGAAAAACACGTTTTGACAATTTCTGAGCACTGGGGTTAAGGGCTGACTCAATGTGCTCTTCTGAGCCAGGCAGTTACACTGCGAATCTAAGGGCTGAGAAAAAGCGTTTATTTCGGGCTGAAAAACACGTTTTGAAAACTGTGCTGTTCCTGCCCTATAAGTTACATGGTGGTGACCAAAGTTATCAAAACATGTTTATTTCTGCTGAAAAACACGTTTTGACAATTTCTGAGCACTGGGGTTAAGGGCTGACTCAGTGTGCTCTTCTGAGCCAGGCAGTTACACTGCGAATCTAAGGGATGAGAAAAAGCGTTTATTTCTGGCTGAAAAACACGTTTTGAAAACTGTGTTGTTCCTACCCTATAAGTTACATGGGGGTTACCAAAGTTGCCAAAACATGTTTATTTCTGCTGAAAAACACGTTTTGACAATTTCTGTAAACTGGGGTTAAGGGCTGACTCAATGTGCTCTTCTGAGCAAGGCAGTTACACTGCGATTCTAAGGGCTGACAAAACGCGTTTATTTCGGGCTGAAAAACACGTTTTGAAAACTGTGCTGTTCCTGCCCTATAAGTTACATGGTGGTGACCAAAGTTGCCAAAACGTCTTTATTTCTGCTGAAAAACACGTTTTGACAATTTCTGAGCACTGGGGTTAAGGGCTGACTCAATGTGCTCTTCTGAGCCAGGCAGTTACACTGCGAATCTAAGGGCTGAGAAAAAGCGTTTATTTCGGGCTGAAAAACACGTTTTGAAAACTGTGCTGTTCCTGCCCTGTAAGTTACATGGTGGTGACCAAAGTTGCCAAAACGTGTTTATTTCTGCTGAAAAACACATTTTGACAATTTCTGTACACTGGGGTTAAGTGCTGACTCAATGTGCTCTTCTGAGCCAGGCAGTTACACAGCGATTCTAAGGGCTGACAAAACGCGTTTATTTCGGGCTGAAAAACACGTTTTGAAAACTGTGTATTTCCTGCCCTATAAGTTACATGGGGGTTACCAAAGTTGCCAAAACATGTTTATTTCTGCTGAAAAACACGTTTTGACAATTTCTGTACACTGGGGTTAAGGGCTGACTCAATGTGCTCTTCTGAGCCAGGCAGTTACACTGCGAATCTAAGGGCTGAGAAAAAGCGTTTATTTCGGGCTGAAAAACACGTTTTGAAAACTGTGCTGTTCCTGCCCTGTAAGTTACATGGTGGTGACCAAAGTTGCCAAAACGTGTTTATTTCTGCTGAAAAACACATTTTGACAATTTCTGTACACTGGGGTTAAGTGCTGACTCAATGTGCTCTTCTGAGCCAGGCAGTTACACAGCGATTCTAAGGGCTGACAAAACGCGTTTATTTCGGGCTGAAAAACACGTTTTGAAAACTGTGTTGTTCCTACCCTATAAGTTACATGGGGGTTACCAAAGTTGCCAAAACATGTTTATTTCTGCTGAAAAACACGTTTTGACAATTTCTGAGCACTGGGGTTAAGGGCTGACTCAGTGTGCTCTTCTGAGCCAGGCAGTTACACTGCGAATCTAAGGGCTGAGAAAAAGCGTTTATTTCGGGCTGAAAAACACGTTTTGAAAACTGTGTTGTTCCTACCCTATAAGTTACATGGGGGGTACCAAAGTTGCCAAAACATGTTTATTTCTGCTGAAAAACACGTTTTGACAATTTCTGTACACTGGGGTTAAGGGCTGACTCAATGTGCTCTTCTGAGCCAGGCAGTTACACAGCGATTCTAAGGGCTGACAAAACGCGTTTATTTCGGGCCGAAAAACACGTTTTGAAAACTGTGCTGTTCCTGCCCTATAAGTTACATGGTGGTGACCAAAGTTGCCAAAACGTCTTTATTTCTGCTGAAAAACACGTTTTGACAATTTCTGAGCACTGGGGTTAAGGGCTGACTCAATGTGCTCTTCTGAGCCAGGCAGTTACACTGCGAATCTAAGGGCTGAGAAAAAGCGTTTATTTCGGGCTGAAAAACACGTTTTGAAAACTGTGTTGTTCCTACCCTATAAGTTACATGGGGGTTACCAAAGTTGCCAAAACATGTTTATTTCTGCTGAAAAACACATTTTGACAATTTCTGTACACTGGGGTTAAGGGCTGACTCAATGTGCTCTTCTGAGCCAGGCAGTTACACAGCGATTCTAAGGGCTGACAAAACGCGTTTATTTCGGGCTGAAAAACACGTTTTGAAAACTGTGTTGTTCCTGCCCTATAAGTTACACGGGGGTTACCAAAGTTGCCAAAACATGTTTATTTCTGCTGAAAAACACGTTTTGACAATTTCTGTACACTGGGGTTAAGGGCTGACTCAATGTGCTCTTCTGAGCCAGGCAGTTACACAGCAATTCTAAAGGCTGACAAAACGCGTTTATTTCGGGCTGAAAAACACGTTTTGAAAACTGTGTTGTTCCTGCCCTATAAGTTACATGGTGGTGACCAAAGTTGCCAAAACGTCTTTATTTCTGCTGAAAAACACGTTTTGACAATTTCTGAGCACTGGGGTTAAGGGCTGACTCAATCTGCTCTTCTGAGCCAGGCAGTTACACTGCGAATCTAAGGGCTGAGAAAAAGCGTTTATTTCGGGCTGAAAAACACGTTTTGAAAACTGTGTTGTTCCTACCCTATAAGTTACATGGGGGTTACCAAAGTTGCCAAAACATGTTTATTTCAGCTGAAAAACACGTTTTGACAATTTCTGTACACTGGGGTTAAGGGCTGACTCAATGTGCTCTTCTGAGCCAGGCAGTTACACAGCGATTCTAAGGGCTGACAAAACGCGTTTATTTCGGGCCGAAAAACACGTTTTGAAAACTGTGTTGTTCCTGCCCTATAAGTTACATGGGGGTTACCAAAGTTGCCAAAACATGTTTATTTCTGCTGAAAAACACGTTTTGACAATTTCTGTACACTGGGGTTAAGGGCTGACTCAATGTGCTCTTCTGAGCCAGGCAGTTACACTGCGATTCTAAGGGCTGACAAAACGCGTTTATTTCGGGCTGAAAAACACGTTTTGAAAACTGTGCTGTTCCTGCCCTATAAGTTACATGGTGGTGACCAAAGTTGCCAAAACGTCTTTATTTCTGCTGAAAAACACGTTTTGACAATTTCTGAGCACTGGGGTTAAGGGCTGACTCAATGTGCTCTTCTGAGCCAGGCAGTTACACTGCGAATCTAAGGGCTGAGAAAAAGCGTTTATTTCGGGCTGAAAAACACGTTTTGAAAACTGTGCTGTTCCTGCCCTATAAGTTACATGGTGGTGACCAAAGTTATCAAAACATGTTTATTTCTGCTGAAAAACACGTTTTGACAATTTCTGAGCACTGGGGTTAAGGGCTGACTCAGTGTGCTCTTCTGAGCCAGGCAGTTACACTGCGAATCTAAGGGATGAGAAAAAGCGTTTATTTCTGGCTGAAAAACACGTTTTGAAAACTGTGTTGTTCCTACCCTATAAGTTACATGGGGGTTACCAAAGTTGCCAAAACATGTTTATTTCTGCTGAAAAACACGTTTTGACAATTTCTGTAAACTGGGGTTAAGGGCTGACTCAATGTGCTCTTCTGAGCAAGGCAGTTACACTGCGATTCTAAGGGCTGACAAAACGCGTTTATTTCGGGCTGAAAAACACGTTTTGAAAACTGTGCTGTTCCTGCCCTATAAGTTACATGGTGGTGACCAAAGTTGCCAAAACGTCTTTATTTCTGCTGAAAAACACGTTTTGACAATTTCTGAGCACTGGGGTTAAGGGCTGACTCAATGTGCTCTTCTGAGCCAGGCAGTTACACTGCGAATCTAAGGGCTGAGAAAAAGCGTTTATTTCGGGCTGAAAAACACGTTTTGAAAACTGTGCTGTTCCTGCCCTGTAAGTTACATGGTGGTGACCAAAGTTGCCAAAACGTGTTTATTTCTGCTGAAAAACACATTTTGACAATTTCTGTACACTGGGGTTAAGTGCTGATCAATGTGCTCTTCTGAGCCAGGCAGTTACACAGCGATTCTAAGGGCTGACAAAACGCGTTTATTTCGGGCTGAAAAACACGTTTTGAAAACTGTGTTGTTCCTGCCCTATAAGTTACATGGGGGTTACCAAAGTTGCCAAAACATGTTTATTTCTGCTGAAAAACACGTTTTGACAATTTCTGTACACTGGGGTTAAGGGCTGACTCAATGTGCTCTTCTGAGCCAGGCAGTTACACTGCGAATCTAAGGGCTGAGAAAAAGCGTTTATTTCGGGCTGAAAAACACGTTTTGAAAACTGTGCTGTTCCTGCCCTGTAAGTTACATGGTGGTGACCAAAGTTGCCAAAACGTGTTTATTTCTGCTGAAAAACACATTTTGACAATTTCTGTACACTGGGGTTAAGTGCTGACTCAATGTGCTCTTCTGAGCCAGGCAGTTACACAGCGATTCTAAGGGCTGACAAAACGCGTTTATTTCGGGCTGAAAAACACGTTTTGAAAACTGTGTTGTTCCTACCCTATAAGTTACATGGGGGTTACCAAAGTTGCCAAAACATGTTTATTTCTGCTGAAAAACACGTTTTGACAATTTCTGAGCACTGGGGTTAAGGGCTGACTCAGTGTGCTCTTCTGAGCCAGGCAGTTACACTGCGAATCTAAGGGCTGAGAAAAAGCGTTTATTTCGGGCTGAAAAACACGTTTTGAAAACTGTGTTGTTCCTACCCTATAAGTTACATGGGGGGTACCAAAGTTGCCAAAACATGTTTATTTCTGCTGAAAAACACGTTTTGACAATTTCTGTACACTGGGGTTAAGGGCTGACTCAATGTGCTCTTCTGAGCCAGGCAGTTACACAGCGATTCTAAGGGCTGACAAAACGCGTTTATTTCGGGCTGAAAAACACGTTTTGAAAACTGTGCTGTTCCTGCCCTATAAGTTACATGGAGGTTACCAAAGTTGCCAAAACATGTTTATTTCTGCTGAAAAACACATTTTGACAATTTCTGTACACTGGGGTTAAGGGCTGACTCAATGTGCTCTTCTGAGCCAGGCAGTTACACAGCGATTCTAAGGGCTGACAAAACGCGTTTATTTCGGGCTGAAAAACACGTTTTGAAAACTGTGTTGTTCCTGCCCTAAAAGTTACATGGTGGTGACCAAAGTTGCCAAAACGTGTTTATTTCTGCTGAAAAACACGATTTGACAATTTCTGAGCACTGGGGTTAAGGGCTGACTCAATGTGCTCTTCTGAGCCAGGCAGTTACACTGCGAATCTAAGGGCTGAGAAAAAGCGTTTATTTCGGGCTGAAAAACACGTTTTGAAAACTGTGCTGTTCCTGCCCTATAAGTTACATGGTGGTGACCAAAGTTGCCAAAACATGTTTATTTCTGCTGAAAAACACGTTTTGACAATTTCTGAGCACTGGGGTTAAGGGCTGACTCAATGTGCTCTTCTGAGCCAGGCAGTTACACAGCGATTCTAAGGGCTGCCAAAACGCGTTTATTTCGGGCTGAAAAACACGTTTTGAAAACTGTGTTGTTCCTGCCCTATAAGTTACATGGTGGTGACCAAAGTTGCCAAAACATGTTTATTTCTGCTGAAAAACACGTTTTGACAATTTCTGAGCACTGGGGTTAAGGGCTGACTCAGTGTGCTCTTCTGAGCCAGGCAGTTACACTGCGAATCTAAGGGCTGAGAAAAAGCGTTTATTTCGGGCTGAAAAACACGTTTTGAAAACTGTGTTGTTCCTACCCTATAAGTTACATGGGGGTTACCAAAGTTGCCAAAACATGTTTATTTCTGCTGAAAAACACGTTTTGACAATTTCTGTACACTGGGGTTAAGGGCTGACTCAATGTGCTCTTCTGAGCCAGGCAGTTACACTGCGATTCTAAGGGCTGACAAAACGCGTTTATTTCTGGCTGAAAAACACGTTTTGAAAACTGTGCTGTTCCTGCCCTATAAGTTACATGGTGGTGACCAAAGTTGCCAAAACATGTTTATTTCTGCTGAAAAACACGTTTTGACAATTTCTGAGCACTGGGGTTAAGGGCTGACTCAGTGTGCTCTTCTGAGCCAGGCAGTTACACTGCGAATCTAAGGGCTGAGAAAAAGCGTTTATTTCGGGCTGAAAAACACGTTTTGAAAACTGTGTTGTTCCTACCCTATAAGTTACATGGGGGTTACCAAAGTTGCCAAAACATGTTTATTTCTGCTGAAAAACACGTTTTGACAATTTCTGTACACTGGGGTTAAGGGCTGACTCAATGTGCTCTTCTGAGCCAGGCAGTTACACTGCGATTCTAAGGGCTGACAAAACGCGTTTATTTCGGGCTGAAAAACACGTTTTGAAAACTGTGCTGTTCCTGCCCTATAAGTTACATGGTGGTGACCAAAGTTGCCAAAACGTCTTTATTTCTGCTGAAAAACACGTTTTGACAATTTCTGAGCACTGGGGTTAAGGGCTGACTCAATGTGCTCTTCTGAGCCAGGCAGTTACACTGCGAATCTAAGGGCTGAGAAAAAGCGTTTATTTCGGGCTGAAAAACACGTTTTGAAAACTGTGTTGTTCCTACCCTATAAGTTACATGGGGGTTACCAAAGTTGCCAAAACATGTTTATTTCTGCTGAAAAACACGTTTTGACAATTTCTGTACACTGGGGTTAAGGGCTGACTCAATGTGCTCTTCTGAGCCAGGCAGTTACACAGCGATTCTAAGGGCTGACAAAACGCGTTTATTTCGGGCTGAAAAACACGTTTTGAAAACTGTGCTGTTCCTGCCCTATAAGTTACATGGTGGTGACCAAAGTTGCCAAAACGTCTTTATTTCTGCTGAAAAACACGTTTTGACAATTTCTGAGCACTGGGGTTAAGGGCTGACTCAATGTGCTCTTCTGTGCCAGGCAGTTACACTGCGAATCTAAGGGCTGAGAAAAAGCGTTTATTTCGTGCTGAAAAACACGTTTTGAAAACTGTGTTGTTCCTGCCCTAAAAGTTACATGGTGGTGACCAAAGTTGCCAAAACGTGTTTATTTCTGCTGAAAAACACGATTTGACAATTTCTGAGCACTGGGGTTAAGGGCTGACTCAATGTGCTCTTCTGAGCCAGGCAGTTACACTGCGAATCTAAGGGCTGAGAAAAAGCGTTTATTTCGGGCTGAAAAACACGTTTTGAAAACTGTGCTGTTCCTGCCCTATAAGTTACATGGTGGTGACCAAAGTTGCCAAAACGTCTTTATTTCTGCTGAAAAACACGTTTTGACAATTTCTGAGCACTGGGGTTAAGGGCTGACTCAATGTGCTCTTCTGAGCCAGGCAGTTACACTGCAAATCTAAGGGCTGAGAAAAAGCGTTTATTTCGGGCTGAAAAACACGTTTTGAAAACTGTGTTGTTCCTGCCCTATAAGTTACACGGGGGTTACCAAAGTTGCCAAAACATGTTTATTTCTGCTGAAAAACACGTTTTGACAATTTCTGTACACTGGGGTTAAGGGCTGACTCAATGTGCTCTTCTGAGCCAGGCAGTTACACAGCAATTCTAAAGGCTGACAAAACGCGTTTATTTCGGGCTGAAAAACACGTTTTGAAAACTGTGTTGTTCCTACCCTATAAGTTACATGGTGGTGACCAAAGTTGCCAAAACGTCTTTATTTCTGCTGAAAAACACGTTTTGACAATTTCTGAGCACTGGGGTTAAGGGCTGACTCAATCTGCTCTTCTGAGCCAGGCAGTTACACTGCGAATCTAAGGGCTGAGAAAAAGCGTTTATTTCGGGCTGAAAAACACGTTTTGAAAACTGTGTTGTTCCTACCCTATAAGTTACATGGGGGTTACCAAAGTTGCCAAAACATGTTTATTTCAGCTGAAAAACACGTTTTGACAATTTCTGTACACTGGGGTTAAGGGCTGACTCAATGTGCTCTTCTGAGCCAGGCAGTTACACAGCGATTCTAAGGGCTGACAAAACGCGTTTATTTCGGGCCGAAAAACACGTTTTGAAAACTGTGTTGTTCCTGCCCTATAAGTTACATGGGGGTTACCAAAGTTGCCAAAACATGTTTATTTCTGCTGAAAAACACGTTTTGACAATTTCTGTACACTGGGGTTAAGGGCTGACTCAATGTGCTCTTCTGAGCCAGGCAGTTACACTGCGATTCTAAGGGCTGACAAAACGCGTTTATTTCGGGCTGAAAAACACGTTTTGAAAACTGTGCTGTTCCTGCCCTATAAGTTACATGGTGGTGACCAAAGTTGCCAAAACGTCTTTATTTCTGCTGAAAAACACGTTTTGACAATTTCTGAGCACTGGGGTTAAGGGCTGACTCAATGTGCTCTTCTGAGCCAGGCAGTTACACTGCGAATCTAAGGGCTGAGAAAAAGCGTTTATTTCGGGCTGAAAAACACGTTTTGAAAACTGTGCTGTTCCTGCCCTATAAGTTACATGGTGGTGACCAAAGTTGCCAAAACATGTTTATTTCTGCTGAAAAACACGTTTTGACAATTTCTGAGCACTGGGGTTAAGGGCTGACTCAGTGTGCTCTTCTGAGCCAGGCAGTTACACTGCGAATCTAAGGGCTGAGAAAAAGCGTTTATTTCGGGCTGAAAAACACGTTTTGAAAACTGTGTTGTTCCTACCCTATAAGTTACATGGGGGTTACCAAAGTTGCCAAAACATGTTTATTTCTGCTGAAAAACACGTTTTGACAATTTCTGTACACTGGGGTTAAGGGCTGACTCAATGTGCTCTTCTGAGCCAGGCAGTTACACTGCGATTCTAAGGGCTGACAAAACGCGCTTATTTCGGGCTGAAAAACACGTTTTGAAAACTGTGCTGTTCCTGCCCTATAAGTTACATGGTGGTGACCAAAGTTGCCAAAACGTCTTTATTTCTGCTGAAAAACACGTTTTGACAATTTCTGCACACTGGGGTTAAGGGCTGACTCAATGTGCTCTTCTGAGCCAGGCAGTTACACAGCGATTCTAAGGGCTGACAAAACGCGTTTATTTCGGGCTGAAAAACACGTTTTGAAAACTGTGTTGTTCCTGCCCTAAAAGTTACATGGTGGTTACCAAAGTTGCCAAAACGTGTTTATTTCTGCTGAAAAACACGATTTGACAATTTCTGCACACTGGGGTTAAGGGCTGACTCAATGTGCTCTTCTGAGCCAGGCAGTTACACAGCGATTCTAAGGGCTGACAAAACGCGTTTATTTCGGGCTGAAAAACACGTTTTGAAAACTGTGTTGTTCCTGCCCTAAAAGTTACATGGTGGTGACCAAAGTTGCCAAAACGTGTTTATTTCTGCTGAAAAACACGATTTGACAATTTCTGAGCACTGGGGTTAAGGGCTGACTCAATGTGCTCTTCTGAGCCAGGCAGTTACACTGCGAATCTAAGGGCTGAGAAAAAGCGTTTATTTCGGGCTGAAAAACACGTTTTGAAAACTGTGCTGTTCCTGCCCTATAAGTTACATGGTGGTGACCAAAGTTGCCAAAACGTCTTTATTTCTGCTGAAAAACACGTTTTGACAATTTCTGAGCACTGGGGTTAAGGGCTGACTCAATCTGCTCTTCTGAGCCAGGCAGTTACACTGCGAATCTAAGGGCTGAGAAAAAGCGTTTATTTCGGGCTGAAAAACACGTTTTGAAAACTGTGCTGTTCCTGCCCTATAAGTTACATGGTGGTGACCAAAGTTGCCAAAACGTCTTTATTTCTGCTGAAAAACACGTTTTGACAATTTCTGAGCACTGGGGTTAAGGGCTGACTCAATGTGCTCTTCTGAGCCAGGCAGTTACACTGCGAATCTAAGGGCTGAGAAAAAGCGTTTATTTCGGGCTGAAAAACACGTTTTGAAAACTGTGCTGTTCCTGCCCTATAAGTTACATGGTGGTGACCAAAGTTGCCAAAACGTCTTTATTTCTGCTGAAAAACACGTTTTGACAATTTCTGAGCACTGGGGTTAAGGGCTGACTCAATGTGCTCTTCTGAGCCAGGCAGTTACACTGCGAATCTAAGGGCTGAGAAAAAGCGTTTATTTCGGGCTGAAAAACACGTTTTGAAAACTGTGTTGTTCCTGCCCTATAAGTTACACGGGGGTTACCAAAGTTGCCAAAACATGTTTATTTCAGCTGAAAAACACGTTTTGACAATTTCTGTACACTGGGGTTAAGGGCTGACTCAATGTGCTCTTCTGAGCCAGGCAGTTACACAGCGATTCTAAGGGCTGACAAAACGCGTTTATTTCGGGCTGAAAAACACGTTTTGAAAACTGTGTTGTTCCTGCCCTAAAAGTTACATGGTGGTGACCAAAGTTGCCAAAACGTGTTTATTTCTGCTGAAAAACACGATTTGACAATTTCTGAGCAATGGGGTTAAGGGCTGACTCAATGTGCTCTTCTGAGCCAGGCAGTTACACTGCGAATCTAAGGGCTGAGAAAAAGCGTTTATTTCGGGCTGAAAAACACGTTTTGAAAACTGTGCTGTTCCTGCCCTATAAGTTACATGGTGGTGACCAAAGTTGCCAAAACGTCTTTATTTCTGCTGAAAAACACGTTTTGACAATTTCTGAGCACTGGGGTTAAGGGCTGACTCAATGTGCTCTTCTGAGCCAGGCAGTTACACTGCGAATCTAAGGGCTGAGAAAAAGCGTTTATTTCGGGCTGAAAAACACGTTTTGAAAACTGTGTTGTTCCTGCCCTATAAGTTACACGGGGGTTACCAAAGTTGCCAAAACATGTTTATTTCTGCTGAAAAACACGTTTTGACAATTTCTGTACACTGGGGTTAAGGGCTGACTCAATGTGCTCTTCTGAGCCAGGCAGTTACACAGCAATTCTAAAGGCTGACAAAACGCGTTTATTTCGGGCTGAAAAACACGTTTTGAAAACTGTGTTGTTCCTGCCCTATAAGTTACATGGTGGTGACCAAAGTTGCCAAAACGTCTTTATTTCTGCTGAAAAACACGTTTTGACAATTTCTGAGCACTGGGGTTAAGGGCTGACTCAATCTGCTCTTCTGAGCCAGGCAGTTACACTGCGAATCTAAGGGCTGAGAAAAAGCGTTTATTTCGGGCTGAAAAACACGTTTTGAAAACTGTGTTGTTCCTACCCTATAAGTTACATGGGGGTTACCAAAGTTGCCAAAACATGTTTATTTCAGCTGAAAAACACGTTTTGACAATTTCTGTACACTGGGGTTAAGGGCTGACTCAATGTGCTCTTCTGAGCCAGGCAGTTACACAGCGATTCTAAGGGCTGACAAAACGCGTTTATTTCGGGCCGAAAAACACGTTTTGAAAACTGTGTTGTTCCTGCCCTATAAGTTACATGGGGGTTACCAAAGTTGCCAAAACATGTTTATTTCTGCTGAAAAACACGTTTTGACAATTTCTGTACACTGGGGTTAAGGGCTGACTCAATGTGCTCTTCTGAGCCAGGCAGTTACACTGCGATTCTAAGGGCTGACAAAACGCGTTTATTTCGGGCTGAAAAACACGTTTTGAAAACTGTGCTGTTCCTGCCCTATAAGTTACATGGTGGTGACCAAAGTTGCCAAAACGTCTTTATTTCTGCTGAAAAACACGTTTTGACAATTTCTGAGCACTGGGGTTAAGGGCTGACTCAATGTGCTCTTCTGAGCCAGGCAGTTACACTGCGAATCTAAGGGCTGAGAAAAAGCGTTTATTTCGGGCTGAAAAACACGTTTTGAAAACTGTGCTGTTCCTGCCCTATAAGTTACATGGTGGTGACCAAAGTTATCAAAACATGTTTATTTCTGCTGAAAAACACGTTTTGACAATTTCTGAGCACTGGGGTTAAGGGCTGACTCAGTGTGCTCTTCTGAGCCAGGCAGTTACACTGCGAATCTAAGGGATGAGAAAAAGCGTTTATTTCTGGCTGAAAAACACGTTTTGAAAACTGTGTTGTTCCTACCCTATAAGTTACATGGGGGTTACCAAAGTTGCCAAAACATGTTTATTTCTGCTGAAAAACACGTTTTGACAATTTCTGTAAACTGGGGTTAAGGGCTGACTCAATGTGCTCTTCTGAGCAAGGCAGTTACACTGCGATTCTAAGGGCTGACAAAACGCGTTTATTTCGGGCTGAAAAACACGTTTTGAAAACTGTGCTGTTCCTGCCCTATAAGTTACATGGTGGTGACCAAAGTTGCCAAAACGTCTTTATTTCTGCTGAAAAACACGTTTTGACAATTTCTGAGCACTGGGGTTAAGGGCTGACTCAATGTGCTCTTCTGAGCCAGGCAGTTACACTGCGAATCTAAGGGCTGAGAAAAAGCGTTTATTTCGGGCTGAAAAACACGTTTTGAAAACTGTGCTGTTCCTGCCCTGTAAGTTACATGGTGGTGACCAAAGTTGCCAAAACGTGTTTATTTCTGCTGAAAAACACATTTTGACAATTTCTGTACACTGGGGTTAAGTGCTGACTCAATGTGCTCTTCTGAGCCAGGCAGTTACACAGCGATTCTAAGGGCTGACAAAACGCGTTTATTTCGGGCTGAAAAACACGTTTTGAAAACTGTGTTGTTCCTGCCCTATAAGTTACATGGGGGTTACCAAAGTTGCCAAAACATGTTTATTTCTGCTGAAAAACACGTTTTGACAATTTCTGTACACTGGGGTTAAGGGCTGACTCAATGTGCTCTTCTGAGCCAGGCAGTTACACTGCGAATCTAAGGGCTGAGAAAAAGCGTTTATTTCGGGCTGAAAAACACGTTTTGAAAACTGTGCTGTTCCTGCCCTGTAAGTTACATGGTGGTGACCAAAGTTGCCAAAACGTGTTTATTTCTGCTGAAAAACACATTTTGACAATTTCTGTACACTGGGGTTAAGTGCTGACTCAATGTGCTCTTCTGAGCCAGGCAGTTACACAGCGATTCTAAGGGCTGACAAAACGCATTTATTTCGGGCTGAAAAACACGTTTTGAAAACTGTGTTGTTCCTACCCTATAAGTTACATGGGGGTTACCAAAGTTGCCAAAACATGTTTATTTCTGCTGAAAAACACGTTTTGACAATTTCTGAGCACTGGGGTTAAGGGCTGACTCAGTGTGCTCTTCTGAGCCAGGCAGTTACACTGCGAATCTAAGGGCTGAGAAAAAGCGTTTATTTCGGGCTGAAAAACACGTTTTGAAAACTGTGTTGTTCCTACCCTATAAGTTACATGGGGGGTACCAAAGTTGCCAAAACATGTTTATTTCTGCTGAAAAACACGTTTTGACAATTTCTGTACACTGGGGTTAAGGGCTGACTCAATGTGCTCTTCTGAGCCAGGCAGTTACACAGCGATTCTAAGGGCTGACAAAACGCGTTTATTTCGGGCCGAAAAACACGTTTTGAAAACTGTGCTGTTCCTGCCCTATAAGTTACATGGTGGTGACCAAAGTTGCCAAAACGTCTTTATTTCTGCTGAAAAACACGTTTTGACAATTTCTGAGCACTGGGGTTAAGGGCTGACTCAATGTGCTCTTCTGAGCCAGGCAGTTACACTGCGAATCTAAGGGCTGAGAAAAAGCGTTTATTTCGGGCTGAAAAACACGTTTTGAAAACTGTGTTGTTCCTACCCTATAAGTTACATGGGGGTTACCAAAGTTGCCAAAACATGTTTATTTCTGCTGAAAAACACATTTTGACAATTTCTGTACACTGGGGTTAAGGGCTGACTCAATGTGCTCTTCTGAGCCAGGCAGTTACACAGCGATTCTAAGGGCTGACAAAACGCGTTTATTTCGGGCTGAAAAACACGTTTTGAAAACTGTGTTGTTCCTGCCCTATAAGTTACACGGGGGTTACCAAAGTTGCCAAAACATGTTTATTTCTGCTGAAAAACACGTTTTGACAATTTCTGTACACTGGGGTTAAGGGCTGACTCAATGTGCTCTTCTGAGCCAGGCAGTTACACAGCAATTCTAAAGGCTGACAAAACGCGTTTATTTCGGGCTGAAAAACACGTTTTGAAAACTGTGTTGTTCCTGCCCTATAAGTTACATGGTGGTGACCAAAGTTGCCAAAACGTCTTTATTTCTGCTGAAAAACACGTTTTGACAATTTCTGAGCACTGGGGTTAAGGGCTGACTCAATCTGCTCTTCTGAGCCAGGCAGTTACACTGCGAATCTAAGGGCTGAGAAAAAGCGTTTATTTCGGGCTGAAAAACACGTTTTGAAAACTGTGTTGTTCCTACCCTATAAGTTACATGGGGGTTACCAAAGTTGCCAAAACATGTTTATTTCAGCTGAAAAACACGTTTTGACAATTTCTGTACACTGGGGTTAAGGGCTGACTCAATGTGCTCTTCTGAGCCAGGCAGTTACACAGCGATTCTAAGGGCTGACAAAACGCGTTTATTTCGGGCCGAAAAACACGTTTTGAAAACTGTGTTGTTCCTGCCCTATAAGTTACATGGGGGTTACCAAAGTTGCCAAAACATGTTTATTTCTGCTGAAAAACACGTTTTGACAATTTCTGTACACTGGGGTTAAGGGCTGACTCAATGTGCTCTTCTGAGCCAGGCAGTTACACTGCGATTCTAAGGGCTGACAAAACGCGTTTATTTCGGGCTGAAAAACACGTTTTGAAAACTGTGCTGTTCCTGCCCTATAAGTTACATGGTGGTGACCAAAGTTGCCAAAACGTCTTTATTTCTGCTGAAAAACACGTTTTGACAATTTCTGAGCACTGGGGTTAAGGGCTGACTCAATGTGCTCTTCTGAGCCAGGCAGTTACACTGCGAATCTAAGGGCTGAGAAAAAGCGTTTATTTCGGGCTGAAAAACACGTTTTGAAAACTGTGCTGTTCCTGCCCTATAAGTTACATGGTGGTGACCAAAGTTATCAAAACATGTTTATTTCTGCTGAAAAACACGTTTTGACAATTTCTGAGCACTGGGGTTAAGGGCTGACTCAGTGTGCTCTTCTGAGCCAGGCAGTTACACTGCGAATCTAAGGGATGAGAAAAAGCGTTTATTTCTGGCTGAAAAACACGTTTTGAAAACTGTGTTGTTCCTACCCTATAAGTTACATGGGGGTTACCAAAGTTGCCAAAACATGTTTATTTCTGCTGAAAAACACGTTTTGACAATTTCTGTAAACTGGGGTTAAGGGCTGACTCAATGTGCTCTTCTGAGCAAGGCAGTTACACTGCGATTCTAAGGGCTGACAAAACGCGTTTATTTCGGGCTGAAAAACACGTTTTGAAAACTGTGCTGTTCCTGCCCTATAAGTTACATGGTGGTGACCAAAGTTGCCAAAACGTCTTTATTTCTGCTGAAAAACACGTTTTGACAATTTCTGAGCACTGGGGTTAAGGGCTGACTCAATGTGCTCTTCTGAGCCAGGCAGTTACACTGCGAATCTAAGGGCTGAGAAAAAGCGTTTATTTCGGGCTGAAAAACACGTTTTGAAAACTGTGCTGTTCCTGCCCTGTAAGTTACATGGTGGTGACCAAAGTTGCCAAAACGTGTTTATTTCTGCTGAAAAACACATTTTGACAATTTCTGTACACTGGGGTTAAGTGCTGACTCAATGTGCTCTTCTGAGCCAGGCAGTTACACAGCGATTCTAAGGGCTGACAAAACGCGTTTATTTCGGGCTGAAAAACACGTTTTGAAAACTGTGTTGTTCCTGCCCTATAAGTTACATGGGGGTTACCAAAGTTGCCAAAACATGTTTATTTCTGCTGAAAAACACGTTTTGACAATTTCTGTACACTGGGGTTAAGGGCTGACTCAATGTGCTCTTCTGAGCCAGGCAGTTACACTGCGAATCTAAGGGCTGAGAAAAAGCGTTTATTTCGGGCTGAAAAACACGTTTTGAAAACTGTGCTGTTCCTGCCCTGTAAGTTACATGGTGGTGACCAAAGTTGCCAAAACGTGTTTATTTCTGCTGAAAAACACATTTTGACAATTTCTGTACACTGGGGTTAAGTGCTGACTCAATGTGCTCTTCTGAGCCAGGCAGTTACACAGCGATTCTAAGGGCTGACAAAACGCGTTTATTTCGGGCTGAAAAACACGTTTTGAAAACTGTGTTGTTCCTACCCTATAAGTTACATGGGGGTTACCAAAGTTGCCAAAACATGTTTATTTCTGCTGAAAAACACGTTTTGACAATTTCTGAGCACTGGGGTTAAGGGCTGACTCAGTGTGCTCTTCTGAGCCAGGCAGTTACACTGCGAATCTAAGGGCTGAGAAAAAGCGTTTATTTCGGGCTGAAAAACACGTTTTGAAAACTGTGTTGTTCCTACCCTATAAGTTACATGGGGGGTACCAAAGTTGCCAAAACATGTTTATTTCTGCTGAAAAACACGTTTTGACAATTTCTGTACACTGGGGTTAAGGGCTGACTCAATGTGCTCTTCTGAGCCAGGCAGTTACACAGCGATTCTAAGGGCTGACAAAACGCGTTTATTTCGGGCTGAAAAACACGTTTTGAAAACTGTGCTGTTCCTGCCCTATAAGTTACATGGAGGTTACCAAAGTTGCCAAAACATGTTTATTTCTGCTGAAAAACACATTTTGACAATTTCTGTACACTGGGGTTAAGGGCTGACTCAATGTGCTCTTCTGAGCCAGGCAGTTACACAGCGATTCTAAGGGCTGACAAAACGCGTTTATTTCGGGCTGAAAAACACGTTTTGAAAACTGTGTTGTTCCTGCCCTAAAAGTTACATGGTGGTGACCAAAGTTGCCAAAACGTGTTTATTTCTGCTGAAAAACACGATTTGACAATTTCTGAGCACTGGGGTTAAGGGCTGACTCAATGTGCTCTTCTGAGCCAGGCAGTTACACTGCGAATCTAAGGGCTGAGAAAAAGCGTTTATTTCGGGCTGAAAAACACGTTTTGAAAACTGTGCTGTTCCTGCCCTATAAGTTACATGGTGGTGACCAAAGTTGCCAAAACATGTTTATTTCTGCTGAAAAACACGTTTTGACAATTTCTGAGCACTGGGGTTAAGGGCTGACTCAATGTGCTCTTCTGAGCCAGGCAGTTACACAGCGATTCTAAGGGCTGACAAAACGCGTTTATTTCGGGCTGAAAAACACGTTTTGAAAACTGTGTTGTTCCTGCCCTATAAGTTACATGGTGGTGACCAAAGTTGCCAAAACATGTTTATTTCTGCTGAAAAACACGTTTTGACAATTTCTGAGCACTGGGGTTAAGGGCTGACTCAGTGTGCTCTTCTGAGCCAGGCAGTTACACTGCGAATCTAAGGGCTGAGAAAAAGCGTTTATTTCGGGCTGAAAAACACGTTTTGAAAACTGTGTTGTTCCTACCCTATAAGTTACATGGGGGTTACCAAAGTTGCCAAAACATGTTTATTTCTGCTGAAAAACACGTTTTGACAATTTCTGTACACTGGGGTTAAGGGCTGACTCAATGTGCTCTTCTGAGCCAGGCAGTTACACTGCGATTCTAAGGGCTGACAAAACGCGTTTATTTCTGGCTGAAAAACACGTTTTGAAAACTGTGCTGTTCCTGCCCTATAAGTTACATGGTGGTGACCAAAGTTGCCAAAACATGTTTATTTCTGCTGAAAAACACGTTTTGACAATTTCTGAGCACTGGGGTTAAGGGCTGACTCAGTGTGCTCTTCTGAGCCAGGCAGTTACACTGCGAATCTAAGGGCTGAGAAAAAGCGTTTATTTCGGGCTGAAAAACACGTTTTGAAAACTGTGTTGTTCCTACCCTATAAGTTACATGGGGGTTACCAAAGTTGCCAAAACATGTTTATTTCTGCTGAAAAACACGTTTTGACAATTTCTGTACACTGGGGTTAAGGGCTGACTCAATGTGCTCTTCTGAGCCAGGCAGTTACACTGCGATTCTAAGGGCTGACAAAACGCGTTTATTTCGGGCTGAAAAACACGTTTTGAAAACTGTGCTGTTCCTGCCCTATAAGTTACATGGTGGTGACCAAAGTTGCCAAAACGTCTTTATTTCTGCTGAAAAACACGTTTTGACAATTTCTGAGCACTGGGGTTAAGGGCTGACTCAATGTGCTCTTCTGAGCCAAGCAGTTACACTGCGAATCTAAGGGCTGAGAAAAAGCGTTTATTTCGGGCTGAAAAACACGTTTTGAAAACTGTGTTGTTCCTACCCTATAAGTTACATGGGGGTTACCAAAGTTGCCAAAACATGTTTATTTCAGCTGAAAAACACGTTTTGACAATTTCTGTACACTGGGGTTAAGGGCTGACTCAATGTGCTCTTCTGAGCCAGGCAGTTACACAGCGATTCTAAGGGCTGACAAAACGCGTTTATTTCGGGCCGAAAAACACGTTTTGAAAACTGTGTTGTTCCTGCCCTATAAGTTACATGGGGGTTACCAAAGTTGCCAAAACATGTTTATTTCTGCTGAAAAACACGTTTTGACAATTTCTGTACACTGGGGTTAAGGGCTGACTCAATGTGCTCTTCTGAGCCAGGCAGTTACACTGCGATTCTAAGGGCTGACAAAACGCGTTTATTTCGGGCTGAAAAACACGTTTTGAAAACTGTGCTGTTCCTGCCCTATAAGTTACATGGTGGTGACCAAAGTTGCCAAAACGTCTTTATTTCTGCTGAAAAACACGTTTTGACAATTTCTGAGCACTGGGGTTAAGGGCTGACTCAATGTGCTCTTCTGAGCCAGGCAGTTACACTGCGAATCTAAGGGCTGAGAAAAAGCGTTTATCTCGGGCTGAAAAACACGTTTTGAAAACTGTGCTGTTCCTGCCCTATAAGTTACATGGTGGTGACCAAAGTTATCAAAACATGTTTATTTCTGCTGAAAAACACGTTTTGACAATTTCTGAGCACTGGGGTTAAGGGCTGACTCAGTGTGCTCTTCTGAGCCAGGCAGTTACACTGCGAATCTAAGGGATGAGAAAAAGCGTTTATTTCGGGCTGAAAAACACGTTTTGAAAACTGTGTTGTTCCTACCCTATAAGTTACATGGGGGTTACCAAAGTTGCCAAAACATGTTTATTTCTGCTGAAAAACACGTTTTGACAATTTCTGTAAACTGGGGTTAAGGGCTGACTCAATGTGCTCTTCTGAGCAAGGCAGTTACACTGCGATTCTAAGGGCTGACAAAACGCGTTTATTTCGGGCTGAAAAACACGTTTTGAAAACTGTGCTGTTCCTGCCCTATAAGTTACATGGTGGTGACCAAAGTTGCCAAAACGTCTTTATTTCTGCTGAAAAACACGTTTTGACAATTTCTGAGCACTGGGGTTAAGGGCTGACTCAATGTGCTCTTCTGAGCCAGGCAGTTACACTGCGAATCTAAGGGCTGACAAAACGCGTTTATTTCGGGCTGAAAAACACGTTTTGAAAACTGTGTTGTTCCTGCCCTATAAGTTACATGGGGGTTACCAAAGTTGCCAAAACATGTTTATTTCTGCTGAAAAACACGTTTTGACAATTTCTGTACACTGGGGTTAAGGGCTGACTCAATGTGCTCTTCTGAGCCAGGCAGTTACACTGCGAATCTAAGGGCTGAGAAAAAGCGTTTATTTCGGGCTGAAAAACACGTTTTGAAAACTGTGCTGTTCCTGCCCTGTAAGTTACATGGTGGTGACCAAAGTTGCCAAAACGTGTTTATTTCTGCTGAAAAACACATTTTGACAATTTCTGTACACTGGGGTTAAGTGCTGACTCAATGTGCTCTTCTGAGCCAGGCAGTTACACAGCGATTCTAAGGGCTGACAAAACGCGTTTATTTCGGGCTGAAAAACACGTTTTGAAAACTGTGTTGTTCCTGCCCTATAAGTTACATGGGGGTTACCAAAGTTGCCAAAACATGTTTATTTCTGCTGAAAAACACGTTTTGACAATTTCTGTACACTGGGGTTAAGGGCTGACTCAATGTGCTCTTCTGAGCCAGGCAGTTACACTGCGAATCTAAGGGCTGAGAAAAAGCGTTTATTTCGGGCTGAAAAACACGTTTTGAAAACTGTGCTGTTCCTGCCCTGTAAGTTACATGGTGGTGACCAAAGTTGCCAAAACGTGTTTATTTCTGCTGAAAAACACATTTTGACAATTTCTGTACACTGGGGTTAAGTGCTGACTCAATGTGCTCTTCTGAGCCAGGCAGTTACACAGCGATTCTAAGGGCTGACAAAACGCGTTTATTTCGGGCTGAAAAACACGTTTTGAAAACTGTGTTGTTCCTACCCTATA
The DNA here is from genome assembly GCF_055471065.1 of Atractosteus spatula. Classification (NCBI taxonomy): domain Eukaryota; kingdom Metazoa; phylum Chordata; class Actinopteri; order Semionotiformes; family Lepisosteidae; genus Atractosteus; species Atractosteus spatula. The sequence continues at coordinate 13,725,911 of NC_142713.1, forward strand.
AGTTACATGGGGGTTACCAAAGTTGCCAAAACATGTTTATTTCTGCTGAAAAACACGTTTTGACAATTTCTGAGCACTGGGGTTAAGGGCTGACTCAGTGTGCTCTTCTGAGCCAGGCAGTTACACTGCGAATCTAAGGGCTGAGAAAAAGCGTTTATTTCGGGCTGAAAAACACGTTTTGAAAACTGTGTTGTTCCTACCCTATAAGTTACATGGGGGGTACCAAAGTTGCCAAAACATGTTTATTTCTGCTGAAAAACACGTTTTGACAATTTCTGTACACTGGGGTTAAGGGCTGACTCAATGTGCTCTTCTGAGCCAGGCAGTTACACAGCGATTCTAAGGGCTGACAAAACGCGTTTATTTCGGGCTGAAAAACACGTTTTGAAAACTGTGCTGTTCCTGCCCTATAAGTTACATGGAGGTTACCAAAGTTGCCAAAACATGTTTATTTCTGCTGAAAAACACATTTTGACAATTTCTGTACACTGGGGTTAAGGGCTGACTCAATGTGCTCTTCTGAGCCAGGCAGTTACACAGCGATTCTAAGGGCTGACAAAACGCGTTTATTTCGGGCTGAAAAACACGTTTTGAAAACTGTGTTGTTCCTGCCCTAAAAGTTACATGGTGGTGACCAAAGTTGCCAAAACGTGTTTATTTCTGCTGAAAAACACGATTTGACAATTTCTGAGCACTGGGGTTAAGGGCTGACTCAATGTGCTCTTCTGAGCCAGGCAGTTACACAGCGATTCTAAGGGCTGACAAAACGCGTTTATTTCGGGCTGAAAAACACGTTTTGAAAACTGTGTTGTTCCTGCCCTATAAGTTACATGGTGGTGACCAAAGTTGCCAAAACATGTTTATTTCTGCTGAAAAACACGTTTTGACAATTTCTGAGCACTGGGGTTAAGGGCTGACTCAGTGTGCTCTTCTGAGCCAGGCAGTTACACTGCGAATCTAAGGGCTGAGAAAAAGCGTTTATTTCGGGCTGAAAAACACGTTTTGAAAACTGTGTTGTTCCTACCCTATAAGTTACATGGGGGTTACCAAAGTTGCCAAAACATGTTTATTTCTGCTGAAAAACACGTTTTGACAATTTCTGTACACTGGGGTTAAGGGCTGACTCAATGTGCTCTTCTGAGCCAGGCAGTTACACTGCGATTCTAAGGGCTGACAAAACGCGTTTATTTCGGGCTGAAAAACACGTTTTGAAAACTGTGCTGTTCCTGCCCTATAAGTTACATGGTGGTGACCAAAGTTGCCAAAACATGTTTATTTCTGCTGAAAAACACGTTTTGACAATTTCTGAGCACTGGGGTTAAGGGCTGACTCAGTGTGCTCTTCTGAGCCAGGCAGTTACACTGCGAATCTAAGGGCTGAGAAAAAGCGTTTATTTCGGGCTGAAAAACACGTTTTGAAAACTGTGTTGTTCCTACCCTATAAGTTACATGGGGGTTACCAAAGTTGCCAAAACATGTTTATTTCTGCTGAAAAACACGTTTTGACAATTTCTGTACACTGGGGTTAAGGGCTGACTCAATGTGCTCTTCTGAGCCAGGCAGTTACACTGCGATTCTAAGGGCTGACAAAACGCGTTTATTTCGGGCTGAAAAACACGTTTTGAAAACTGTGCTGTTCCTGCCCTATAAGTTACATGGTGGTGACCAAAGTTGCCAAAACGTCTTTATTTCTGCTGAAAAACACGTTTTGACAATTTCTGAGCACTGGGGTTAAGGGCTGACTCAATGTGCTCTTCTGAGCCAGGCAGTTACACTGCGAATCTAAGGGCTGAGAAAAAGCGTTTATTTCGGGCTGAAAAACACGTTTTGAAAACTGTGTTGTTCCTACCCTATAAGTTACATGGGGGTTACCAAAGTTGCCAAAACATGTTTATTTCTGCTGAAAAACACGTTTTGACAATTTCTGTACACTGGGGTTAAGGGCTGACTCAATGTGCTCTTCTGAGCCAGGCAGTTACACAGCGATTCTAAGGGCTGACAAAACGCGTTTATTTCGAGCTGAAAAACACGTTTTGAAAACTGTGCTGTTCCTGCCCTATAAGTTACATGGTGGTGACCAAAGTTGCCAAAACGTCTTTATTTCTGCTGAAAAACACGTTTTGACAATTTCTGAGCACTGGGGTTAAGGGCTGACTCAATGTGCTCTTCTGTGCCAGGCAGTTACACTGCGAATCTAAGGGCTGAGAAAAAGCGTTTATTTCGTGCTGAAAAACACGTTTTGAAAACTGTGTTGTTCCTGCCCTAAAAGTTACATGGTGGTGACCAAAGTTGCCAAAACGTGTTTATTTCTGCTGAAAAACACGATTTGACAATTTCTGAGCACTGGGGTTAAGGGCTGACTCAATGTGCTCTTCTGAGCCAGGCAGTTACACTGCGAATCTAAGGGCTGAGAAAAAGCGTTTATTTCGGGCTGAAAAACACGTTTTGAAAACTGTGCTGTTCCTGCCCTATAAGTTACATGGTGGTGACCAAAGTTGCCAAAACGTCTTTATTTCTGCTGAAAAACACGTTTTGACAATTTCTGAGCACTGGGGTTAAGGGCTGACTCAATGTGCTCTTCTGAGCCAGGCAGTTACACTGCGAATCTAAGGGCTGAGAAAAAGCGTTTATTTCGGGCTGAAAAACACGTTTTGAAAACTGTGTTGTTCCTGCCCTATAAGTTACACGGGGGTTACCAAAGTTGCCAAAACATGTTTATTTCTGCTGAAAAACACGTTTTGACAATTTCTGTACACTGGGGTTAAGGGCTGACTCAATGTGCTCTTCTGAGCCAGGCAGTTACACAGCAATTCTAAAGGCTGACAAAACGCGTTTATTTCGGGCTGAAAAACACGTTTTGAAAACTGTGTTGTTCCTACCCTATAAGTTACATGGTGGTGACCAAAGTTGCCAAAACGTCTTTATTTCTGCTGAAAAACACGTTTTGACAATTTCTGAGCACTGGGGTTAAGGGCTGACTCAATCTGCTCTTCTGAGCCAGGCAGTTACACTGCGAATCTAAGGGCTGAGAAAAAGCGTTTATTTCGGGCTGAAAAACACGTTTTGAAAACTGTGTTGTTCCTACCCTATAAGTTACATGGGGGTTACCAAAGTTGCCAAAACATGTTTATTTCAGCTGAAAAACACGTTTTGACAATTTCTGTACACTGGGGTTAAGGGCTGACTCAATGTGCTCTTCTGAGCCAGGCAGTTACACAGCGATTCTAAGGGCTGACAAAACGCGTTTATTTCGGGCCGAAAAACACGTTTTGAAAACTGTGTTGTTCCTGCCCTATAAGTTACATGGGGGTTACCAAAGTTGCCAAAACATGTTTATTTCTGCTGAAAAACACGTTTTGACAATTTCTGTACACTGGGGTTAAGGGCTGACTCAATGTGCTCTTCTGAGCCAGGCAGTTACACTGCGATTCTAAGGGCTGACAAAACGCGTTTATTTCGGGCTGAAAAACACGTTTTGAAAACTGTGCTGTTCCTGCCCTATAAGTTACATGGTGGTGACCAAAGTTGCCAAAACGTCTTTATTTCTGCTGAAAAACACGTTTTGACAATTTCTGAGCACTGGGGTTAAGGGCTGACTCAATGTGCTCTTCTGAGCCAGGCAGTTACACTGCGAATCTAAGGGCTGAGAAAAAGCGTTTATTTCGGGCTGAAAAACACGTTTTGAAAACTGTGCTGTTCCTGCCCTATAAGTTACATGGTGGTGACCAAAGTTGCCAAAACATGTTTATTTCTGCTGAAAAACACGTTTTGACAATTTCTGAGCACTGGGGTTAAGGGCTGACTCAGTGTGCTCTTCTGAGCCAGGCAGTTACACTGCGAATCTAAGGGCTGAGAAAAAGCGTTTATTTCGGGCTGAAAAACACGTTTTGAAAACTGTGTTGTTCCTACCCTATAAGTTACATGGGGGTTACCAAAGTTGCCAAAACATGTTTATTTCTGCTGAAAAACACGTTTTGACAATTTCTGTACACTGGGGTTAAGGGCTGACTCAATGTGCTCTTCTGAGCCAGGCAGTTACACTGCGATTCTAAGGGCTGACAAAACGCGCTTATTTCGGGCTGAAAAACACGTTTTGAAAACTGTGCTGTTCCTGCCCTATAAGTTACATGGTGGTGACCAAAGTTGCCAAAACGTCTTTATTTCTGCTGAAAAACACGTTTTGACAATTTCTGCACACTGGGGTTAAGGGCTGACTCAATGTGCTCTTCTGAGCCAGGCAGTTACACAGCGATTCTAAGGGCTGACAAAACGCGTTTATTTCGGGCTGAAAAACACGTTTTGAAAACTGTGTTGTTCCTGCCCTAAAAGTTACATGGTGGTTACCAAAGTTGCCAAAACGTGTTTATTTCTGCTGAAAAACACGATTTGACAATTTCTGCACACTGGGGTTAAGGGCTGACTCAATGTGCTCTTCTGAGCCAGGCAGTTACACAGCGATTCTAAGGGCTGACAAAACGCGTTTATTTCGGGCTGAAAAACACGTTTTGAAAACTGTGTTGTTCCTGCCCTAAAAGTTACATGGTGGTGACCAAAGTTGCCAAAACGTGTTTATTTCTGCTGAAAAACACGATTTGACAATTTCTGAGCACTGGGGTTAAGGGCTGACTCAATGTGCTCTTCTGAGCCAGGCAGTTACACTGCGAATCTAAGGGCTGAGAAAAAGCGTTTATTTCGGGCTGAAAAACACGTTTTGAAAACTGTGCTGTTCCTGCCCTATAAGTTACATGGTGGTGACCAAAGTTGCCAAAACGTCTTTATTTCTGCTGAAAAACACGTTTTGACAATTTCTGAGCACTGGGGTTAAGGGCTGACTCAATCTGCTCTTCTGAGCCAGGCAGTTACACTGCGAATCTAAGGGCTGAGAAAAAGCGTTTATTTCGGGCTGAAAAACACGTTTTGAAAACTGTGCTGTTCCTGCCCTATAAGTTACATGGTGGTGACCAAAGTTGCCAAAACGTCTTTATTTCTGCTGAAAAACACGTTTTGACAATTTCTGAGCACTGGGGTTAAGGGCTGACTCAATGTGCTCTTCTGAGCCAGGCAGTTACACTGCGAATCTAAGGGCTGAGAAAAAGCGTTTATTTCGGGCTGAAAAACACGTTTTGAAAACTGTGCTGTTCCTGCCCTATAAGTTACATGGTGGTGACCAAAGTTGCCAAAACGTCTTTATTTCTGCTGAAAAACACGTTTTGACAATTTCTGAGCACTGGGGTTAAGGGCTGACTCAATGTGCTCTTCTGAGCCAGGCAGTTACACTGCGAATCTAAGGGCTGAGAAAAAGCGTTTATTTCGGGCTGAAAAACACGTTTTGAAAACTGTGTTGTTCCTGCCCTATAAGTTACACGGGGGTTACCAAAGTTGCCAAAACATGTTTATTTCAGCTGAAAAACACGTTTTGACAATTTCTGTACACTGGGGTTAAGGGCTGACTCAATGTGCTCTTCTGAGCCAGGCAGTTACACAGCGATTCTAAGGGCTGACAAAACGCGTTTATTTCGGGCTGAAAAACACGTTTTGAAAACTGTGTTGTTCCTGCCCTAAAAGTTACATGGTGGTGACCAAAGTTGCCAAAACGTGTTTATTTCTGCTGAAAAACACGATTTGACAATTTCTGAGCAATGGGGTTAAGGGCTGACTCAATGTGCTCTTCTGAGCCAGGCAGTTACACTGCGAATCTAAGGGCTGAGAAAAAGCGTTTATTTCGGGCTGAAAAACACGTTTTGAAAACTGTGCTGTTCCTGCCCTATAAGTTACATGGTGGTGACCAAAGTTGCCAAAACGTCTTTATTTCTGCTGAAAAACACGTTTTGACAATTTCTGAGCACTGGGGTTAAGGGCTGACTCAATGTGCTCTTCTGAGCCAGGCAGTTACACTGCGAATCTAAGGGCTGAGAAAAAGCGTTTATTTCGGGCTGAAAAACACGTTTTGAAAACTGTGTTGTTCCTGCCCTATAAGTTACACGGGGGTTACCAAAGTTGCCAAAACATGTTTATTTCTGCTGAAAAACACGTTTTGACAATTTCTGTACACTGGGGTTAAGGGCTGACTCAATGTGCTCTTCTGAGCCAGGCAGTTACACAGCAATTCTAAAGGCTGACAAAACGCGTTTATTTCGGGCTGAAAAACACGTTTTGAAAACTGTGTTGTTCCTGCCCTATAAGTTACATGGTGGTGACCAAAGTTGCCAAAACGTCTTTATTTCTGCTGAAAAACACGTTTTGACAATTTCTGAGCACTGGGGTTAAGGGCTGACTCAATCTGCTCTTCTGAGCCAGGCAGTTACACTGCGAATCTAAGGGCTGAGAAAAAGCGTTTATTTCGGGCTGAAAAACACGTTTTGAAAACTGTGTTGTTCCTACCCTATAAGTTACATGGGGGTTACCAAAGTTGCCAAAACATGTTTATTTCAGCTGAAAAACACGTTTTGACAATTTCTGTACACTGGGGTTAAGGGCTGACTCAATGTGCTCTTCTGAGCCAGGCAGTTACACAGCGATTCTAAGGGCTGACAAAACGCGTTTATTTCGGGCCGAAAAACACGTTTTGAAAACTGTGTTGTTCCTGCCCTATAAGTTACATGGGGGTTACCAAAGTTGCCAAAACATGTTTATTTCTGCTGAAAAACACGTTTTGACAATTTCTGTACACTGGGGTTAAGGGCTGACTCAATGTGCTCTTCTGAGCCAGGCAGTTACACTGCGATTCTAAGGGCTGACAAAACGCGTTTATTTCGGGCTGAAAAACACGTTTTGAAAACTGTGCTGTTCCTGCCCTATAAGTTACATGGTGGTGACCAAAGTTGCCAAAACGTCTTTATTTCTGCTGAAAAACACGTTTTGACAATTTCTGAGCACTGGGGTTAAGGGCTGACTCAATGTGCTCTTCTGAGCCAGGCAGTTACACTGCGAATCTAAGGGCTGAGAAAAAGCGTTTATTTCGGGCTGAAAAACACGTTTTGAAAACTGTGCTGTTCCTGCCCTATAAGTTACATGGTGGTGACCAAAGTTATCAAAACATGTTTATTTCTGCTGAAAAACACGTTTTGACAATTTCTGAGCACTGGGGTTAAGGGCTGACTCAGTGTGCTCTTCTGAGCCAGGCAGTTACACTGCGAATCTAAGGGATGAGAAAAAGCGTTTATTTCTGGCTGAAAAACACGTTTTGAAAACTGTGTTGTTCCTACCCTATAAGTTACATGGGGGTTACCAAAGTTGCCAAAACATGTTTATTTCTGCTGAAAAACACGTTTTGACAATTTCTGTAAACTGGGGTTAAGGGCTGACTCAATGTGCTCTTCTGAGCAAGGCAGTTACACTGCGATTCTAAGGGCTGACAAAACGCGTTTATTTCGGGCTGAAAAACACGTTTTGAAAACTGTGCTGTTCCTGCCCTATAAGTTACATGGTGGTGACCAAAGTTGCCAAAACGTCTTTATTTCTGCTGAAAAACACGTTTTGACAATTTCTGAGCACTGGGGTTAAGGGCTGACTCAATGTGCTCTTCTGAGCCAGGCAGTTACACTGCGAATCTAAGGGCTGAGTAAAAGCGTTTATTTCGGGCTGAAAAACACGTTTTGAAAACTGTGCTGTTCCTGCCCTGTAAGTTACATGGTGGTGACCAAAGTTGCCAAAACGTGTTTATTTCTGCTGAAAAACACATTTTGACAATTTCTGTACACTGGGGTTAAGTGCTGACTCAATGTGCTCTTCTGAGCCAGGCAGTTACACAGCGATTCTAAGGGCTGACAAAACGCGTTTATTTCGGGCTGAAAAACACGTTTTGAAAACTGTGTTGTTCCTGCCCTATAAGTTACATGGGGGTTACCAAAGTTGCCAAAACATGTTTATTTCTGCTGAAAAACACGTTTTGACAATTTCTGTACACTGGGGTTAAGGGCTGACACAATGTGCTCTTCTGAGCCAGGCAGTTACACTGCGAATCTAAGGGCTGAGAAAAAGCGTTTATTTCGGGCTGAAAAACACGTTTTGAAAACTGTGCTGTTCCTGCCCTGTAAGTTACATGGTGGTGACCAAAGTTGCCAAAACGTGTTTATTTCTGCTGAAAAACACATTTTGACAATTTCTGTACACTGGGGTTAAGTGCTGACTCAATGTGCTCTTCTGAGCCAGGCAGTTACACAGCGATTCTAAGGGCTGACAAAACGCGTTTATTTCGGGCTGAAAAACACGTTTTGAAAACTGTGTTGTTCCTACCCTATAAGTTACATGGGGGTTACCAAAGTTGCCAAAACATGTTTATTTCTGCTGAAAAACACGTTTTGACAATTTCTGAGCACTGGGGTTAGGGCTGACTCAGTGTGCTCTTCTGAGCCAGGCAGTTACACTGCGAATCTAAGGGCTGAGAAAAAGCGTTTATTTCGGGCTGAAAAACACGTTTTGAAAACTGTGTTGTTCCTACCCTATAAGTTACATGGGGGGTACCAAAGTTGCCAAAACATGTTTATTTCTGCTGAAAAACACGTTTTGACAATTTCTGTACACTGGGGTTAAGGGCTGACTCAATGTGCTCTTCTGAGCCAGGCAGTTACACAGCGATTCTAAGGGCTGACAAAACGCGTTTATTTCGGGCTGAAAAACACGTTTTGAAAACTGTGCTGTTCCTGCCCTATAAGTTACATGGAGGTTACCAAAGTTGCCAAAACATGTTTATTTCTGCTGAAAAACACATTTTGACAATTTCTGTACACTGGGGTTAAGGGCTGACTCAATGTGCTCTTCTGAGCCAGGCAGTTACACAGCGATTCTAAGGGCTGACAAAACGCGTTTATTTCGGGCTGAAAAACACGTTTTGAAAACTGTGTTGTTCCTGCCCTAAAAGTTACATGGTGGTGACCAAAGTTGCCAAAACGTGTTTATTTCTGCTGAAAAACACGATTTGACAATTTCTGAGCACTGGGGTTAAGGGCTGACTCAATGTGCTCTTCTGAGCCAGGCAGTTACACTGCGAATCTAAGGGCTGAGAAAAAGCGTTTATTTCGGGCTGAAAAACACGTTTTGAAAACTGTGCTGTTCCTGCCCTATAAGTTACATGGTGGTGACCAAAGTTGCTAAAACATGTTTATTTCTGCTGAAAAACACGTTTTGACAATTTCTGAGCACTGGGGTTAAGGGCTGACTCAATGTGCTCTTCTGAGCCAGGCAGTTACACAGCGATTCTAAGGGCTGACAAAACGCGTTTATTTCGGGCTGAAAAACACGTTTTGAAAACTGTGTTGTTCCTGCCCTATAAGTTACATGGTGGTGACCAAAGTTGCCAAAACATGTTTATTTCTGCTGAAAAACACGTTTTGACAATTTCTGAGCACTGGGGTTAAGGGCTGACTCAGTGTGCTCTTCTGAGCCAGGCAGTTACACTGCGAATCTAAGGGCTGAGAAAAAGCGTTTATTTCGGGCTGAAAAACACGTTTTGAAAACTGTGTTGTTCCTACCCTATAAGTTACATGGGGGTTACCAAAGTTGCCAAAACATGTTTATTTCTGCTGAAAAACACGTTTTGACAATTTCTGTACACTGGGGTTAAGGGCTGACTCAATGTGCTCTTCTGAGCCAGGCAGTTACACTGCGATTCTAAGGGCTGACAAAACGCGTTTATTTCTGGCTGAAAAACACGTTTTGAAAACTGTGCTGTTCCTGCCCTATAAGTTACATGGTGGTGACCAAAGTTGCCAAAACATGTTTATTTCTGCTGAAAAACACGTTTTGACAATTTCTGAGCACTGGGGTTAAGGGCTGACTCAGTGTGCTCTTCTGAGCCAGGCAGTTACACTGCGAATCTAAGGGCTGAGAAAAAGCGTTTATTTCGGGCTGAAAAACACGTTTTGAAAACTGTGTTGTTCCTACCCTATAAGTTACATGGGGGTTACCAAAGTTGCCAAAACATGTTTATTTCTGCTGAAAAACACGTTTTGACAATTTCTGTACACTGGGGTTAAGGGCTGACTCAATGTGCTCTTCTGAGCCAGGCAGTTACACTGCGATTCTAAGGGCTGACAAAACGCGTTTATTTCGGGCTGAAAAACACGTTTTGAAAACTGTGCTGTTCCTGCCCTATAAGTTACATGGTGGTGACCAAAGTTGCCAAAACGTCTTTATTTCTGCTGAAAAACACGTGTTGACAATTTCTGAGCACTGGGGTTAAGGGCTGACTCAATGTGCTCTTCTGAGCCAGGCAGTTACACTGCGAATCTAAGGGCTGAGAAAAAGCGTTTATTTCGGGCTGAAAAACACGTTTTGAAAACTGTGTTGTTCCTACCCTATAAGTTACATGGGGGTTACCAAAGTTGCCAAAACATGTTTATTTCAGCTGAAAAACACGTTTTGACAATTTCTGTACACTGGGGTTAAGGGCTGACTCAATGTGCTCTTCTGAGCCAGGCAGTTACACAGCGATTCTAAGGGCTGACAAAACGCGTTTATTTCGGGCCGAAAAACACGTTTTGAAAACTGTGTTGTTCCTGCCCTATAAGTTACATGGGGGTTACCAAAGTTGCCAAAACATGTTTATTTCTGCTGAAAAACACGTTTTGACAATTTCTGTACACTGGGGTTAAGGGCTGACTCAATGTGCTCTTCTGAGCCAGGCAGTTACACTGCGATTCTAAGGGCTGACAAAACGCGTTTATTTCGGGCTGAAAAACACGTTTTGAAAACTGTGCTGTTCCTGCCCTATAAGTTACATGGTGGTGACCAAAGTTGCCAAAACGTCTTTATTTCTGCTGAAAAACACGTTTTGACAATTTCTGAGCACTGGGGTTAAGGGCTGACTCAATGTGCTCTTCTGAGCCAGGCAGTTACACTGCGAATCTAAGGGCTGAGAAAAAGCGTTTATCTCGGGCTGAAAAACACGTTTTGAAAACTGTGCTGTTCCTGCCCTATAAGTTACATGGTGGTGACCAAAGTTATCAAAACATGTTTATTTCTGCTGAAAAACACGTTTTGACAATTTCTGAGCACTGGGGTTAAGGGCTGACTCAGTGTGCTCTTCTGAGCCAGGCAGTTACACTGCGAATCTAAGGGATGAGAAAAAGCGTTTATTTCGGGCTGAAAAACACGTTTTGAAAACTGTGTTGTTCCTACCCTATAAGTTACATGGGGGTTACCAAAGTTGCCAAAACATGTTTATTTCTGCTGAAAAACACGTTTTGACAATTTCTGTAAACTGGGGTTAAGGGCTGACTCAATGTGCTCTTCTGAGCAAGGCAGTTACACTGCGATTCTAAGGGCTGACAAAACGCGTTTATTTCGGGCTGAAAAACACGTTTTGAAAACTGTGCTGTTCCTGCCCTATAAGTTACATGGTGGTGACCAAAGTTGCCAAAACGTCTTTATTTCTGCTGAAAAACACGTTTTGACAATTTCTGAGCACTGGGGTTAAGGGCTGACTCAATGTGCTCTTCTGAGCCAGGCAGTTACACTGCGAATCTAAGGGCTGACAAAACGCGTTTATTTCGGGCTGAAAAACACGTTTTGAAAACTGTGTTGTTACTGCCCTATAAGTTACATGGGGGTTACCAAAGTTGCCAAAACATGTTTATTTCTGCTGAAAAACACGTTTTGACAATTTCTGTACACTGGGGTTAAGGGCTGACTCAATGTGCTCTTCTGAGCCAGGCAGTTACACTGCGAATCTAAGGGCTGAGAAAAAGCGTTTATTTCGGGCTGAAAAACACGTTTTGAAAACTGTGCTGTTCCTGCCCTATAAGTTACATGGTGGTGACCAAAGTTGCCAAAACGTCTTTATTTCTGCTGAAAAACACGTTTTGACAATTTCTGAGCACTGGGGTTAAGGGCTGACTCAATGTGCTCTTCTGAGCCAGGCAGTTACACTGCGAATCTAAGGGCTGAGAAAAAGCGTTTATTTCGGGCTGAAAAACACGTTTTGAAAACTGTGTTGTTCCTGCCCTATAAGTTACACGGGGGTTACCAAAGTTGCCAAAACATGTTTATTTCTGCTGAAAAACACGTTTTGACAATTTCTGTACACTGGGGTTAAGGGCTGACTCAATGTGCTCTTCTGAGCCAGGCAGTTACACAGCAATTCTAAAGGCTGACAAAACGCGTTTATTTCGGGCTGAAAAACACGTTTTGAAAACTGTGTTGTTCCTACCCTATAAGTTACATGGTGGTGACCAAAGTTGCCAAAACGTCTTTATTTCTGCTGAAAAACACGTTTTGACAATTTCTGAGCACTGGGGTTAAGGGCTGACTCAATCTGCTCTTCTGAGCCAGGCAGTTACACTGCGAATCTAAGGGCTGAGAAAAAGCGTTTATTTCGGGCTGAAAAACACGTTTTGAAAACTGTGTTGTTCCTACCCTATAAGTTACATGGGGGTTACCAAAGTTGCCAAAACATGTTTATTTCAGCTGAAAAACACGTTTTGACAATTTCTGTACACTGGGGTTAAGGGCTGACTCAATGTGCTCTTCTGAGCCAGGCAGTTACACAGCGATTCTAAGGGCTGACAAAACGCGTTTATTTCGGGCCGAAAAACACGTTTTGAAAACTGTGTTGTTCCTGCCCTATAAGTTACATGGGGGTTACCAAAGTTGCCAAAACATGTTTATTTCTGCTGAAAAACACGTTTTGACAATTTCTGTACACTGGGGTTAAGGGCTGACTCAATGTGCTCTTCTGAGCCAGGCAGTTACACTGCGATTCTAAGGGCTGACAAAACGCGTTTATTTCGGGCTGAAAAACACGTTTTGAAAACTGTGCTGTTCCTGCCCTATAAGTTACATGGTGGTGACCAAAGTTGCCAAAACGTCTTTATTTCTGCTGAAAAACACGTTTTGACAATTTCTGAGCACTGGGGTTAAGGGCTGACTCAATGTGCTCTTCTGAGCCAGGCAGTTACACTGCGAATCTAAGGGCTGAGAAAAAGCGTTTATTTCGGGCTGAAAAACACGTTTTGAAAACTGTGCTGTTCCTGCCCTATAAGTTACATGGTGGTGACCAAAGTTGCCAAAACATGTTTATTTCTGCTGAAAAACACGTTTTGACAATTTCTGAGCACTGGGGTTAAGGGCTGACTCAGTGTGCTCTTCTGAGCCAGGCAGTTACACTGCGAATCTAAGGGCTGAGAAAAAGCGTTTATTTCGGGCTGAAAAACACGTTTTGAAAACTGTGTTGTTCCTACCCTATAAGTTACATGGGGGTTACCAAAGTTGCCAAAACATGTTTATTTCTGCTGAAAAACACGTTTTGACAATTTCTGTACACTGGGGTTAAGGGCTGACTCAATGTGCTCTTCTGAGCCAGGCAGTTACACTGCGATTCTAAGGGCTGACAAAACGCGCTTATTTCGGGCTGAAAAACACGTTTTGAAAACTGTGCTGTTCCTGCCCTATAAGTTACATGGTGGTGACCAAAGTTGCCAAAACGTCTTTATTTCTGCTGAAAAACACGTTTTGACAATTTCTGCACACTGGGGTTAAGGGCTGACTCAATGTGCTCTTCTGAGCCAGGCAGTTACACAGCGATTCTAAGGGCTGACAAAACGCGTTTATTTCGGGCTGAAAAACACGTTTTGAAAACTGTGTTGTTCCTGCCCTAAAAGTTACATGGTGGTTACCAAAGTTGCCAAAACGTGTTTATTTCTGCTGAAAAACACGATTTGACAATTTCTGCACACTGGGGTTAAGGGCTGACTCAATGTGCTCTTCTGAGCCAGGCAGTTACACAGCGATTCTAAGGGCTGACAAAACGCGTTTATTTCGGGCTGAAAAACACGTTTTGAAAACTGTGTTGTTCCTGCCCTAAAAGTTACATGGTGGTGACCAAAGTTGCCAAAACGTGTTTATTTCTGCTGAAAAACACGATTTGACAATTTCTGAGCACTGGGGTTAAGGGCTGACTCAATGTGCTCTTCTGAGCCAGGCAGTTACACTGCGAATCTAAGGGCTGAGAAAAAGCGTTTATTTCGGGCTGAAAAACACGTTTTGAAAACTGTGCTGTTCCTGCCCTATAAGTTACATGGTGGTGACCAAAGTTGCCAAAACGTCTTTATTTCTGCTGAAAAACACGTTTTGACAATTTCTGAGCACTGGGGTTAAGGGCTGACTCAATCTGCTCTTCTGAGCCAGGCAGTTACACTGCGAATCTAAGGGCTGAGAAAAAGCGTTTATTTCGGGCTGAAAAACACGTTTTGAAAACTGTGCTGTTCCTGCCCTATAAGTTACATGGTGGTGACCAAAGTTGCCAAAACGTCTTTATTTCTGCTGAAAAACACGTTTTGACAATTTCTGAGCACTGGGGTTAAGGGCTGACTCAATGTGCTCTTCTGAGCCAGGCAGTTACACTGCGAATCTAAGGGCTGAGAAAAAGCGTTTATTTCGGGCTGAAAAACACGTTTTGAAAACTGTGCTGTTCCTGCCCTATAAGTTACATGGTGGTGACCAAAGTTGCCAAAACGTCTTTATTTCTGCTGAAAAACACGTTTTGACAATTTCTGAGCACTGGGGTTAGGGCTGACTCAATGTGCTCTTCTGAGCCAGGCAGTTACACTGCGAATCTAAGGGCTGAGAAAAAGCGTTTATTTCGGGCTGAAAAACACGTTTTGAAAACTGTGTTGTTCCTGCCCTATAAGTTACACGGGGGTTACCAAAGTTGCCAAAACATGTTTATTTCAGCTGAAAAACACGTTTTGACAATTTCTGTACACTGGGGTTAAGGGCTGACTCAATGTGCTCTTCTGAGCCAGGCAGTTACACAGCGATTCTAAGGGCTGACAAAACGCGTTTATTTCGGGCTGAAAAACACGTTTTGAAAACTGTGTTGTTCCTGCCCTAAAAGTTACATGGTGGTGACCAAAGTTGCCAAAACGTGTTTATTTCTGCTGAAAAACACGATTTGACAATTTCTGAGCAATGGGGTTAAGGGCTGACTCAATGTGCTCTTCTGAGCCAGGCAGTTACACTGCGAATCTAAGGGCTGAGAAAAAGCGTTTATTTCGGGCTGAAAAACACGTTTTGAAAACTGTGCTGTTCCTGCCCTATAAGTTACATGGTGGTGACCAAAGTTGCCAAAACGTCTTTATTTCTGCTGAAAAACACGTTTTGACAATTTCTGAGCACTGGGGTTAAGGGCTGACTCAATGTGCTCTTCTGAGCCAGGCAGTTACACTGCGAATCTAAGGGCTGAGAAAAAGCGTTTATTTCGGGCTGAAAAACACGTTTTGAAAACTGTGTTGTTCCTGCCCTATAAGTTACACGGGGGTTACCAAAGTTGCCAAAACATGTTTATTTCTGCTGAAAAACACGTTTTGACAATTTCTGTACACTGGGGTTAAGGGCTGACTCAATGTGCTCTTCTGAGCCAGGCAGTTACACAGCAATTCTAAAGGCTGACAAAACGCGTTTATTTCGGGCTGAAAAACACGTTTTGAAAACTGTGTTGTTCCTGCCCTATAAGTTACATGGTGGTGACCAAAGTTGCCAAAACGTCTTTATTTCTGCTGAAAAACACGTTTTGACAATTTCTGAGCACTGGGGTTAAGGGCTGACTCAATCTGCTCTTCTGAGCCAGGCAGTTACACTGCGAATCTAAGGGCTGAGAAAAAGCGTTTATTTCGGGCTGAAAAACACGTTTTGAAAACTGTGTTGTTCCTACCCTATAAGTTACATGGGGGTTACCAAAGTTGCCAAAACATGTTTATTTCAGCTGAAAAACACGTTTTGACAATTTCTGTACACTGGGGTTAAGGGCTGACTCAATGTGCTCTTCTGAGCCAGGCAGTTACACAGCGATTCTAAGGGCTGACAAAACGCGTTTATTTCGGGCCGAAAAACACGTTTTGAAAACTGTGTTGTTCCTGCCCTATAAGTTACATGGGGGTTACCAAAGTTGCCAAAACATGTTTATTTCTGCTGAAAAACACGTTTTGACAATTTCTGTACACTGGGGTTAAGGGCTGACTCAATGTGCTCTTCTGAGCCAGGCAGTTACACTGCGATTCTAAGGGCTGACAAAACGCGTTTATTTCGGGCTGAAAAACACGTTTTGAAAACTGTGCTGTTCCTGCCCTATAAGTTACATGGTGGTGACCAAAGTTGCCAAAACGTCTTTATTTCTGCTGAAAAACACGTTTTGACAATTTCTGAGCACTGGGGTTAAGGGCTGACTCAATGTGCTCTTCTGAGCCAGGCAGTTACACTGCGAATCTAAGGGCTGAGAAAAAGCGTTTATTTCGGGCTGAAAAACACGTTTTGAAAACTGTGCTGTTCCTGCCCTATAAGTTACATGGTGGTGACCAAAGTTATCAAAACATGTTTATTTCTGCTGAAAAACACGTTTTGACAATTTCTGAGCACTGGGGTTAAGGGCTGACTCAGTGTGCTCTTCTGAGCCAGGCAGTTACACTGCGAATCTAAGGGATGAGAAAAAGCGTTTATTTCTGGCTGAAAAACACGTTTTGAAAACTGTGTTGTTCCTACCCTATAAGTTACATGGGGGTTACCAAAGTTGCCAAAACATGTTTATTTCTGCTGAAAAACACGTTTTGACAATTTCTGTAAACTGGGGTTAAGGGCTGACTCAATGTGCTCTTCTGAGCAAGGCAGTTACACTGCGATTCTAAGGGCTGACAAAACGCGTTTATTTCGGGCTGAAAAACACGTTTTGAAAACTGTGCTGTTCCTGCCCTATAAGTTACATGGTGGTGACCAAAGTTGCCAAAACGTCTTTATTTCTGCTGAAAAACACGTTTTGACAATTTCTGAGCACTGGGGTTAAGGGCTGACTCAATGTGCTCTTCTGAGCCAGGCAGTTACACTGCGAATCTAAGGGCTGAGTAAAAGCGTTTATTTCGGGCTGAAAAACACGTTTTGAAAACTGTGCTGTTCCTGCCCTGTAAGTTACATGGTGGTGACCAAAGTTGCCAAAACGTGTTTATTTCTGCTGAAAAACACATTTTGACAATTTCTGTACACTGGGGTTAAGTGCTGACTCAATGTGCTCTTCTGAGCCAGGCAGTTACACAGCGATTCTAAGGGCTGACAAAACGCGTTTATTTCGGGCTGAAAAACACGTTTTGAAAACTGTGTTGTTCCTGCCCTATAAGTTACATGGGGGTTACCAAAGTTGCCAAAACATGTTTATTTCTGCTGAAAAACACGTTTTGACAATTTCTGTACACTGGGGTTAAGGGCTGACACAATGTGCTCTTCTGAGCCAGGCAGTTACACTGCGAATCTAAGGGCTGAGAAAAAGCGTTTATTTCGGGCTGAAAAACACGTTTTGAAAACTGTGCTGTTCCTGCCCTGTAAGTTACATGGTGGTGACCAAAGTTGCCAAAACGTGTTTATTTCTGCTGAAAAACACATTTTGACAATTTCTGTACACTGGGGTTAAGTGCTGACTCAATGTGCTCTTCTGAGCCAGGCAGTTACACAGCGATTCTAAGGGCTGACAAAACGCGTTTATTTCGGGCTGAAAAACACGTTTTGAAAACTGTGTTGTTCCTACCCTATAAGTTACATGGGGGTTACCAAAGTTGCCAAAACATGTTTATTTCTGCTGAAAAACACGTTTTGACAATTTCTGAGCACTGGGGTTAGGGCTGACTCAGTGTGCTCTTCTGAGCCAGGCAGTTACACTGCGAATCTAAGGGCTGAGAAAAAGCGTTTATTTCGGGCTGAAAAACACGTTTTGAAAACTGTGTTGTTCCTACCCTATAAGTTACATGGGGGGTACCAAAGTTGCCAAAACATGTTTATTTCTGCTGAAAAACACGTTTTGACAATTTCTGTACACTGGGGTTAAGGGCTGACTCAATGTGCTCTTCTGAGCCAGGCAGTTACACAGCGATTCTAAGGGCTGACAAAACGCGTTTATTTCGGGCTGAAAAACACGTTTTGAAAACTGTGCTGTTCCTGCCCTATAAGTTACATGGAGGTTACCAAAGTTGCCAAAACATGTTTATTTCTGCTGAAAAACACATTTTGACAATTTCTGTACACTGGGGTTAAGGGCTGACTCAATGTGCTCTTCTGAGCCAGGCAGTTACACAGCGATTCTAAGGGCTGACAAAACGCGTTTATTTCGGGCTGAAAAACACGTTTTGAAAACTGTGTTGTTCCTGCCCTAAAAGTTACATGGTGGTGACCAAAGTTGCCAAAACGTGTTTATTTCTGCTGAAAAACACGATTTGACAATTTCTGAGCACTGGGGTTAAGGGCTGACTCAATGTGCTCTTCTGAGCCAGGCAGTTACACTGCGAATCTAAGGGCTGAGAAAAAGCGTTTATTTCGGGCTGAAAAACACGTTTTGAAAACTGTGCTGTTCCTGCCCTATAAGTTACATGGTGGTGACCAAAGTTGCTAAAACATGTTTATTTCTGCTGAAAAACACGTTTTGACAATTTCTGAGCACTGGGGTTAAGGGCTGACTCAATGTGCTCTTCTGAGCCAGGCAGTTACACAGCGATTCTAAGGGCTGACAAAACGCGTTTATTTCGGGCTGAAAAACACGTTTTGAAAACTGTGTTGTTCCTGCCCTATAAGTTACATGGTGGTGACCAAAGTTGCCAAAACATGTTTATTTCTGCTGAAAAACACGTTTTGACAATTTCTGAGCACTGGGGTTAAGGGCTGACTCAGTGTGCTCTTCTGAGCCAGGCAGTTACACTGCGAATCTAAGGGCTGAGAAAAAGCGTTTATTTCGGGCTGAAAAACACGTTTTGAAAACTGTGTTGTTCCTACCCTATAAGTTACATGGGGGTTACCAAAGTTGCCAAAACATGTTTATTTCTGCTGAAAAACACGTTTTGACAATTTCTGTACACTGGGGTTAAGGGCTGACTCAATGTGCTCTTCTGAGCCAGGCAGTTACACTGCGATTCTAAGGGCTGACAAAACGCGTTTATTTCTGGCTGAAAAACACGTTTTGAAAACTGTGCTGTTCCTGCCCTATAAGTTACATGGTGGTGACCAAAGTTGCCAAAACATGTTTATTTCTGCTGAAAAACACGTTTTGACAATTTCTGAGCACTGGGGTTAAGGGCTGACTCAGTGTGCTCTTCTGAGCCAGGCAGTTACACTGCGAATCTAAGGGCTGAGAAAAAGCGTTTATTTCGGGCTGAAAAACACGTTTTGAAAACTGTGTTGTTCCTACCCTATAAGTTACATGGGGGTTACCAAAGTTGCCAAAACATGTTTATTTCTGCTGAAAAACACGTTTTGACAATTTCTGTACACTGGGGTTAAGGGCTGACTCAATGTGCTCTTCTGAGCCAGGCAGTTACACTGCGATTCTAAGGGCTGACAAAACGCGTTTATTTCGGGCTGAAAAACACGTTTTGAAAACTGTGCTGTTCCTGCCCTATAAGTTACATGGTGGTGACCAAAGTTGCCAAAACGTCTTTATTTCTGCTGAAAAACACGTGTTGACAATTTCTGAGCACTGGGGTTAAGGGCTTACTCAATGTGCTCTTCTGAGCCAGGCAGTTACACTGCGAATCTAAGGGCTGAGAAAAAGCGTTTATTTCGGGCTGAAAAACACGTTTTGAAAACTGTGTTGTTCCTACCCTATAAGTTACATGGGGGTTACCAAAGTTGCCAAAACATGTTTATTTCAGCTGAAAAACACGTTTTGACAATTTCTGTACACTGGGGTTAAGGGCTGACTCAATGTGCTCTTCTGAGCCAGGCAGTTACACAGCGATTCTAAGGGCTGACAAAACGCGTTTATTTCGGGCCGAAAAACACGTTTTGAAAACTGTGTTGTTCCTGCCCTATAAGTTACATGGGGGTTACCAAAGTTGCCAAAACATGTTTATTTCTGCTGAAAAACACGTTTTGACAATTTCTGTACACTGGGGTTAAGGGCTGACTCAATGTGCTCTTCTGAGCCAGGCAGTTACACTGCGATTCTAAGGGCTGACAAAACGCGTTTATTTCGGGCTGAAAAACACGTTTTGAAAACTGTGCTGTTCCTGCCCTATAAGTTACATGGTGGTGACCAAAGTTGCCAAAACGTCTTTATTTCTGCTGAAAAACACGTTTTGACAATTTCTGAGCACTGGGGTTAAGGGCTGACTCAATGTGCTCTTCTGAGCCAGGCAGTTACACTGCGAATCTAAGGGCTGAGAAAAAGCGTTTATCTCGGGCTGAAAAACACGTTTTGAAAACTGTGCTGTTCCTGCCCTATAAGTTACATGGTGGTGACCAAAGTTATCAAAACATGTTTATTTCTGCTGAAAAACACGTTTTGACAATTTCTGAGCACTGGGGTTAAGGGCTGACTCAGTGTGCTCTTCTGAGCCAGGCAGTTACACTGCGAATCTAAGGGATGAGAAAAAGCGTTTATTTCGGGCTGAAAAACACGTTTTGAAAACTGTGTTGTTCCTACCCTATAAGTTACATGGGGGTTACCAAAGTTGCCAAAACATGTTTATTTCTGCTGAAAAACACGTTTTGACAATTTCTGTAAACTGGGGTTAAGGGCTGACTCAATGTGCTCTTCTGAGCAAGGCAGTTACACTGCGATTCTAAGGGCTGACAAAACGCGTTTATTTCGGGCTGAAAAACACGTTTTGAAAACTGTGCTGTTCCTGCCCTATAAGTTACATGGTGGTGACCAAAGTTGCCAAAACGTCTTTATTTCTGCTGAAAAACACGTTTTGACAATTTCTGAGCACTGGGGTTAAGGGCTGACTCAATGTGCTCTTCTGAGCCAGGCAGTTACACTGCGAATCTAAGGGCTGACAAAACGCGTTTATTTCGGGCTGAAAAACACGTTTTGAAAACTGTGTTGTTACTGCCCTATAAGTTACATGGGGGTTACCAAAGTTGCCAAAACATGTTTATTTCTGCTGAAAAACACGTTTTGACAATTTCTGTACACTGGGGTTAAGGGCTGACTCAATGTGCTCTTCTGAGCCAGGCAGTTACACTGCGAATCTAAGGGCTGAGAAAAAGCGTTTATTTCGGGCTGAAAAACACGTTTTGAAAACTGTGCTGTTCCTGCCCTGTAAGTTACATGGTGGTGACCAAAGTTGCCAAAACGTGTTTATTTCTGCTGAAAAACACATTTTGACAATTTCTGTACACTGGGGTTAAGTGCTGACTCAATGTGCTCTTCTGAGCCAGGCAGTTACACAGCGATTCTAAGGGCTGACAAAACGCGTTTATTTCGGGCTGAAAAACACGTTTTGAAAACTGTGTTGTTCCTGCCCTATAAGTTACATGGGGGTTACCAAAGTTGCCAAAACATGTTTATTTCTGCTGAAAAACACGTTTTGACAATTTCTGTACACTGGGGTTAAGGGCTGACTCAATGTGCTCTTCTGAGCCAGGCAGTTACACTGCGAATCTAAGGGCTGAGAAAAAGCGTTTATTTCGGGCTGAAAAACACGTTTTGAAAACTGTGCTGTTCCTGCCCTGTAAGTTACATGGTGGTGACCAAAGTTGCCAAAACGTGTTTATTTCTCCTGAAAAACACATTTTGACAATTTCTGTACACTGGGGTTAAGTGCTGACTCAATGTGCTCTTCTGAGCCAGGCAGTTACACAGCGATTCTAAGGGCTGACAAAACGCGTTTATTTCGGGCTGAAAAACACGTTTTGAAAACTGTGTTGTTCCTACCCTATAAGTTACATGGGGGTTACCAAAGTTGCCAAAACATGTTTATTTCTGCTGAAAAACACGTTTTGACAATTTCTGAGCACTGGGGTTAAGGGCTGACTCAGTGTGCTCTTCTGAGCCAGGCAGTTACACTGCGAATCTAAGGGCTGAGAAAAAGCGTTTATTTCGGGCTGAAAAACACGTTTTGAAAACTGTGTTGTTCCTACCCTATAAGTTACATGGGGGGTACCAAAGTTGCCAAAACATGTTTATTTCTGCTGAAAAACACGTTTTGACAATTTCTGTACACTGGGGTTAAGGGCTGACTCAATGTGCTCTTCTGAGCCAGGCAGTTACACAGCGATTCTAAGGGCTGACAAAACGCGTTTATTTCGGGCTGAAAAACACGTTTTGAAAACTGTGCTGTTCCTGCCCTATAAGTTACATGGAGGTTACCAAAGTTGCCAAAACATGTTTATTTCTGCTGAAAAACACATTTTGACAATTTCTGTACACTGGGGTTAAGGGCTGACTCAATGTGCTCTTCTGAGCCAGGCAGTTACACAGCGATTCTAAGGGCTGACAAAACGCGTTTATTTCGGGCTGAAAAACACGTTTTGAAAACTGTGTTGTTCCTGCCCTAAAAGTTACATGGTGGTGACCAAAGTTGCCAAAACGTGTTTATTTCTGCTGAAAAACACGATTTGACAATTTCTGAGCACTGGGGTTAAGGGCTGACTCAATGTGCTCTTCTGAGCCAGGCAGTTACACAGCGATTCTAAGGGCTGACAAAACGCGTTTATTTCGGGCTGAAAAACACGTTTTGAAAACTGTGTTGTTCCTGCCCTATAAGTTACATGGTGGTGACCAAAGTTGCCAAAACATGTTTATTTCTGCTGAAAAACACGTTTTGACAATTTCTGAGCACTGGGGTTAAGGGCTGACTCAGTGTGCTCTTCTGAGCCAGGCAGTTACACTGCGAATCTAAGGGCTGAGAAAAAGCGTTTATTTCGGGCTGAAAAACACGTTTTGAAAACTGTGTTGTTCCTACCCTATAAGTTACATGGGGGTTACCAAAGTTGCCAAAACATGTTTATTTCTGCTGAAAAACACGTTTTGACAATTTCTGTACACTGGGGTTAAGGGCTGACTCAATGTGCTCTTCTGAGCCAGGCAGTTACACTGCGATTCTAAGGGCTGACAAAACGCGTTTATTTCGGGCTGAAAAACACGTTTTGAAAACTGTGCTGTTCCTGCCCTATAAGTTACATGGTGGTGACCAAAGTTGCCAAAACATGTTTATTTCTGCTGAAAAACACGTTTTGACAATTTCTGAGCACTGGGGTTAAGGGCTGACTCAGTGTGCTCTTCTGAGCCAGGCAGTTACACTGCGAATCTAAGGGCTGAGAAAAAGCGTTTATTTCGGGCTGAAAAACACGTTTTGAAAACTGTGTTGTTCCTACCCTATAAGTTACATGGGGGTTACCAAAGTTGCCAAAACATGTTTATTTCTGCTGAAAAACACGTTTTGACAATTTCTGTACACTGGGGTTAAGGGCTGACTCAATGTGCTCTTCTGAGCCAGGCAGTTACACTGCGATTCTAAGGGCTGACAAAACGCGTTTATTTCGGGCTGAAAAACACGTTTTGAAAACTGTGCTGTTCCTGCCCTATAAGTTACATGGTGGTGACCAAAGTTGCCAAAACGTCTTTATTTCTGCTGAAAAACACGTTTTGACAATTTCTGAGCACTGGGGTTAAGGGCTGACTCAATGTGCTCTTCTGAGCCAGGCAGTTACACTGCGAATCTAAGGGCTGAGAAAAAGCGTTTATTTCGGGCTGAAAAACACGTTTTGAAAACTGTGTTGTTCCTACCCTATAAGTTACATGGGGGTTACCAAAGTTGCCAAAACATGTTTATTTCTGCTGAAAAACACGTTTTGACAATTTCTGTACACTGGGGTTAAGGGCTGACTCAATGTGCTCTTCTGAGCCAGGCAGTTACACAGCGATTCTAAGGGCTGACAAAACGCGTTTATTTCGGGCTGAAAAACACGTTTTGAAAACTGTGCTGTTCCTGCCCTATAAGTTACATGGTGGTGACCAAAGTTGCCAAAACGTCTTTATTTCTGCTGAAAAACACGTTTTGACAATTTCTGAGCACTGGGGTTAAGGGCTGACTCAATGTGCTCTTCTGTGCCAGGCAGTTACACTGCGAATCTAAGGGCTGAGAAAAAGCGTTTATTTCGTGCTGAAAAACACGTTTTGAAAACTGTGTTGTTCCTGCCCTAAAAGTTACATGGTGGTGACCAAAGTTGCCAAAACGTGTTTATTTCTGCTGAAAAACACGATTTGACAATTTCTGAGCACTGGGGTTAAGGGCTGACTCAATGTGCTCTTCTGAGCCAGGCAGTTACACTGCGATTCTAAGGGCTGACAAAACGCGTTTATTTCGGGCTGAAAAACACGTTTTGAAAACTGTGCTGTTCCTGCCCTATAAGTTACATGGTGGTGACCAAAGTTGCCAAAACGTCTTTATTTCTGCTGAAAAACACGTTTTGACAATTTCTGAGCACTGGGGTTAAGGGCTGACTCAATGTGCTCTTCTGAGCCAGGCAGTTACACTGCGAATCTAAGGGCTGAGAAAAAGCGTTTATTTCGGGCTGAAAAACACGTTTTGAAAACTGTGTTGTTCCTACCCTATAAGTTACATGGGGGTTACCAAAGTTGCCAAAACATGTTTATTTCTGCTGAAAAACACGTTTTGACAATTTCTGTACACTGGGGTTAAGGGCTGACTCAATGTGCTCTTCTGAGCCAGGCAGTTACACAGCGATTCTAAGGGCTGACAAAACGCGTTTATTTCGGGCTGAAAAACACGTTTTGAAAACTGTGCTGTTCCTGCCCTATAAGTTACATGGTGGTGACCAAAGTTGCCAAAACGTCTTTATTTCTGCTGAAAAACACGTTTTGACAATTTCTGAGCACTGGGGTTAAGGGCTGACTCAATCTGCTCTTCTGAGCCAGGCAGTTACACTGCGAATCTAAGGGCTGAGAAAAAGCGTTTATTTCGGGCTGAAAAACACGTTTTGAAAACTGTTGTTCCTACCCTATAAGTTACATGGGGGTTACCAAAGTTGCCAAAACATGTTTATTTCAGCTGAAAAACACGTTTTGACAATTTCTGTACACTGGGGTTAAGGGCTGACTCAATGTGCTCTTCTGAGCCAGGCAGTTACACAGCGATTCTAAGGGCTGACAAAACGCGTTTATTTCGGGCCGAAAAACACGTTTTGAAAACTGTGTTGTTCCTGCCCTATAAGTTACATGGGGGTTACCAAAGTTGCCAAAACATGTTTATTTCTGCTGAAAAACACGTTTTGACAATTTCTGTACACTGGGGTTAAGGGCTGACTCAATGTGCTCTTCTGAGCCAGGCAGTTACACTGCGATTCTAAGGGCTGACAAAACGCGTTTATTTCGGGCTGAAAAACACGTTTTGAAAACTGTGCTGTTCCTGCCCTATAAGTTACATGGTGGTGACCAAAGTTGCCAAAACGTCTTTATTTCTGCTGAAAAACACGTTTTGACAATTTCTGAGCACTGGGGTTAAGGGCTGACTCAATGTGCTCTTCTGAGCCAGGCAGTTACACTGCGAATCTAAGGGCTGAGAAAAAGCGTTTATTTCGGGCTGAAAAACACGTTTTGAAAACTGTGCTGTTCCTGCCCTATAAGTTACATGGTGGTGACCAAAGTTGCCAAAACATGTTTATTTCTGCTGAAAAACACGTTTTGACAATTTCTGAGCACTGGGGTTAAGGGCTGACTCAGTGTGCTCTTCTGAGCCAGGCAGTTACACTGCGAATCTAAGGGCTGAGAAAAAGCGTTTATTTCGGGCTGAAAAACACGTTTTGAAAACTGTGTTGTTCCTACCCTATAAGTTACATGGGGGTTACCAAAGTTGCCAAAACATGTTTATTTCTGCTGAAAAACACGTTTTGACAATTTCTGTACACTGGGGTTAAGGGCTGACTCAATGTGCTCTTCTGAGCCAGGCAGTTACACTGCGATTCTAAGGGCTGACAAAACGCGTTTATTTCGGGCTGAAAAACACGTTTTGAAAACTGTGCTGTTCCTGCCCTATAAGTTACATGGTGGTGACCAAAGTTGCCAAAACGTCTTTATTTCTGCTGAAAAACACGTTTTGACAATTTCTGCACACTGGGGTTAAGGGCTGACTCAATGTGCTCTTCTGAGCCAGGCAGTTACACAGCGATTCTAAGGGCTGACAAAACGCGTTTATTTCGGGCTGAAAAACACGTTTTGAAAACTGTGTTGTTCCTGCCCTAAAAGTTACATGGTGGTGACCAAAGTTGCCAAAACGTGTTTATTTCTGCTGAAAAACACGATTTGACAATTTCTGAGCACTGGGGTTAAGGGCTGACTCAATGTGCTCTTCTGAGCCAGGCAGTTACACTGCGAATCTAAGGGCTGAGAAAAAGCGTTTATTTCGGGCTGAAAAACACGTTTTGAAAACTGTGCTGTTCCTGCCCTATAAGTTACATGGTGGTGACCAAAGTTGCCAAAACGTCTTTATTTCTGCTGAAAAACACGTTTTGACAATTTCTGAGCACTGGGGTTAAGGGCTGACTCAATCTGCTCTTCTGAGCCAGGCAGTTACACTGCGAATCTAAGGGCTGAGAAAAAGCGTTTATTTCGGGCTGAAAAACACGTTTTGAAAACTGTGCTGTTCCTGCCCTATAAGTTACATGGTGGTGACCAAAGTTGCCAAAACGTCTTTATTTCTGCTGAAAAACACGTTTTGACAATTTCTGAGCACTGGGGTTAAGGGCTGACTCAATGTGCTCTTCTGAGCCAGGCAGTTACACTGCGAATCTAAGGGCTGAGAAAAAGCGTTTATTTCGGGCTGAAAAACACGTTTTGAAAACTGTGCTGTTCCTGCCCTATAAGTTACATGGTGGTGACCAAAGTTGCCAAAACGTCTTTATTTCTGCTGAAAAACACGTTTTGACAATTTCTGAGCACTGGGGTTAAGGGCTGACTCAATGTGCTCTTCTGAGCCAGGCAGTTACACTGCGAATCTAAGGGCTGAGAAAAAGCGTTTATTTCGGGCTGAAAAACACGTTTTGAAAACTGTGTTGTTCCTGCCCTATAAGTTACACGGGGGTTACCAAAGTTGCCAAAACATGTTTATTTCAGCTGAAAAACACGTTTTGACAATTTCTGTACACTGGGGTTAAGGGCTGACTCAATGTGCTCTTCTGAGCCAGGCAGTTACACAGCGATTCTAAGGGCTGACAAAACGCGTTTATTTCGGGCCGAAAAACACGTTTTGAAAACTGTGTTGTTCCTGCCCTATAAGTTACATGGGGGTTACCAAAGTTGCCAAAACATGTTTATTTCTGCTGAAAAACACGTTTTGACAATTTCTGTACACTGGGGTTAAGGGCTGACTCAATGTGCTCTTCTGAGCCAGGCAGTTACACTGCGATTCTAAGGGCTGACAAAACGCGTTTATTTCGGGCTGAAAAACACGTTTTGAAAACTGTGCTGTTCCTGCCCTATAAGTTACATGGTGGTGACCAAAGTTGCCAAAACGTGTTTATTTCTGCTGAAAAACACATTTTGACAATTTCTGTACACTGGGGTTAAGTGCTGACTCAATGTGCTCTTCTGAGCCAGGCAGTTACACAGCGATTCTAAGGGCTGACAAAACGCGTTTATTTCGGGCTGAAAAACACGTTTTGAAAACTGTGTTGTTCCTGCCCTATAAGTTACATGGTGGTGACCAAAGTTGCCAAAACGTGTTTATTTCTGCTGAAAAACACGTTTTGACAATTTCTGAGCACTGGGGTTAAGGGCTGACTCAGTGTGCTCTTCTGAGCCAGGCAGTTACACTGCGAATCTAAGGGCTGAGAAAAAGCGTTTATTTCGGGCTGAAAAACACGTTTTGAAAACTGTGTTGTTCCTACCCTATAAGTTACATGGGGGTTACCAAAGTTGCCAAAACATGTTTATTTCTGCTGAAAAACAGGTTTTGACAATTTCTGTACACTGGGGTTAAGGGCTGACTCAATGTGCTCTTCTGAGCCAGGCAGTTACACTGCGATTCTAAGGGCTGACAAAACGCGTTTATTTCGGGCTGAAAAACACGTTTTGAAAACTGTGCTGTTCCTGCCCTATAAGTTACATGGTGGTGACCAAAGTTGCCAAAACATGTTTATTTCTGCTGAAAAACACGTTTTGACAATTTCTGAGCACTGGGGTTAAGGGCTGACTCAGTGTGCTCTTCTGAGCCAGGCAGTTACACTGCGAATCTAAGGGCTGAGAAAAAGCGTTTATTTCGGGCTGAAAAACACGTTTTGAAAACTGTGTTGTTCCTACCCTATAAGTTACATGGGGGTTACCAAAGTTGCCAAAACATGTTTATTTCTGCTGAAAAACACGTTTTGACAATTTCTGTACACTGGGGTTAAGGGCTGACTCAATGTGCTCTTCTGAGCCAGGCAGTTACACTGCGATTCTAAGGGCTGACAAAACGCGTTTATTTCGGGCTGAAAAACACGTTTTGAAAACTGTGCTGTTCCTGCCCTATAAGTTACATGGTGGTGACCAAAGTTGCCAAAACGTCTTTATTTCTGCTGAAAAACACGTTTTGACAATTTCTGAGCACTGGGGTTAAGGGCTGACTCAATGTGCTCTTCTGAGCCAGGCAGTTACACTGCGAATCTAAGGGCTGAGAAAAAGCGTTTATTTCGGGCTGAAAAACACGTTTTGAAAACTGTGTTGTTCCTACCCTATAAGTTACATGGGGGTTACCAAAGTTGCCAAAACATGTTTATTTCTGCTGAAAAACACGTTTTGACAATTTCTGTACACTGGGGTTAAGGGCTGACTCAATGTGCTCTTCTGAGCCAGGCAGTTACACAGCGATTCTAAGGGCTGACAAAACGCGTTTATTTCGGGCTGAAAAACACGTTTTGAAAACTGTGCTGTTCCTGCCCTATAAGTTACATGGTGGTGACCAAAGTTGCCAAAACGTCTTTATTTCTGCTGAAAAACACGTTTTGACAATTTCTGAGCACTGGGGTTAAGGGCTGACTCAATGTGCTCTTCTGTGCCAGGCAGTTACACTGCGAATCTAAGGGCTGAGAAAAAGCGTTTATTTCGGGCTGAAAAACACGTTTTGAAAACTGTGTTGTTCCTACCCTATAAGTTACATGGAGGTTACCAAAGTTGCCAAAACATGTTTATTTCTGCTGAAAAACACATTTTGACAATTTCTGTACACTGGGGTTAAGGGCTGACTCAATGTGCTCTTCTGAGCCAGGCAGTTACACAGCGATTCTAAGGGCTGACAAAACGCGTTTATTTCGGGCTGAAAAACACGTTTTGAAAACTGTGTTGTTCCTGCCCTAAAAGTTACATGGTGGTGACCAAAGTTGCCAAAACGTGTTTATTTCTGCTGAAAAACACGATTTGACAATTTCTGAGCACTGGGGTTAAGGGCTGACTCAATGTGCTCTTCTGAGCCAGGCAGTTACACAGCGATTCTAAGGGCTGACAAAACGCGTTTATTTCGGGCTGAAAAACACGTTTTGAAAACTGTGTTGTTCCTGCCCTATAAGTTACATGGTGGTGACCAAAGTTGCCAAAACATGTTTATTTCTGCTGAAAAACACGTTTTGACAATTTCTGAGCACTGGGGTTAAGGGCTGACTCAGTGTGCTCTTCTGAGCCAGGCAGTTACACTGCGAATCTAAGGGCTGAGAAAAAGCGTTTATTTCGGGCTGAAAAACACGTTTTGAAAACTGTGTTGTTCCTACCCTATAAGTTACATGGGGGTTACCAAAGTTGCCAAAACATGTTTATTTCTGCTGAAAAACACGTTTTGACAATTTCTGTACACTGGGGTTAAGGGCTGACTCAATGTGCTCTTCTGAGCCAGGCAGTTACACTGCGATTCTAAGGGCTGACAAAACGCGTTTATTTCGGGCTGAAAAACACGTTTTGAAAACTGTGCTGTTCCTGCCCTATAAGTTACATGGTGGTGACCAAAGTTGCCAAAACATGTTTATTTCTGCTGAAAAACACGTTTTGACAATTTCTGAGCACTGGGGTTAAGGGCTGACTCAGTGTGCTCTTCTGAGCCAGGCAGTTACACTGCGAATCTAAGGGCTGAGAAAAAGCGTTTATTTCGGGCTGAAAAACACGTTTTGAAAACTGTGTTGTTCCTACCCTATAAGTTACATGGGGGTTACCAAAGTTGCCAAAACATGTTTATTTCTGCTGAAAAACACGTTTTGACAATTTCTGTAAACTGGGGTTAAGGGCTGATTCAATGTGCTCTTCTGAGCCAGGCAGTTACACTGCGATTCTAAGGGCTGACAAAACGCGTTTATTTCGGGCTGAAAAACACGTTTTGAAAACTGTGCTGTTCCTGCCCTATAAGTTACATGGTGGTGACCAAAGTTGCCAAAACGTCTTTATTTCTGCTGAAAAACACGTTTTGACAATTTCTGAGCACTGGGGTTAAGGGCTGACTCAATGTGCTCTTCTGAGCCAGGCAGTTACACTGCGAATCTAAGGGCTGAGAAAAAGCGTTTATTTCGGGCTGAAAAACACGTTTTGAAAACTGTGCTCTTCCTGCCCTGTAAGTTACATGGTGGTGACCAAAGTTGCCAAAACGTCTTTATTTCTGCTGAAAAACACGTTTTGACAATTTCTGAGCACTGGGGTTAAGGGCTGACTCAATGTGCTCTTCTGAGCCAGGCAGTTACACAGCGATTCTAAGGGCTGACAAAACGCGTTTATTTCGGGCTGAAAAACACGTTTTGAAAACTGTGTTGTTCCTGCCCTATAAGTTACATGGTGGTGACCAAAGTTGCCAAAACATGTTTATTTCTGCTGAAAAACACGTTTTGACAATTTCTGAGCACTGGGGTTAAGGGCTGACTCAGTGTGCTCTTCTGAGCCAGGCAGTTACACTGCGAATCTAAGGGCTGAGAAAAAGCGTTTATTTCGGGCTGAAAAACACGTTTTGAAAACTGTGTTGTTCCTACCCTATAAGTTACATGGGGGTTACCAAAGTTGCCAAAACATGTTTATTTCTGCTGAAAAACACGTTTTGACAATTTCTGTACACTGGGGTTAAGGGCTGACTCAATGTGCTCTTCTGAGCCAGGCAGTTACACTGCGATTCTAAGGGCTGACAAAACGCGTTTATTTCGGGCTGAAAAACACGTTTTGAAAACTGTGCTGTTCCTGCCCTATAAGTTACATGGTGGTGACCAAAGTTGCCAAAACATGTTTATTTCTGCTGAAAAACACGTTTTGACAATTTCTGAGCACTGGGGTTAAGAGCTGACTCAGTGTGCTCTTCTGAGCCAGACAGTTACACTGCGAATCTAAGGGCTGAGAAAAAGCGTTTATTTCGGGCTGAAAAACATGTTTTGAAAACTGTGTTGTTCCTACCCTATAAGTTACATGGGGGTTACCAAAGTTGCCAAAACACGTTTATTTCTGCTGAAAAACACGTTTTGACAATTTCTGTACACTGGGGTTAAGGGCTGACTCAATGTGCTATTCTGAGCCAGGCAGTTACACTGCGATTCTAAGGGCTGACAAAACGCGTTTATTTCGGGCTGAAAAACACGTTTTGAAAACTGTGCTGTTCCTGCCCTATAAGTTACATGGTGGTGACCAAAGTTGCCAAAACGTCTTTATTTCTGCTGAAAAACACGTTTTGACAATTTCTGAGCACTGGGGTTAAGGGCTGACTCAATGTGCTCTTCTGAGCCAGGCAGTTACACTGCGAATCTAAGGGCTGAGAAAAAGCGTTTATTTCGGGCTGAAAAACACGTTTTGAAAACTGTGTTGTTCCTACCCTATAAGTTACATGGGGGTTACCAAAGTTGCCAAAACATGTTTATTTCTGCTGAAAAACACGTTTTGACAATTTCTGTACACTGGGGTTAAGGGCTGACTCAATGTGCTCTTCTGAGCCAGGCAGTTACACAGCGATTCTAAGGGCTGACAAAACGCGTTTATTTCGGGCTGAAAAACACGTTTTGAAAACTGTGCTGTTCCTGCCCTATAAGTTACATGGTGGTGACCAAAGTTGCCAAAACGTCTTTATTTCTGCTGAAAAACACGTTTTGACAATTTCTGAGCACTGGGGTTAAGGGCTGACTCAATGTGCTCTTCTGTGCCAGGCAGTTACACTGCGAATCTAAGGGCTGAGAAAAAGCGTTTATTTCGGGCTGAAAAACACGTTTTGAAAACTGTGTTGTTCCTACCCTATAAGTTACATGGGGGTTACCAAAGTTGCCAAAACATGTTTATTTCTGCTGAAAAACACATTTTGACAATTTCTGTACACTGGGGTTAAGGGCTGACTCAATGTGCTCTTCTGAGCCAGGCAGTTACACAGCGATTCTAAGGGCTGACAAAACGCGTTTATTTCGGGCTGAAAAACACGTTTTGAAAACTGTGTTGTTCCTGCCCTAAAAGTTACATGGTGGTGACCAAAGTTGCCAAAACGTGTTTATTTCTGCTGAAAAACACGATTTGACAATTTCTGAGCACTGGGGTTAAGGGCTGACTCAATGTGCTCTTCTGAGCCAGGCAGTTACACTGCGAATCTAAGGGCTGAGAAAAAGCGTTTATTTCGGGCTGAAAAACACGTTTTGAAAACTGTGCTGTTCCTGCCCTATAAGTTACATGGTGGTGACCAAAGTTGCCAAAACATGTTTATTTCTGCTGAAAAACACGTTTTGACAATTTCTGAGCACTGGGGTTAAGGGCTGACTCAATGTGCTCTTCTGAGCCAGGCAGTTACACAGCGATTCTAAGGGCTGACAAAACGCGTTTATTTCGGGCTGAAAAACACGTTTTGAAAACTGTGTTGTTCCTGCCCTATAAGTTACATGGTGGTGACCAAAGTTGCCAAAACATGTTTATTTCTGCTGAAAAACACGTTTTGACAATTTCTGAGCACTGGGGTTAAGGGCTGACTCAGTGTGCTCTTCTGAGCCAGGCAGTTACACTGCGAATCTAAGGGCTGAGAAAAAGCGTTTATTTCGGGCTGAAAAACACGTTTTGAAAACTGTGTTGTTCCTACCCTATAAGTTACATGGGGGTTACCAAAGTTGCCAAAACATGTTTATTTCTGCTGAAAAACACGTTTTGACAATTTCTGTACACTGGGGTTAAGGGCTGACTCAATGTGCTCTTCTGAGCCAGGCAGTTACACTGCGATTCTAAGGGCTGACAAAACGCGTTTATTTCTGGCTGAAAAACACGTTTTGAAAACTGTGCTGTTCCTGCCCTATAAGTTACATGGTGGTGACCAAAGTTGCCAAAACATGTTTATTTCTGCTGAAAAACACGTTTTGACAATTTCTGAGCACTGGGGTTAAGGGCTGACTCAGTGTGCTCTTCTGAGCCAGGCAGTTACACTGCGAATCTAAGGGCTGAGAAAAAGCGTTTATTTCGGGCTGAAAAACACGTTTTGAAAACTGTGTTGTTCCTACCCTATAAGTTACATGGGGGTTACCAAAGTTGCCAAAACATGTTTATTTCTGCTGAAAAACACGTTTTGACAATTTCTGTACACTGGGGTTAAGGGCTGACTCAATGTGCTCTTCTGAGCCAGGCAGTTACACTGCGATTCTAAGGGCTGACAAAACGCGTTTATTTCGGGCTGAAAAACACGTTTTGAAAACTGTGCTGTTCCTGCCCTATAAGTTACATGGTGGTGACCAAAGTTGCCAAAACGTCTTTATTTCTGCTGAAAAACACGTTTTGACAATTTCTGAGCACTGGGGTTAAGGGCTGACTCAATGTGCTCTTCTGAGCCAGGCAGTTACACTGCGAATCTAAGGGCTGAGAAAAAGCGTTTATTTCGGGCTGAAAAACACGTTTTGAAAACTGTGTTGTTCCTACCCTATAAGTTACATGGGGGTTACCAAAGTTGCCAAAACATGTTTATTTCAGCTGAAAAACACGTTTTGACAATTTCTGTACACTGGGGTTAAGGGCTGACTCAATGTGCTCTTCTGAGCCAGGCAGTTACACAGCGATTCTAAGGGCTGACAAAACGCGTTTATTTCGGGCCGAAAAACACGTTTTGAAAACTGTGTTGTTCCTGCCCTATAAGTTACATGGGGGTTACCAAAGTTGCCAAAACATGTTTATTTCTGCTGAAAAACACGTTTTGACAATTTCTGTACACTGGGGTTAAGGGCTGACTCAATGTGCTCTTCTGAGCCAGGCAGTTACACTGCGATTCTAAGGGCTGACAAAACGCGTTTATTTCGGGCTGAAAAACACGTTTTGAAAACTGTGCTGTTCCTGCCCTATAAGTTACATGGTGGTGACCAAAGTTGCCAAAACGTCTTTATTTCTGCTGAAAAACACGTTTTGACAATTTCTGAGCACTGGGGTTAAGGGCTGACTCAATGTGCTCTTCTGAGCCAGGCAGTTACACTGCGAATCTAAGGGCTGAGAAAAAGCGTTTATCTCGGGCTGAAAAACACGTTTTGAAAACTGTGCTGTTCCTGCCCTATAAGTTACATGGTGGTGACCAAAGTTATCAAAACATGTTTATTTCTGCTGAAAAACACGTTTTGACAATTTCTGAGCACTGGGGTTAAGGGCTGACTCAGTGTGCTCTTCTGAGCCAGGCAGTTACACTGCGAATCTAAGGGATGAGAAAAAGCGTTTATTTCGGGCTGAAAAACACGTTTTGAAAACTGTGTTGTTCCTACCCTATAAGTTACATGGGGGTTACCAAAGTTGCCAAAACATGTTTATTTCTGCTGAAAAACACGTTTTGACAATTTCTGTAAACTGGGGTTAAGGGCTGACTCAATGTGCTCTTCTGAGCAAGGCAGTTACACTGCGAATCTAAGGGCTGACAAAACGCGTTTATTTCGGGCTGAAAAACACGTTTTGAAAACTGTGTTGTTCCTGCCCTATAAGTTACATGGGGGTTACCAAAGTTGCCAAAACATGTTTATTTCTGCTGAAAAACACGTTTTGACAATTTCTGTACACTGGGGTTAAGGGCTGACTCAATGTGCTCTTCTGAGCCAGGCAGTTACACTGCGAATCTAAGGGCTGAGAAAAAGCGTTTATTTCGGGCTGAAAAACACGTTTTGAAAACTGTGCTGTTCCTGCCCTGTAAGTTACATGGTGGTGACCAAAGTTGCCAAAACGTGTTTATTTCTGCTGAAAAACACATTTTGACAATTTCTGTACACTGGGGTTAAGTGCTGACTCAATGTGCTCTTCTGAGCCAGGCAGTTACACAGCGATTCTAAGGGCTGACAAAACGCGTTTATTTCGGGCTGAAAAACACGTTTTGAAAACTGTGTTGTTCCTGCCCTATAAGTTACATGGGGGTTACCAAAGTTGCCAAAACATGTTTATTTCTGCTGAAAAACACGTTTTGACAATTTCTGTACACTGGGGTTAAGGGCTGACTCAATGTGCTCTTCTGAGCCAGGCAGTTACACTGCGAATCTAAGGGCTGAGAAAAAGCGTTTATTTCGGGCTGAAAAACACGTTTTGAAAACTGTGCTGTTCCTGCCCTGTAAGTTACATGGTGGTGACCAAAGTTGCCAAAACGTGTTTATTTCTGCTGAAAAACACATTTTGACAATTTCTGTACACTGGGGTTAAGTGCTGACTCAATGTGCTCTTCTGAGCCAGGCAGTTACACAGCGATTCTAAGGGCTGACAAAACGCGTTTATTTCGGGCTGAAAAACACGTTTTGAAAACTGTGTTGTTCCTACCCTATAAGTTACATGGGGGTTACCAAAGTTGCCAAAACATGTTTATTTCTGCTGAAAAACACGTTTTGACAATTTCTGAGCACTGGGGTTAAGGGCTGACTCAGTGTGCTCTTCTGAGCCAGGCAGTTACACTGCGAATCTAAGGGCTGAGAAAAAGCGTTTATTTCGGGCTGAAAAACACGTTTTGAAAACTGTGTTGTTCCTACCCTATAAGTTACATGGGGGGTACCAAAGTTGCCAAAACATGTTTATTTCTGCTGAAAAACACGTTTTGACAATTTCTGTACACTGGGGTTAAGGGCTGACTCAATGTGCTCTTCTGAGCCAGGCAGTTACACAGCGATTCTAAGGGCTGACAAAACGCGTTTATTTCGGGCTGAAAAACACGTTTTGAAAACTGTGCTGTTCCTGCCCTATAAGTTACATGGAGGTTACCAAAGTTGCCAAAACATGTTTATTTCTGCTGAAAAACACATTTTGACAATTTCTGTACACTGGGGTTAAGGGCTGACTCAATGTGCTCTTCTGAGCCAGGCAGTTACACAGCGATTCTAAGGGCTGACAAAACGCGTTTATTTCGGGCTGAAAAACACGTTTTGAAAACTGTGTTGTTCCTGCCCTAAAAGTTACATGGTGGTGACCAAAGTTGCCAAAACGTGTTTATTTCTGCTGAAAAACACGATTTGACAATTTCTGAGCACTGGGGTTAAGGGCTGACTCAATGTGCTCTTCTGAGCCAGGCAGTTACACAGCGATTCTAAGGGCTGACAAAACGCGTTTATTTCGGGCTGAAAAACACGTTTTGAAAACTGTGTTGTTCCTGCCCTATAAGTTACATGGTGGTGACCAAAGTTGCCAAAACATGTTTATTTCTGCTGAAAAACACGTTTTGACAATTTCTGAGCACTGGGGTTAAGGGCTGACTCAGTGTGCTCTTCTGAGCCAGGCAGTTACACTGCGAATCTAAGGGCTGAGAAAAAGCGTTTATTTCGGGCTGAAAAACACGTTTTGAAAACTGTGTTGTTCCTACCCTATAAGTTACATGGGGGTTACCAAAGTTGCCAAAACATGTTTATTTCTGCTGAAAAACACGTTTTGACAATTTCTGTACACTGGGGTTAAGGGCTGACTCAATGTGCTCTTCTGAGCCAGGCAGTTACACTGCGATTCTAAGGGCTGACAAAACGCGTTTATTTCGGGCTGAAAAACACGTTTTGAAAACTGTGCTGTTCCTGCCCTATAAGTTACATGGTGGTGACCAAAGTTGCCAAAACATGTTTATTTCTGCTGAAAAACACGTTTTGACAATTTCTGAGCACTGGGGTTAAGGGCTGACTCAGTGTGCTCTTCTGAGCCAGGCAGTTACACTGCGAATCTAAGGGCTGAGAAAAAGCGTTTATTTCGGGCTGAAAAACACGTTTTGAAAACTGTGTTGTTCCTACCCTATAAGTTACATGGGGGTTACCAAAGTTGCCAAAACATGTTTATTTCTGCTGAAAAACACGTTTTGACAATTTCTGTACACTGGGGTTAAGGGCTGACTCAATGTGCTCTTCTGAGCCAGGCAGTTACACTGCGATTCTAAGGGCTGACAAAACGCGTTTATTTCGGGCTGAAAAACACGTTTTGAAAACTGTGCTGTTCCTGCCCTATAAGTTACATGGTGGTGACCAAAGTTGCCAAAACGTCTTTATTTCTGCTGAAAAACACGTTTTGACAATTTCTGAGCACTGGGGTTAAGGGCTGACTCAATGTGCTCTTCTGAGCCAGGCAGTTACACTGCGAATCTAAGGGCTGAGAAAAAGCGTTTATTTCGGGCTGAAAAACACGTTTTGAAAACTGTGTTGTTCCTACCCTATAAGTTACATGGGGGTTACCAAAGTTGCCAAAACATGTTTATTTCTGCTGAAAAACACGTTTTGACAATTTCTGTACACTGGGGTTAAGGGCTGACTCAATGTGCTCTTCTGAGCCAGGCAGTTACACAGCGATTCTAAGGGCTGACAAAACGCGTTTATTTCGGGCTGAAAAACACGTTTTGAAAACTGTGCTGTTCCTGCCCTATAAGTTACATGGTGGTGACCAAAGTTGCCAAAACGTCTTTATTTCTGCTGAAAAACACGTTTTGACAATTTCTGAGCACTGGGGTTAAGGGCTGACTCAATGTGCTCTTCTGTGCCAGGCAGTTACACTGCGAATCTAAGGGCTGAGAAAAAGCGTTTATTTCGTGCTGAAAAACACGTTTTGAAAACTGTGTTGTTCCTGCCCTAAAAGTTACATGGTGGTGACCAAAGTTGCCAAAACGTCTTTATTTCTGCTGAAAAACACGTTTTGACAATTTCTGAGCACTGGGGTTAAGGGCTGACTCAATGTGCTCTTCTGAGCCAGGCAGTTACACTGCGAATCTAAGGGCTGAGAAAAAGCGTTTATTTCGGGCTGAAAAACACGTTTTGAAAACTGTGTTGTTCCTGCCCTATAAGTTACACGGGGGTTACCAAAGTTGCCAAAACATGTTTATTTCTGCTGAAAAACACGTTTTGACAATTTCTGTACACTGGGGTTAAGGGCTGACTCAATGTGCTCTTCTGAGCCAGGCAGTTACACAGCAATTCTAAAGGCTGACAAAACGCGTTTATTTCGGGCTGAAAAACACGTTTTGAAAACTGTGTTGTTCCTACCCTATAAGTTACATGGTGGTGACCAAAGTTGCCAAAACGTCTTTATTTCTGCTGAAAAACACGTTTTGACAATTTCTGAGCACTGGGGTTAAGGGCTGACTCAATCTGCTCTTCTGAGCCAGGCAGTTACACTGCGAATCTAAGGGCTGAGAAAAAGCGTTTATTTCGGGCTGAAAAACACGTTTTGAAAACTGTTGTTCCTACCCTATAAGTTACATGGGGGTTACCAAAGTTGCCAAAACATGTTTATTTCAGCTGAAAAACACGTTTTGACAATTTCTGTACACTGGGGTTAAGGGCTGACTCAATGTGCTCTTCTGAGCCAGGCAGTTACACAGCGATTCTAAGGGCTGACAAAACGCGTTTATTTCGGGCCGAAAAACACGTTTTGAAAACTGTGTTGTTCCTGCCCTATAAGTTACATGGGGGTTACCAAAGTTGCCAAAACATGTTTATTTCTGCTGAAAAACACGTTTTGACAATTTCTGTACACTGGGGTTAAGGGCTGACTCAATGTGCTCTTCTGAGCCAGGCAGTTACACTGCGATTCTAAGGGCTGACAAAACGCGTTTATTTCGGGCTGAAAAACACGTTTTGAAAACTGTGCTGTTCCTGCCCTATAAGTTACATGGTGGTGACCAAAGTTGCCAAAACGTCTTTATTTCTGCTGAAAAACACGTTTTGACAATTTCTGAGCACTGGGGTTAAGGGCTGACTCAATGTGCTCTTCTGAGCCAGGCAGTTACACTGCGAATCTAAGGGCTGAGAAAAAGCGTTTATTTCGGGCTGAAAAACACGTTTTGAAAACTGTGCTGTTCCTGCCCTATAAGTTACATGGTGGTGACCAAAGTTGCCAAAACATGTTTATTTCTGCTGAAAAACACGTTTTGACAATTTCTGAGCACTGGGGTTAAGGGCTGACTCAGTGTGCTCTTCTGAGCCAGGCAGTTACACTGCGAATCTAAGGGCTGAGAAAAAGCGTTTATTTCGGGCTGAAAAACACGTTTTGAAAACTGTGTTGTTCCTACCCTATAAGTTACATGGGGGTTACCAAAGTTGCCAAAACATGTTTATTTCTGCTGAAAAACACGTTTTGACAATTTCTGTACACTGGGGTTAAGGGCTGACTCAATGTGCTCTTCTGAGCCAGGCAGTTACACTGCGATTCTAAGGGCTGACAAAACGCGTTTATTTCGGGCTGAAAAACACGTTTTGAAAACTGTGCTGTTCCTGCCCTATAAGTTACATGGTGGTGACCAAAGTTGCCAAAACGTCTTTATTTCTGCTGAAAAACACGTTTTGACAATTTCTGCACACTGGGGTTAAGGGCTGACTCAATGTGCTCTTCTGAGCCAGGCAGTTACACAGCGATTCTAAGGGCTGACAAAACGCGTTTATTTCGGGCTGAAAAACACGTTTTGAAAACTGTGTTGTTCCTGCCCTAAAAGTTACATGGTGGTTACCAAAGTTGCCAAAACGTGTTTATTTCTGCTGAAAAACACGATTTGACAATTTCTGCACACTGGGGTTAAGGGCTGACTCAATGTGCTCTTCTGAGCCAGGCAGTTACACAGCGATTCTAAGGGCTGACAAAACGCGTTTATTTCGGGCTGAAAAACACGTTTTGAAAACTGTGTTGTTCCTGCCCTAAAAGTTACATGGTGGTGACCAAAGTTGCCAAAACGTGTTTATTTCTGCTGAAAAACACGATTTGACAATTTCTGAGCACTGGGGTTAAGGGCTGACTCAATGTGCTCTTCTGAGCCAGGCAGTTACACTGCGAATCTAAGGGCTGAGAAAAAGCGTTTATTTCGGGCTGAAAAACACGTTTTGAAAACTGTGCTG
Source organism: Atractosteus spatula (assembly GCF_055471065.1). Classification (NCBI taxonomy): domain Eukaryota; kingdom Metazoa; phylum Chordata; class Actinopteri; order Semionotiformes; family Lepisosteidae; genus Atractosteus; species Atractosteus spatula. The sequence continues at coordinate 13,765,855 of NC_142713.1, forward strand.
TTCCTGCCCTATAAGTTACATGGTGGTGACCAAAGTTGCCAAAACGTCTTTATTTCTGCTGAAAAACACGTTTTGACAATTTCTGAGCACTGGGGTTAAGGGCTGACTCAATCTGCTCTTCTGAGCCAGGCAGTTACACTGCGAATCTAAGGGCTGAGAAAAAGCGTTTATTTCGGGCTGAAAAACACGTTTTGAAAACTGTGCTGTTCCTGCCCTATAAGTTACATGGTGGTGACCAAAGTTGCCAAAACGTCTTTATTTCTGCTGAAAAACACGTTTTGACAATTTCTGAGCACTGGGGTTAAGGGCTGACTCAATGTGCTCTTCTGAGCCAGGCAGTTACACTGCGAATCTAAGGGCTGAGAAAAAGCGTTTATTTCGGGCTGAAAAACACGTTTTGAAAACTGTGCTGTTCCTGCCCTATAAGTTACATGGTGGTGACCAAAGTTGCCAAAACGTCTTTATTTCTGCTGAAAAACACGTTTTGACAATTTCTGAGCACTGGGGTTAAGGGCTGACTCAATGTGCTCTTCTGAGCCAGGCAGTTACACTGCGAATCTAAGGGCTGAGAAAAAGCGTTTATTTCGGGCTGAAAAACACGTTTTGAAAACTGTGTTGTTCCTGCCCTATAAGTTACACGGGGGTTACCAAAGTTGCCAAAACATGTTTATTTCAGCTGAAAAACACGTTTTGACAATTTCTGTACACTGGGGTTAAGGGCTGACTCAATGTGCTCTTCTGAGCCAGGCAGTTACACAGCGATTCTAAGGGCTGACAAAACGCGTTTATTTCGGGCCGAAAAACACGTTTTGAAAACTGTGTTGTTCCTGCCCTATAAGTTACATGGGGGTTACCAAAGTTGCCAAAACATGTTTATTTCTGCTGAAAAACACGTTTTGACAATTTCTGTACACTGGGGTTAAGGGCTGACTCAATGTGCTCTTCTGAGCCAGGCAGTTACACTGCGATTCTAAGGGCTGACAAAACGCGTTTATTTCGGGCTGAAAAACACGTTTTGAAAACTGTGCTGTTCCTGCCCTATAAGTTACATGGTGGTGACCAAAGTTGCCAAAACGTCTTTATTTCTGCTGAAAAACACGTTTTGACAATTTCTGAGCACTGGGGTTAAGGGCTGACTCAATGTGCTCTTCTGAGCCAGGCAGTTACACTGCGAATCTAAGGGCTGAGAAAAAGCGTTTATTTCGGGCTGAAAAACACGTTTTGAAAACTGTGCTGTTCCTGCCCTATAAGTTACATGGTGGTGACCAAAGTTGCCAAAACATGTTTATTTCTGCTGAAAAACACGTTTTGACAATTTCTGAGCACTGGGGTTAAGGGCTGACTCAGTGTGCTCTTCTGAGCCAGGCAGTTACACTGCGAATCTAAGGGCTGAGAAAAAGCGTTTATTTCGGGCTGAAAAACACGTTTTGAAAACTGTGTTGTTCCTACCCTATAAGTTACATGGGGGTTACCAAAGTTGCCAAAACATGTTTATTTCTGCTGAAAAACACGTTTTGACAATTTCTGTACACTGGGGTTAAGGGCTGACTCAATGTGCTCTTCTGAGCCAAGCAGTTACACTGCGATTCTAAGGGCTGACAAAACGCGTTTATTTCGGGCTGAAAAACACGTTTTGAAAACTGTGCTGTTCCTGCCCTATAAGTTACATGGTGGTGACCAAAGTTGCCAAAACGTCTTTATTTCTGCTGAAAAACACGTTTTGACAATTTCTGCACACTGGGGTTAAGGGCTGACTCAATGTGCTCTTCTGAGCCAGGCAGTTACACAGCGATTCTAAGGGCTGACAAAACGCGTTTATTTCGGGCTGAAAAACACGTTTTGAAAACTGTGTTGTTCCTGCCCTAAAAGTTACATGGTGGTGACCAAAGTTGCCAAAACGTGTTTATTTCTGCTGAAAAACACATTTTGACAATTTCTGTACACTGGGGTTAAGTGCTGACTCAATGTGCTCTTCTGAGCCAGGCAGTTACACAGCGATTCTAAGGGCTGACAAAACGCGTTTATTTCGGGCTGAAAAACACGTTTTGAAAACTGTGTTGTTCCTGCCCTATAAGTTACATGGTGGTGACCAAAGTTGCCAAAACGTGTTTATTTCTGCTGAAAAACACGTTTTGACAATTTCTGAGCACTG